>NC_135749.1:36585000-36923750 GCF_041903045.1 Epinephelus lanceolatus | reverse complement strand
AGTATTCTTGCCACACTTATTCCACGTTTCTTAATTATTGATTTACCCTCTGCCTTACTTAACAGAATTTCTGTATCTACAGTGTGTGATTTAAGTGATTGTTTGGCCAGAAAATCTACCCCTTCATTTCCTTCTATTCCTACATAGGCAGGAACCCAAATGAAGCAGACCATCAGACCCCTCTTGTGTATTCTGTTCAGTAGATTATGTATTTCAGTTATGAGATCTTGCCTACATGACTTCATGGTTTAATACTTGTAAGTGCTGCCAAACAGTGTGATGCTATTAGTGCACTGTTATGGTTGTTTTCTTCTATCCACTCCAGACCTAATATAATAGCTGAAAGCTCAACTGTATATACCGATAAATGATCTGTGGTTCTTTTCTTGATATGTACTTTGTGGTGTGGAATGAAAACTGCAGCTCCTGTTCATCCAGTATCAGGGTCTTTTGACCCATCGGTGAAACTCATTGTTTTGTCTGAGAAGTGTCGTTCCAGAATAACTCTGAGCTACCCTCCCAGCAGAGACTTGCTCACTCCTTTTCTTCAGTTGTTGCTGTATTTCAAAGTTTACTGATGGTTCTATAAATAGCCAGGGAGGAGTTTGTGAATATGGGACTGTCGGACTGAATTGTATATGATCTAAACCTGCTTGTTCTGCTTTTATGTTCCCTATCCACCCAAAGCTCATAAAATTAGAGTCATTATGTTCCCAACAGTCCTCCAGGATGGCTTTAGCAGGCTGTAAAGTACTGTGCCCTTGAAGATTGACCCAGTATGCTAACATAAGTTTCATTCTTCTGTTCTGTTCCCCCATTTCCACTTGTATGGCTGCTACTGGAGAGGATTTATATGCTCCATTACATATCCTCAGTCCCTGTGCCTGCTGTACATACAGCTTTTAAGATGACTTTCTGCTGCTGATAAATACCCTATACACCCGTAGTCTAGTGTTGCTCTCATAATTGTCTCATATATATTTAACAGTGATGCTCTGGTTGCTCCCCAGTCTCTTCCTGACAGGCATCTTAAGAGATTGTTGATCCTTTTGCACTTATCCCATACTTTATCAATGTGATGCCTCCAAGTCAACTTTTCATCCAACCACATTCCTAGTAATCGTATGACTCTGACTTGCTCAATTGTTTGTCAGTTGTTGTCAAAATCTGATCACTGTGCTGACGCTGAATGTGTTGCCTCTTATTTTGAGTTTCTCATTTCCCAAGCAGTTGCTGTAGCAGGCTGCCAAACTTGTGATGTTTCCAAAGGCTTAAGACATTGTATTTCAGGTTGTCGTTTTACTGCTGAGATTTGTTTTCCAGGTTGTCTTATTTGCATTTCCATTGCTTCTTGCTTATCTCGTGTCATTGACCAGTTCTTTCGCTGTTGTGTTTTACAGGCTGCAGGCGCATATTCCTTTGCCAGGGGGTTGAGTGTGTTTTGTGCCAGTTTCCTCTTTCTCTTTCAAAACAAGAGCTCATACCCAGGGCCGGCCTAAGCCTCCATGGGGCCCTAAGCAAAATTTGATTTTGGGGCCCTCTATTACTGCCAATAATACTGATTATTGATCATTCACACACCTACTATAAGTTATTTCATGTTCTACTCAGTCATCACTTGTAAAACTAGATGTGAGAACTTTCTGTTGTAGTTAGATTGTAATCCACAGTGATTCAGGCCAAGGAAGCGGACAACAGATTTGCAAACTTGCTGAAAAATCTTTCAATTAGTATTTGGCAAAGTCAGCAACTCCCCCTACTGGCCACACAGAGAATCAATACATAAAACCTCAAAGAGCAGTCCAGCATGTTTTACCCATCTATGGTTTTTAATCTGAAATGGTAGCAAATTCAGCTACAAGAACAGCCTGGGGTTGATTTACACTTAATATTCAAAGTGATATAGTACTGAGTGGAATACCGAATGTCATCTAGGCCAACTAAAAGTAACGAAATAAACCAATCATTTACTGTAAACACAATCTGCTTTATTATTTTTTGTTTTAAATAAACTGCAACACAGAGGCGACAGTGGGCACAGTGGATGGAGCAGAGGATGGAGATGGACCTAAGATGAAAAACAACAACAAAAGCTAGTCATGTTAGATGTCGTATTACACTTGAAAATTATACCATACTAAAACGCTGCATATCCACTCATACAACGGAAGTGCTCCAGGCCTCTAGGGGCAGTGCTGAGCTTCCACCCGAGAGAGAGACAACGGACGTATCAACAGCCGTTTCTCAATACACAAGTTCAGCAGTTCAGACTTGTAGACTTGGCAAGTTCGGACTTGGCAAGTCTGCGCGAGAGGACGGGAGTACAGTCATTTCTGCTTTTGGAACAGCAGCGAACTTGATGATGTCACCACCTCCGCTCGCCTTGGCTGTTGTACAGTGTTGTATACATGAATTTAGAATAAAACAGTATAAACACAGCCCAGCCCTGCGTCTTTTCATAGACATTGTAAGAAATTAATGTGTAGGCCCATATGTTTTTAATGTTTCAACATATATAACTGACATACAAAAACATATAAATAGCCAAAATAGTTTCATAAAATGTCTTTTAAAACCTTTTCCCCGCAGTTTGATCATATTTAATCTATAGCCTATCCAATTCCGACACCTGGCCTCTGATAATAATCAAGTCAGGTGCGGGGGGAAAGTTTGTGGAGAGTTGGTGGTTATTGTGATCGTGAGCACTGGTGAGATGGAAATCAAACATCAATAACGGACATGGATCGGAGAAGGCGTCTTGGTGCATGTTATTGCTGCAGGATTGTTGTACCTGCAGGCTGAGGGGGAGGCTGCCCAGCTGCCCAGCTGCCCATCTCTCAGGCAGATCCGAGAAAGACAGCGGAGATTGAGGCGGAGGATGAGGATGAGACGTGATGACACGAATGAAATGAATGAATGAAAAGTTAAAAGTACTCATTATGCAGAGTGACCCAATTTCAAGTGTTGTTATCATCATATACAGTCTTAGTCACTGTCCTTCACTGCATTTGTCTCATCATTATGCTTTCTGTCTACATTTTTATGGAGACTTGACAGTTTACTTGGTACACCTAGAAAAAACAAAAGCAGTTTAATATTGTATTAAGTCTAACATTTTATTGAAGCGTTGAGTTGTAGATTGCAAGGTCTGGTGTAGAGTCCTTTCTTAAATTTAGGGAAATAAAAGAGAGGGAGAGAAAGACATTCTTTTCAAAGACACGTCTTAAGTCTAAGAAGGAACAGAAAACAGTGAAGTTATGCTCACACACCAGTGACCATGTAGACTCGTATAAAGTCAAATGACAGATTATATAGATGTGTTACATTTTATTGATTTCCATTTTCCTCTCTTTCTTTAGATGGAAATACTTCCGAATCAGATCCTCTTCTGTGGGGCTGTTCGATGCTGACCCTGACAAACAAAGGGAGAAAAAGATAAAGAGACAACATTTTTCAGCAAGAACAGGCTGCAGCACATTATCCAGTCTGCAGAGAAGACCTTCAGTTGCAATCTGCCATCTCTTGTGGACCTGTACACATTGGGCCTCATTCTGCAAACAAATTTAGAACTTCTCAGACCATGTGTATGCACAAATTATGACAGACTGGCTGTCTTAAAAATATTGAAACTTGCCTTTTAACTAAATGTAAAGCATATCAAAACCACATTCATTAAAAAAAAACTTTAATAGAAGTCTTGGAAGTGTTTTTATGGTGGATTTATTTGTTTTGATTTTCCTTGTTTTTAGGATTTTAATATAAATGCCATGATAATCTGTTTCCTATGTTAGGCTCTTTTGTTTCATTTTTATGAATGTATTGTGTTAGATTATTTACCATTATCATTGCTATTATTTATTATTATCATCATAATCATCATTGGGTGAAAGTCCTTGCTGGATGTAATCACTTTCACCTTCATTTTTTTTTATCCCACTCGCGCATATTTCCTATAATTGCAGTGAGCCTCTGGTCTTGGATTATTGCAGCCCATGGAGTTTTTATTATGAGTAGCAAAAGTGTCTTTTCTGTCCTCCTCCTCGGACTCGGGCAGTGCAGCGTCGTGTCCGTGGTACAGACTGAATGGGAGGAGGCGGCGCTCAGCGCTGATAGACAGCAGGCAAATCAGAGAAAACATTATTTCATGATTGTTTCACAGCGGTTCAGCTCTAAACACTAATAGATAATATTTAATTTTATAACCAAAAAACTAATATCAAATTATTTATGATATGAGCTGTTGAAAGTCTATAATGAGTAAGTCTTTAACATAATCATGACCTCTGTATTATACATTTAAAAAATATTCAGAAAAGTAGGCCTCCGAACTGAAACCTGGGGTGTCCTGGAAAGTAACGTTAGTTACAGTAACGTTAGCTAACATTACTACTACGGACACACTACTCCTGTAGAACTCAAAGTCTCTAGCACGCTAACGTCAGCTGTGTAAATCAGCTTCACTTTCATTATACAGTAAAAGATGAGGGCCACATGTGAAAAACAAGAAAGAAAGAAAAATAAAAAAGAATACGTACCTTTCTGTGTTGCCTGTACCGGCTCCAACTTTCCTCCAAACATAACTTTCTTCTTCTCGCTCACTCGTCTGTTCCATACGTTGATACGTCCGTTGTCTGTCTCTTGGGTGGAAGCTCAGCACTGCCCCTAGAGGCCTGGAGCACTTCCGTTGTATGAGTGGATGTGCAGCGTTTTCTTTTTGCATTTGTTTTCTCATATGCAGCGCGTTTCTCTATGTACAGTGCGTTTCTGTATATACAGCACGTTTCTGTATTTGCAGCATTTTCCCTTTGCATTTGTTTTCTTATATGCAGTGCGTTTCTGTATTTGCATGGCATTTGTTGGAGGCTCCCCAGTTGTTACGGGGCCCTAAGCAGGTGCTTAGTTCGCTTATGCCTTGGGCCAGTTGTCAGGTTGAGTTACAGAATTTTATTTTTCCCTGAAACATTTGGCCAAAGACATTTGGCCAAAGACTCCCTCAGGGAAATTAAGATTCCAGCAGCATTGGATAGCAGCACACAGGGTATCAAAAAGTAAAAGGTAAAAACAATTTGCAAAATATAAATATAATATATACAGAGAATAAATAAGTAATTCCTTATTATATTCCTTATTGTAGTGGCTACTTGCTTCTGGTTACTAATCTCTCAAGACAGATTCTGCAATTTACACTGTAGGATCTGTCGGCAGCCCTGTATGTAACACGACTAGAGAGGAGGGGAGGGCGGGGCTTTGAGTCTGAATGATGCTGCGCTTTAGCCAATCACAATGGAGGGGGCGCGGCCGAGACCTGCAAGTGTCCCCAGGAAATGTGTACCTACAGAAACAGCAAGCTCCGCGTCCATAGCGGCCGCTCCACCCAAAACGCCGTCTCGTCAACGTGAATTTTTTTTTTTCCAGCAGATGTCTGAGTTACAACATGATTGAGCTAACTGGAGTAGCTTCATGTCGTATCCGACAACGGGAGGCTTTAAACAGATGACGTCCTGATGTTAGCTTTGCTAACTGTCCCTGTCAGCAGCAGTCAGTGATGCTCTCTAGACATCGTGATTTCCCATAACTGAATAAATACCACATATAGCAACACAAAACTGCTTTGCTAGCTCAAACATGTTGTAACTAAGATATCCACTGGAAAAAATATTTTGTTCACGGACCGTTTATTGAGTTATTACCTTATTTTTATACGGTCCATGGTTATTACAGACACCGCTAACGGCTAACGTTAACAGCTAATGGTTAGCCCAGCTAATCTACGATAACCATGCTAATAAAAACGTGCACACAGAAATAGTAACGTTTGTTCAATCATTGTGTTTATAGATTTAACAAACATCAGATTAGTCTACACGGTGATATAGTGACATGAAAAATGTGATATATAGCTAAACTCTGCTGGTTTTAGTATTTGTAAACAACACAGCGATTCCCTGGGGGCACTGCCGGAAGTGAAGGGCGTGAGGCCCCTGCACATCGTTAGTCGAAAAACTCCGGGCTGTGCCTCCAGAGGTAAAGGAAGAAATTTTTTTTTTTTTTTTTCTTACCGATGGATTTCCAGATTGTCTGGTTACTGGTTACTGCTCCTTCCCGTCAAAGAGCATGGATACCAAGAGGCGAAGCTCAATAGAACGCCCCATAGCAACAGACTGGCCCATGGTTTCGTCCTACCGCCGCCATTTTGGACTGTCAGCAGACCGCAGCAGACCCGCTTGCAAAAACACACAGACAAACTGAAGTATATTGCCATTAATTATGCTTACAATGCTACTCACCTCGTGATAGCTTGGTCACAGCTGCTTTTTCACGTTTTTGTAAAGCAAAATATAGACTTTAATAATAACAAAACGAAGAAAAACGGCCTAGATGGCATCTCTACATATTACATCCACTTATGAGAAGATTAACTATATATATATATATACACACACATGTATATATATATATATATATATATATATATATATATATATATATGTATATATATATACATACAGTGGTGGAAAAAAGTTTTCGGACACCCTTAAAATTTTACACAATCTCAAATATTATGAAATATTTGTGGAAAAATCTTTTTTGTGTTTCAAAAGGTATGGCTGCATTAGACAGATACAAACAAATACAAGAAAAACTAACAAAACTAAATTCTGGACAGTTTCAATATGTTAGTTCTCAACATTGTCGGTATCAAAGTCAACAAATAACAGAATGTGTTCAAAACTGAACAAAAAATGAATAAACCATCACATCATCAAATTAATATTTAGTAGTCCTGCCACTGGCACGTAGTAGAGCTCTCACCCTGGCTGGCATGTTCCCCACGAGCCTTTCACACTGTTGAGGGGTAATCTTGTCCCATTCTTCTTGAATTACTGCTTTTAATTCTTCGGTTTATGCTTTGAAACAGACCTTTTGATAATCCACCACAGATTTTCAATGGGGCTCATGTCCGGGGATTGAGCTGGCCACTCTAAGACCTGGATACTGTGCTCCTGCAGCCAAGTTCTACTGGCCTTGGATGTGTGGCAAGGGGCATTATCTTGTTGAAACATCCAGTTTTTACCTCGACGGAACAGTGCACGCGCAGAAGGGAGCATGTGGGTTTCGAGAATGGTACAATACTTGGTAGAGTTCAATGTGCCATCACAGACAGTGAGATGACCAACACCAGCAGCACTCATGCATCCCCAAACCATGATACTGCCTCCACCATGCTTGACAGTAGGTACTGTACATGCTGGAGATAATGCTTCGCCTGGCCTTCTGCGTACCCTCACATTAGTAGGAGGAAGATAAAGCTGGAAACTGGACTCATTTGACCACAAAATCTTCTTCCAATTCCTGGCTGTCCAGTTCTTGTGTGCCTGGGCCCAACGACGCTGGGCTAACCTCTGTCTCTCATTGATCAGGGGCTTCTTGATAGCCTTGTAGGACCTTAAGCCATGATCTAAAAGTCGGCCACGTACAGTGCGGGTGGAACACTGGACACCAGTTTGGTTTGACCACTGCTCCTGAAGCTCCTGTGATGTCATTCGGCGGTTTTGCCTGCACATGCGGATCAGGATGCGGTCATTTCTTGCTGAAGAAACCCTTGGACGCCCAGATCTTGGTTTGTCTTCCAAGCTGTTGGTTCGTCTGTATTTCTGCAGAGTGTATCCAACTGCTGAAGGACTGCATCTGCACTTCCTGGCTATCTGGCGGCAGCTGTACCCTTCCTGGCTGAGAATCTTTATCTTCAGGCATGTTTCCTGCATTAGGTTCCTTGTTTTAGCCATTTTTGTGTCTGAAGAACTTTCAAATGTGCTGGCTTTATGTAGACACGAAGCTTGGCAACAAAAATTGTGTCTTTTAATAAAAAGAACGACCTTCATCACTGGTACCAAAATGACCCAATACTCAAAATTTCTTATGTATTTTTATGGAACCAATCAATTTTAAGTTTTTAATGGCTTTTTTAGGATTTATTTAGTATTTTGGCTGTGACTGTACTAAAAGAAATTGCACTTGAAGACCTAAGAGTGATTCTTAATGCAATATTTCACAAATGCATGGGGTGTCCGAAAACTTTTTTCCACCACTGTACAGTGTTATCTTCCCTCCAAAACTGGCATATTAAATTGATATTAAAACACTTTAAAATTTACACCTCAGGAGTTCTTACCTGTCAGGATCCTTCGGGAAACAGTGGAAGGCCAGGTGTGGGGTGTTCCACTGATAGTTGTTGCAGTTAATTGCACTACGCTGTTTTCTTTTACTTTTTTCTCCTCTCTTCTTGACATCTTGCATGTTGTCTGGCGCAACAGTCCAAGTCTTCTGCTGATGACGGTGTGCAGAGGGTGACTGGCTTCGTCCATAATGTCCAGCAGTTTGTCCAGTGTTCTCTTCCCTGCCACCATCATCAGAGAGTCCAGCTTCATGCCAACCACAGAGCCGGCCCGCCTGATCAGTTTGTCCAGCCTGGATGTGTCCTTCTTGGATGTGCTGCCTCCCCAGCACACCACGGTGTAAAAGAGGACGCTGGCTACCTTTGACCTACCTTTTGACCGCTTACAGTGGAGTCCAGTAGGATGCTTCCCTATTCTGTGTGCCCTATCCTCAGAGGGGTAATGAGGATCTTTTCCCTTGGGCTCCAACTCTGTAATCTACCAACACCTACATGTTTTTGAATACTGGACAGATGTCTTTAAGTCCCAATATTCCTGACAGGTTTTGTGTGTATAGTTTCAACCTGTTATTTACTTAATGGTACTTGCAGAAACTCATACTGTATCTTCTCAATCATATTCATGTCTTTTAGATAATAAACAGTAAACAATGATCATTTCCCTGGGTTCTTCTGTAAAATATCTATTAAATCAAACAGTACTTTTATCTTTTTAGGATTTCGAATCAATTTTCTTCTTTCTTTCTAATATTTCAATTCAGTTTTATTTATAAAGCTCATTATGACAAATAACAATTTGCCTCAGAGGGCTTTACAGCATATCGCACCCGTCTGTCCTTGGACCCTTACGGCAGATAAGGGAAAACTCTCCAAAAAACCCTTTAACGGGTAGAAAAAGGTAGAAACCTCAGGAAGAGGAACTGAGAAGGGATCCCTACTCAGATGTAGCTGTACAATAGATGTTTTGTGTACAGAACAGATCAACATAAAAGATGTGCAGTGATCCCTATGACAAAATGATACATAGAGAGAGAGAGAGAGAGAGAGAGAGAGAGAGAGAGAGAGAGAGAGACAGATGCATGGCAAACAGTAATGACAATGGCTACAATAACATTAATTTTAATTATAACAATAATAATAATAATAGTATTTTGGTAATATATATATATATATATATATATATATTAATATATGATAGTATATATATGTGACAATAATAATCATATGTGTATAATGATAATGGAAGTATGACTAATAATAACAGCAGTAGTAGGAGGCATCAGGCAGGACCACGGCAGCAGCGCAACCACGACCCACGATCCAGGCACAGCTGCGATTTGTGGGAACCTGCTAGACAGCAGTGATAGGACATGAATGTTAGCAGATGACAGAGAACCAATGTTGCAGAATCTGAGAGTAAGAGGAGAGAAGGAGAGAGTGAGAAGGAGAGAAGGAAAGAGGGAGAGGAGCTCAGTGTATCATAGGAGGTCCCCTGGCACACAAGGCCTTTATCAGCCCAACTAGGGGCTGGTCCAAAACCAGCCTAAGCCAGCTCTAACTGTAAGAGCCAGTCCTAACTATATGCTTTATCTAAAAGTAAAGTCTGAGGTCAATATTTCTGACAATATAATACACTCTGCTGTTTCATCTTGCCCACAGTAATCACATCTCCCTGTATTATGTTTGCCTATTTTGAACAGCGAACTGTTAAGTCAAATATGTCCAAATTGAAGTCCTATTGTTTCCTCTCTCCTGCTCCTTCTTGTGCATCCAATTTGTCATACTTTCCTTAAAGTTCTTTAAAACCACAGTCCTTTCCTCTCCTCCCAATGATTTCACCACCTTTCCTTCAGTCTCTTTTTAATAATGCTCTTGATGAATGCAGTTATTTTTTGTGGCCCTCTTTGCAAACTTATCTGCCATTTCATTTCCTGTGATACCAATATGCACTGGTATCCATAAAAATATGAGTCCCATCATTTGAATTGTGTACGGCGTTTGTTGTGTCTCTATCAAATGTCTGCAGAGATTACATGTAATACCAAAAAGGCACAGTGCTAAAACAACTACATAATAAAGCTTCATCTTAGCTGAAAAGCGGGGCTTAAAGGACAACTTCGGTATTTTTCAACCTGGGCTCTATTTCCTCATGTGTATGTGTGCGTATGATTCATGGGTACCACTCGTTCTAAAATTGGTTCAGTATTGAGCCGAGAAACGAGCCAAAACGGTAATGGGGGCAAATGCGTCCCGTATAAAAGTGTTTTTTTTCGCCACTGACCGGTTCAGATCGCCAGTGCTATCTCTGTAGATAGCATATTGTAGCGGCCCTGGGGCAGTGGTGAGGGTGAATGAGTGGAGTTAGCTGTCAGTCAGTGTTGGAGCAGAGAGGCGGAGGGCGTCCCCGCTTGGTAATGTAAATGAGTATGTGTGTGTGAAGTGTGTGTTATGCTAGAAGAGTCAGAGTTTGGGACGGAGTCTTTTACGTGCTACCCCCTGGAGTGTTACCGTAGTTTTTGGAGTGCTCAAATAAACGGGCCTTTTTCCCGAACGCAAGAACAGGATGTCGCGCAACACCCCGTACAGCTTTCACAGGCTGCCTTTGTCGGATGGCGAGATGCTGAAGTTGTGGCTAGTTGTGCTACAAATGGATGCTAACACTCCTGTCCAGACACTGCCAGCCGAAGAAGAGAAGACATCCAATCCCGAAACACCTCTTCCTCAAGAAAACGGCTGTCCCACGAGTAGTAAGAGCTACAGACACAGTGGAGCCAAGCTCGTGACATCACACAGCCCAGAGGTAAGGGAAAGGCTAGCATGCTATTTACAGAGATAGCACTGGTGATCTGAAGCGATCAGTGGCGAAAAAACACACACTTCACACACACATACTCATTTACAATACTGAGCGGGGACGCCATCGCCCTCTCTGCTCCAACACTGACTGACAGCTGACTCCACTCATTCACACTCACCACTGCCCCAGGGCCGCTACAATATGCTATCTACAGAGATAGCACTGGCAATCTGAACCGGTCAGTGGTGAAAAAAAGCACTTTTATACGGGACGCATTTGCCCCCATTACCGTTTTGGCTCGTTTCTCGGCTCAATACTGAACCAATTTTAGAACGAGTGGTACCCATGAATCATACGCGCACACACACATGGGGAAATAGAGCCCAGGTTGAAAAATACCGAAGTTGTCCTTCTAAGCACGAAAAATAACTGTGCCCGAAATGTGTTTGGGGGCTAGGAGAAAGAATGGAGAAAGGGGAGTTCATGAAAAAGAAATTTCATGAAAAGAAATTTCCATGTACACACACAAGAATCCCCCCAACGGTAGATTTTAGAGATTGCCTACTTCATGGTGGTACAAAATGGTAGACAGTAAAAATATTGTGACATCATCCATTGGTTTGTGGACCCTCCGTTTTGAAGCCTCGAGTTCAGCATTTAGGCCCTTGGTCACTTAACAGGCGGACCGTGGTCCAAGCCGGGACCCAGACACCGTCCTACACGGACCCGGACCTACTGTATAACCAGTAAATTATTATGGGATTTTAAATTTTGATGGAACGCTTCTAGCCTATTTTAACCAGCTCAGCTTTTCTAGTCTTTACGGCATCGGTTTAGCTGATCAGGAAACGCACAGACCGATTGCATGCGAGTTAAGCCATTCCACATGATGCCACCCAGCCAAACAAATCTCTGCATTCAAGGTGAGGTGATTAACATTGTGACTCTGTATACAGTCAGATGGGAGAGGTGAGAGGCGAGTGATACGCAGAAAGACGACAGAAAAACAGTAAGATAGTAATATAGAAAAAGAAAGAAAGCGATACAGGGAGCGAAGACGGAGAGGAAGAGGTGAGTGAGCGAGGGACAGAGAGGAACACAGAGGAAGCTTTCCCAGGTCTGAGGAAAGTAGCCCTGTACATCTTGACCATGTTTGGCTCCACATACAGCTGCAAGGCAGCTTTCTCCACAATGAACATAATAAAAACTAAATATCGTTCCAGGCTCACCAATGAGCACCTGTACATGTGTATGAGAATGGCCCTGACACCATTCCAGTCCAGATTTAAAATCCTGGGAGGACTCAGTTCTCTCACTGAACAACAAAAAGTAGGGAGTGGGAAAAGAGGAAAATAAAGAGAAACTGTAAAAGTGTTCAATTGTTATTTATTTATTGTAAAATTGGTTGAGACTGTTAAGTCAAGATGTGAAACATTTAACAAACAAAAAGGAAAATTCAAGCTGTTTATTTTATTTTTTCTAAAATTAGGCACTTTATTTCAAGATGCACAATTTTTCAAAAAATATTTCATTTATTTTCTCCATTTTATTTTTAAATGCATATCTGAATAGTTCAATGTTAAGTGACAATAATATTGTTGAAATGTTTTTGATTCGTACTTTCTTTATTTGATTTGACAGTCAGATGTTGATTACATGCAGACATTGATACAACTACTACACTACGTCAGTATTTATCACACTAAATCATATCACAAGTTAGACATTATGATGTTCCGGACCTTTGTGTAAGGAAATTTTCTCTAACTGGACCTCTTTGAATTTTAGTTGAATACCCCTGGTCTATAATATGGCCTATAATCCCACACTGGAGTGTTGTGATACTGCAGTAATTCGGTTCTTTGTAAAAAATGCAAAGGCAGCAAAAAGACAGGACTTTGTAGCGGCCCTTAGCGCCACCTCTGTGTAAACAGAGTTGCTGACACCAACTCCAATCATTCCTACATGCAAGTCTTCATGTTAACTTAAAAGGTACAAACTTTTCAATGCCTGTTTCTTTGTTCTGGATTGCATAATACTGTTGTCAAAAGAATGTCAAATCAGTCCAAAAGATCACAACGGTGATATGAAAACAAATTTAATATTCACTGCAGTGCTTTTTCATGGCAGCGCGCTTGTGCATTGCTGAGCTGAATTTCACTAAGCCACATTGTGTAAAAGGTTTTTATTTTTGGACTACTTTATTGGTAAAAAATACAGAGTTCTTAATGGCTGTATACATACACACACAGCCATGTTATTGCTACACGACAAGAAATTACGCTTGAGTGTTTTCAACAGACGTATAATTATCTACATTAGGGATGGCACAATATCAGATTTTCACATTGTGGAGTTCACCATAACAATAACATCTATAGAAAATTTAAGAAAAAATGAACACTTTCAGTCAAGTGCATTTTTATATTTGTTTATTGTGCATTTTGTCTCATTTTCTATCAAATGAATTACACGCAGAATACAAATACAGGTAGGTGAGGAGTGAGACTGTTACCATAACTGAAAAAAAGAACTCTAAGAGCAATTACACTTTATGGATAGTGAAAAGGCAACCAGATGGTGTTGTGGGAGGGAGACAGCCAGAATGGGAAAGGAACAGAAATAATTTAGGAGATGCTGAATTATTTACACAATATTATTATGTGTCTTAATTACATGACATAAATGTTTAATAAAAAAAAAAAAAGGTTTAAAAAAAGGTTATCATCAATACTGAAATTTCACGGCACCCCTAATCTACAGATAATTATTTATCTATCTGATCTATTTTTTTATCTAAAAGGCCCTACGCCGGAATTTTAAAACATTGCCAGAGAACTTTGGGCTCCATTAAGTCTGTATTAAGGCCCTGACACACCAAACCGACAGTCGGCTGTCGACCAAAGTCGGGCCGTCTGTGAGCATCTGTCGGCCTAGTTTTTGTGGTGTGTCCCGCACTGTCGGCACTTTGGCATTGGTGGCTTTTCGGCCAATTGAGCATGTTGAATCGGCGGCGGAGCTAGTTGGTTAGAGAGATCACTCTGATTGGCTGTTCAGGTTTTATTTTCTCGCCCCTGTAGCGAGTGAATCTGCCTGTTGTGAAACCGGGACTGACCGGTGCTTCCTCCTCAGGCTCCACTTCACTCAGCTGCCCACAGACCCGCTGCTTCTTCCCTCTTTAACCTGAATGACAAACCGGAGCTAGCTGGGAGCAGCTAGCGGAGCGTTAGCCGCAGCATGACCGGAGGGAAGCACGGCCAGTTAGCCTCTGCTAGCTTCCCAGCTAGCCCCGGCTCTCAGTCAGAATCCAAACGGAGAGCCTGGCTGGGAGTGACTAGCGGGGCGTTAGCCGCAGCATGTCCGGAGGGAAGCACAGCGAGTTAGCCTCCGCTAGCCTCTGAGCTAGCCCCGGCTCTTCGATTGGATCCAACTGGAGCATCAAGCCCTGGTTTGTTATTCATGTTAAAGTGGAAAGACGCAGTGGGTTTATCGGGCAGCTGGGTGAAGTGGAGCCTGCGGAGGAAACACCGGGACCGTCTGGATGTAATAGTCCGTGGAGGTGCTCGGCTACACAGATAGGAAACCCCTCGGCTG
The DNA here is from genome assembly GCF_041903045.1 of Epinephelus lanceolatus. Lineage (NCBI taxonomy): Eukaryota > Metazoa > Chordata > Actinopteri > Perciformes > Serranidae > Epinephelus > Epinephelus lanceolatus. The sequence goes on along the minus strand of NC_135749.1, from coordinate 36,909,183 downwards.
TCAGGATGTACCAGTCACTCCGCTCTCTCTCACACAGGTGCAGAACATATGTGCCACTTGGCCGTCGGATGTAGTCCATGTAGTGTGTTCAAATGCAACTGACACAGGGCGATGTGAGGCGATGCAACAGTTGGCTTTCGTCGCCGCTAGTTCTTTGATTTCGGTTTGGTGTGTCAGCACCTTAAAGCTATAGTTGGTAATGTTGGAGAGCTAGCAAGATTTGAAAGTGGCACCTCCTCTAAGCTCCACCACCCTCCTCCCCCTTCCGTCGGTGCTCCGTCCAAAGCCACGCCCCCACAAACTTGAACGCGCATCCTGCAGTACACTGACAGAGAAGCTAATGTTAGCATTGGGCTAATACGAGCTACAAAAGTAGCTATGTTGGCTAACGTTACATATTTCATGAAAATAACTAATCCCCCGAAGCAAACAAATAATTACCTGTCTAACAGAAAGACAGCAACCTCTGCATCACTGTTCAGGCCCTTCAGCTCCCTCAGTTGTCTCCACTGTTCAAAAGCTGCACCGATGTTGGTTGACTCTGGTTTGTCCTGTCGCTTTATCCAAAGCCTTTTCCGTCGCAGCCTTTTCTGTCTCCGACTTTCTTTTCTTAGCCTGTTTAGCGGGGCAAGCCGTTACAAGTAACGCTGGAAGTGGTACTTTTGGCTGCATTTTCTCTGCCATTGTTCAGCAAACTTATTCTCCTGCTAACTTGGTATTTCTGCTGAGGAGTGTGCTGAATATTTCCAGCAAAGGTGACACATGATGACTACACGCAGGGAGGAGGGAGGGACAGAGGGGGGTGTGGGCAGGACCAGAGCGATATAGCCTCGCGTCACCAGGCTCTTCACATATGGGGAAGAGCCTGGTTTCCATTCACTCTGAATTTTGTCTGGATTCTGGTTCCGGTCTAGAGAGCGGATCCGGAATTCACCAAATTCACCAAAGTAAAACTTTAAATTCTGGTGCACCATGGATTTACAATAAAAGAAAAAGGTTAACTTAATGGCTTGGGGCTTTTCTTGTAAATTAAATTCTGTAAATTATAAAGTTTCACCGCATTTTTATTAGCTTGGTGCTTTTATTTTGAGAGAAAGGCGCATCCATCGAATTCCGGATCCTGTCTCTCTCGCTCTGGCTCCGGTTCCTTACCAAAACAGCCACTAAACGGCCCCAGACTAAGAGCGATATATAAGGACGAGACATGAAGGAATCTGATTGGTTCTTTCCACTCGCACCGAGAGGCAGGGATTGGTCAGAGTTTTTACAGGCCTGCAGCTGCCACAGAGATCGGATTTTTTTTTGTTCCTTTTTCTAAACATATTATGTATTGACTACTCTCAGGATGGAAGGACCATTTCACCCAGTATAACAAAAAGTGTTTCTGAACAGGATTACCAACTATAGCTTCAATTCTAACTAAATCTGGCTGATCAGTATTGAACAAAGTCTTGTCTTCAGTACTTCATTTCTGCTGACAAAAAAGGCTTAACAAGCATCTCTGCAACTTCACTTATGACTGCTGCTCTCGCCAACACACTTGTGGTTTCTCAAGTAACAGGGCCTAGTGAATTTTTTGTCGCAAACACTGCAACTAAATGGTTTCTCCCCCGTGTGGACAGTCAAGTGTCGTCTCAGAGTTACCTTTTGATTGAATCTTTTCCCACACACTGAACAGCTAAATGGTTTCTCCCCTGTGTGAACAGTCAAGTGTCGTCTCAAATCTCCCTTGTGTGCAAATCTTTTAACACAAATTGAACAACTAAATGGTCTCTCCCCTGTGTGGACTATGAAATGTCTTCTCAAATCTCCCCTATGTGCAAATGTTTTCCCACAAACTGAACAGCTAAACGGTTTCTCCCCTGAGTGGATTCTCATGTGTCGTCTACGATTTCCATAGTCCGTGAATCTTAGGCTACAAACTGAACAACTATATGGTTTCTCCCCTGAGTGAATGGTCAAGTGTCGACTAAGATCTGCCTTCTGTGCAAATCTTGTACCACAAATTGAGCAACTAAATGGTTTTTCCCCTGTGTGGACTCTTGAGTGTCGTCTTAGGTTACGATGGTGTGTGAATCTTTCACCACAAACCGAGCAAATAAATGGTTTCTCAGGTACATGAGCGTCATTGCTTTGCAGAGAGTTTAAACCTGACTGAGGTTTCTGAGTGTCCTCCCAGTCTCTACTGTCATCAGTCTCAGTTTCAGAGTGTGAAGTCTTGTCATCAGTATCTGGTTGTAAAGGACTATCTGGATCTGAGTTCCTGGCTGGTTCTGGTCCTCCACAGTCCTCTCCATCAGCTGTTTCCATCTGTTCAGTTTGTCTTTGATGAAGCTGTGAGGACTGAGCTTTCTCTTCGTCTTCTTCTTCACTCTTCACAGGGACAGGAGTGACTGTGAACTCTATTTCAGCCTCCTCCAGCCCTTGAAGCTGCTCTCCCTCCCGACTGCTCCAGAGTTCCTCCTGTTCTTCTTTAATGTGTGGGGGCTCTGGTTCATCCTGGTCCAGACTGGAGCTCCACTCTTGCTGCTCAGGAGGAACCTCTTCTTTAACCAACAACGGCTGCTGGACTTCTGTGGAGAATATTGTGATACATACACCCTCATTAGAAAACTGCTATTTCATGTTAACACTGAAACCATGGACACCACTTCTTTCTTAATGTCCAGAAAAATGCTTCACATTTTGTATAACATATTTGGATACTACAAACTGCTAAGTGACAAACAGCTATCTGACAAAGTTTCATTTTGGGGACAATTAAGAAAAAGTTAAAAGAATTAAGATTAATCATACTGAATGTGCATTTACAAATTGATCCTCCATGTAATGAAGGCCATCTCTTTACACACTTTTCACACTTACGAACAAATATCTACATATAATCAAATGTATTTATGTCAAAAGTGAGAAATCGTGCCACTTTTCTTTTCAACACAACAAACTATGCCTTTGAATCATTCTAGAGCACAACTATTTTTATTATTTTTTTTATGTGCCGATTATTTTTTCCAAACAACAAAAAACAATCTCACATAGCCCTGGTCCTTGCTTCAAATTGTGTTTTTTTTTGTTTTTGGTCCAGTCAATGATCCAAAACCCAAAGATATTCTGTTAGCCATAAAGGAAAGCCACAAATCCTCACATTTGAGAAGCTGCAACCAGATAATATATGGGATTTTTCCTTGATGAAATAACTTAAACAATTAGTTTACTATCAAGCTGCCAAATATTTCCCATCAGTTGACTATATTATTAAACACCTAATTGATTCAGTGCTAAACTAGAAAGCAGTAGAGTGCAGATCTCTGTCAGGTGTCCGTGTTCCAGCTTCGACTCTGGGCAGTAAACAGGGTGCAGCTGGGACTGGTGGAATTTTCCCTCCCAGCTCTGTTACAGTCAAAATGGCAGCAAAGACATAAAAACCAGGCTTTGCTTTTATATCATATCCGACCTAATTTTAGTGAATCAAAACAGACAGTGGCTACGGTTACATGATGGCTTCTCATTCGGAATGAAATAAATCTGAATAAAATCATTCGGAATTAAAGTCTTTCCAGGTAGTTTACATGGGAAATATTCATTCCGAATGAGGGTTTACATGGGAGATCAGTTCAATTGCCTTTATTCAGGTCTGTGCAAGGTTTAGGGCAGGGAAGGTTTCTGATTGGATAGGGGCGGGGCGGATGTTACGTGTTTACGTTTACCGGAAGAAAACACTGTAGTCCTCGCTCCGGATAACAAGATGCTTGACGCCGCCGTTCTTAGTGCCTTTTTCGGGCTTGTTTTGCTTATATTCTTGAAGCAGCAGTACGACAACAACCTTGTTCTGCTAATGCTTCATCTGTTGAGGAGGAGAAGGGAGATAGAAGGTCGAAGAAGGGAGGTAGAAGACCGTGCTGTGGCGAATGGAAACCGGTAAGTGCAACAAGTCCGACTGCTCTATCTCAGCCCGTTACTATGCAGCCTGTTGCTATGCGCGCTATATACGTCATCGCGCCAGAAGGGCAAGGAAACGAGCATGCGCAGAAAGACCGGAATGAACTTAAAGAGGAATGAGTGTATACATGCACACAAAATTCTTTCATTCGGAATGACGAACGGAATAAACCACCCCCTTTAATCGGATTTAATTTTCAATCGGAATGACCGTTTTTCAATCGGAATGACCGTTTACATGACCACTTTTAATCGGAATGGCCTTTCATTCCGATTAAAAGTGGAATTAAACTGTGCATGTAAACGTACTGAGTGACACTTCTTGTTTTTAGCCTAGAAAAATGCCTTGTACTCTATGCTTTTGCTACATAGTTTTCTGAGAACTTGTGGCCCTCAGTGGCTAGTTAAGAAAATGGTATAAAATTGTCTATAAAACAGGTGTTATACCAACTGTGAATCATCAAAACCACAAGAAGTTCTTGACTATTCAGTACTAGATGTCTCCACAAAATATTAGGCTGACTGGTCCAGTACTATGCAAGATTAGCTGTGGACAGACAGGTACAAATGCACATACATACGTTCCCTTCCAGGTTTAGGTCTGACAGAGAAAATTACTCTAAAATTTGTTTTGCATTTATTCACACCGGAATAATAACGTTCCATTATATAGGCACTCATGGCCATTGTGTTACAAACCAGATACTCTACATCATTAAAGGGGCAAAAAGCGAAATCGTTTCATCGCTAGGTTTGCTGTTGTGCACTGCCTGTAGACCAAAACAAAGTGTGTCATGATCCCTCTACCTCTGCTCTCCACCCCCCACCCCACTCGCCTCATCTGTGCAGCCAAGCACCGCAGCATCTCCACGGACTAGTACATCCAGACGGTCCCGGTGTTTCTTGCGCAGGCTCCACTTCACTCAGCTGCCCGATATACCCGCTGCTTCTTCCCACATTAACCTGAATAACAAACCAGGGCTCGGTGCTACGGTTGGATCCAAACGGAGAGCCGGGGCTAACGTTAGCTGGGAAGCTAGCGGAGGCTAACTGGCTGTGTTGGCAGCTGAGTGAAGTGGAGCCTGAGGAGGAAGCACCGGTTAGCTCCGGTTTCACTACAGGCAGATTCACTCGCCACAGGGGCGAGGAAATAAAACCTTAACAGCCAACTTAGTTTGGCTTAGTTTAGCAGTTGGTGATGTCTTTCACTCACTCTCAGTCTCTGCTGTGTTTAGCTATTTCAGTAGCACTAGTCGGTTGCCACACTAACGTCCCTACTCTTCTCCGTGAGCCGGAGCCGTGAGCCCACGAGCCCGCCAGGCTCACGGAGAAGAGTAGGGATGTTAGCGTTAGCACTAGTCAGCCGCCACGCTAACGTTCCTACTCTTCTCTGTGAGCCTGTGAGCCCGTGAGCCCGTGGCTCATGGTTCCGGCTCACGCAGAATAGGGACGTTAGCGTTAGCTCCTAGAGTTAGCACTAGAGCTACTACGGCTACTGGAGTAGCTTGCAGCTATGGAGCGCTTCTACCAGCTCTTTTAGTCACTGAGCCTCGCCTCCATCTCAGCAAATATATTACATTTATTACAGGTACCATCATCATTGAAGTAGGCAGGGAAATAGCTAAACACAGCCCACCAGGCTGCCCGCCGGGCTACATTTTACAATGCTAATTGCAAATGTTAGCTGGGCTGCCGGGCTACTTACCTAACACAACCGTAACACCTGACCCGTTGCTGGGACCGAGCTGCTAATAACTCAAGCTCCGGACATTAACCCATGCTACGATTGTAACATTAAATTTAAATGAATCGACATAGCGACATGTGCCTAACATTACTGTAACACTAATTAAAACAGACATTTGACTCCGCCATTTCACTTCGAAAATACGTGCTGCCATTGCTCACTGGCTGTAGCCTTTTATAGGGAGGGAGGGCCAAGGGGGGGGGGGGGGGGGGGGGGTCATTTTGAACGGCCCCTATGAACCATTTAAGTCTTAAACATAAAGCTCAGAATATGAGCATACAGTGTTATCACTCATTTATGCTCAATGTTAGATACTAATATAAACACGGAGGGAGCCTTCTGTGTGTGTACTCTGTATTCATGTTGTTCATCTCTTGTGCGTGTGTCTTATGAATTCAGCTTATGAATATAGCTGAACTGGAGCAGTACCACGGGAAATCTTGGGGGCACTGTAGCATAGTTAAAACAAGACAGGACAGTAGAAGGACACCAGTTTTAGGACATTTTAAAGGGGCACTATGTGAAATTCAGAGTATACAAGTTGTCTGAACATGGTTCTCTTTGTGGAAGGGGCTGAGTCGGCAGCTAGCCACTACCCGTACCTCCACCTTAAACAGCACTACACAACATCAACAGTGCTGACAGAGCTAATGGTGTTAACCTGGGGGGGAACCAGCTGGTGGGTGCTACACTTTCGTGACGATGCCATCCCTATATCAGCGGTAGCTCCATATGAGCTAGCCAGTGGGATTCACACATGCACTAACACTTGCAGATGGACCAGCTTGCTACAACAATCCATAGAGAAGCCTGAATTTTAACACAAACAGAGGTAGCATGACTTCATTCTCTGCTCAGGATGCTATTGCTCCACTGTATCTTTATATAGCAAATAGCCGTTTAGTGCTAATTTTCTGAATGTTGCATACAGGGACTTAAATTTTGTGCAAATCTTAACTCCTTTATATTGAGCCCACTCCCCAGAATAAATGTTGCTATTGTACGTTTCTGCAAACCATATATATATGTACATTTCATATCAACATTTCTAAAATTACGTTATTATCTCATTTGCATGAGCTGACTTTGTCATCAAGAGTTAGAGGGGATTTTGGATGGCGTGATAGCTAGGCGAGGCAGCTGTCAGGCTGCAGACAATAGTATGAGACCAACAAATAACAAAGGTGATTGTTTTTTAGCGAGAGACTGCAGACTTTACAGCCGAGATTGTGGCACTAAAACCGGAATTTTTAAGGCAAAATACTATCATCTCTTAACCATGACAAAAGTAGGTTTTGTGCCTAAACATAGCCACACAGCCACATGTCCACTATATAATAAAATACAGACGTTAAATATATTTTATTCTACAGCAATGCATAATAGTCTTTAAGATCGTCATATGTTTGTAGTGTTGCTGTCCTGTAAGAACCACATATCTCTATAAAGTCAACTGTACGAGCTCAGGAAAACAGCCCTACTTATAGATTTTTGATGATGCATTTTCCAGCTGAACCAAGAGGGTTTTTTCAAATCATCAGATCTAATCTCACTTCTGGAAGAATTTTTCATGCATCCCGGGGGAGAGTGGGGGCATGGAATCTGAGTGGGCCACGTTCAAAGCCTCCATTTTAGAAGCAGCTGCTGAAAGTTGTGGTCAGAAAGTCGTTAGTGACTGTTGTGGCAGCAACCTAAGAACCTAAGAGAAGGAAGCCATGAGGCTGAAGGAGGCCTTTCAGGCTTGGTTGAGCCAGGGGTCTTCTAAAGCAGTAGAATGGCCGACTGGCCAGAAGGGCTGCAGCTGTGGCAATGTCCAAAGCAAAAACCCAGGTGTGGGAGAAGTTCAGGGGGCTATGGAGAAGGACTTTCAGTTGGCCTCAATGAACTTCTGGGGAACCATTAGACGCCAAAAGAAGGGAAAGCAGGGCTTGTCTCAGGCTGTGTTTAGCAGGGGTGGAGAACTGCTGGGGGTTCAAGCTGTTTCACACGTGTGCCAATGCTGTGTAATAGAGGTTGAGTTAACGTTGTTCACAAATTATGACTTGGTTCTAGAGGCAAGTCAATGCATTCAGTGGGTTGTTTGAGTCATTAGGTTCTGCAAGTGTATCGTGACAATACACAACAATACACTGAGATTAAAAAAAAGGTACTTAAATTGTTTTTTTTAAAAAGGAAAATACTTCAGTACTTCAACTCAAGTAATGATTTGATTGAGCAACCTGCACTTGTCTTGGAGTAATATGTAATCAGGAGTATCTATACTTTGACTCAACCAATAGAGTTGTGTATTTACTTACTGTAGTCTTTGTGGTGTGTTCATGCAACCTTTTGACCAAGACACCGACAATGTGAGGTGATGCAATAGTCAGTCTTCTTTACCGCTAGTTCTTGGACATCAATTTGGTTTGTCTGGGACTTTAAGACTACAGGTTTGGTTCAGGTTTAGGTGGAGGGGAAACACATATCAAAGGGGAACCAATCTTCAACACAACACAGGCCTTAACTTAAGCCATGTTTAATTTGGCCATGCCAGCATAGGCCTATTGGTTTCATTGGGGTTTTAAAAGTTGAGTGTAGTAAAAAATAAACTACAATGTCAGGCAGGACATCATAAATGCTAGAAAGTAGAGAGAGCGTGTACTGCAGTAGGCAAGGTCAGCAATCTCAGCAATTTGATTAAAATGACCTGATCAACAAAACTTTAGTCAAAACATACGGCAGCATTGAGTTTCATTGTAGTTCAAAGACTTTTTAAACACACTCTGTTAAAATTTAGCTATTTTCAAGGTATTCCTGTAATTGATGTTTCTTCCTCAAAATTTAAGCACTAAGCTTAAGGACCTTGTACAAACCCCGCAAACATTCAAATTCAAAATCGCCACATCTGGGGATGCATGGAGTAATTAAAGCTGTCGGAACACAGTATTTTCAGAGTGGTATTAGCGTCTTTACTTATGTTAACTGGTTTCCCAGCCGTTTTAAGTGATAATAAAAACAACGAAATTATACAAACCTGCTCTGTGTAACCGGACAGGGTTGTAAACAGCGTCCAGTAGTTTCCGTTGTCGGTGATTCTCTTTTGAACTGAACTCAAGTTTCTCCTCGTACTCTGCTATCGTTGTTTCAAACAGCTCAAAGATCTCTTCAGCAGCCGCAGTTAGTCGCTGGTTGACAAAAGCTCTCAGCATTTGAACTTTAGACATTTTTAGTAAATCACAGCAACCTTTCCTCCAGGCACACTCCGATAAAGACGGTTTGTTCACTCTGATGTGTGCCGTGTTACTGGATACCGCCGCCTCCGTCTACTTCCAGAGAGCAAGCTAACTTCATTAGCTTCGTACGACACCGAAGGATGATCTGGGCGTTTTAAATTAGAAAGGACCTACAGACTCCATTCAGACAGGTTTATCTAGACATTGTGGGTCCACAAAAAATACAGTTTGGTCTCTATTGAATACTCACTGTGACTAGAGCTGTGTGACCGAGTTCTATCTCCGTCTAATTCCAGCTAGCACGCTAGGCTAGCTTCAGTTAGCATATTTAGCTAACGGAGTCTGCCGTGATCCGTCCTGAAAACTTACAAAAAGTCCACATAGACAAGTTTATCCGAACATACGGGCACTGGTGTTTCACTCCGATGGTATCAGATAAACTAGGTGCGGAAACAGCAGGAATAACGGGGGACAAAAGGGTCTATAACAAGGCACCAGGATAAACCTCTTTCACCTCTTCTTCTTCTTTTTGTTTTACAGTGGTTGGCATCCAGCGTTTGGTGCATTACCGCCACCTTCTGCTCTGGAGTGTGGATCAGACAATAGACCCCCCCCCCCCCCCCCCCCCCATCCTATGCTAACCTACTTTATATCCTATTAAAAAAACACACAAACCTGTATCCCTTAATACACTCTTAACCTCTGCTTTACTGACACTCACTTGCATTTCTATTCTTCCTCTCTGTAAATCCCTCTTTGCCAACTCATCTGCCCTCTCATTCCCCCTCACCACTACATGCGCTGGTACCCACATAAATTTAATCTGACCTCCTCTATTTATTATTCTTGTGACTGACTGAAGGACTTTATATAACACGCCTTGGCGGCTGTTAGAATGAAATGATCTCAAGCTTGCTAGAACTGAGAAAGAATCTGAGCAAATCAGTATCTTGTCTTGTCTGGATTTTTCCACCCATCTTAAAGCAATCAACACAGCCAACATTTCCACCGTGTAGACCCCTAACACATTACATGTTCTTCTATTAATACCAACTCCTTTTGCTGGTACTGCCACCCCAAATCCTGTCACTCCTGTCTCTGGTTCTTTAGCTCCATCCATACATACCCATATACAATCACTATACTTTCCCATTACATGACATTTAAAAGCATTAACCAAGTCTATTTTACCTTTTTCTTTCCTTTTAAGCTCTAACAAATACCAGTCTACATCTGACCATATAAGCAACCATGGCGATATCACCAGATACACTACTGTGGGGCTTATCCTCACTCCTAAGTCTCCCAGTTCAATTGCCACATCATTTCCTACCCGCCCAAAATTTTCCCTCTGATTCTTCCCATTCTCCCAGCACTCCTGCAGAACTTCTTTTGTCGGGTGAGAATCATTGTGTCCCTGCAAATTTGCCCAGTAACTCACCATCGGTTGCTTCCTTCTCAATCCCAGTGGCATCTCTACCATCTCTACCTGTAAAGCAGGTACTGGTGATGTTTTAAAAGCCCCACTGCAAACTCTCAGTGCCTGTGCCTGAAATAGCCTGGCATATTGTTCTTCTCACTACTGCCTGTGCCCACTTATACTGGATTAAATGTTGTATGTTACAGGTTCTTTTAAGTTGTCTAAATGCTCTGTTTCTCTTTCTAACAGCCTGACGACATTCCTCTGTCCACCATGGTACTAGTTTCCTATTCATCTTATTTTTACTCCTGGGAATAGCTCCCTCTGCTGCCCTAATAATTCCTGAGGTTACCTGATTGTTTATTTCCTCTATATCTACAGAAAAGGCAATTCTTGTCATTGTTTCTTCACTTAACTCCTGGAACGAATCCCATTTTGCCTTTACAAAACCCACTTTGAGATTTGTACATTTGCATTTGCTTCCACTCTGTCTCCTACCAAGCATGACACTGGGTAGTGATCACTACCTACAGTTGACTCTGTCCAAACTACCCACTTACTAACTCCAGCCATGGGACTAGACACTAAAGTAATGTCTAATGCTCAGACTCAGTACCTGCAGTTATGTATACCCTGGTTCCTCTCCCATCATTCATACACACCAAATTCCTTTCATCCATTAATTCTTCAACTACTTTCCCATTTGAGTCTGTTTGTGAGTGTGCTGCATTGACAATGAGCTGAATTTTAACATTTTTTGATTTTACTTCAGCTGTACTGTTGACCACTCCTGCAATGAATCTCACTAAGTATCCACATATATGTGTGTGTGTGTGTGTATATATATATACAGTACAAGCCAAAAGTTTGGACACACCTTCTCATTCAATGCGTTTTCTTTATTTTCATGACTATTTACATTGTAGATTCTCACTGAAGGCATCAAAACTATGAATGAACACATGTGGAGTTATGTACTTAACAAAAAAAGGTGAAATAACTGAAAACATGTTTTATATTCTAGTTTCTTCAAAATAGCCACCCTTTGCTCTGATTACTGCTTTGCACACTCTTGGCATTCTCTCCATGAGCTTCAAGAGGTAGTCACCTGAAATGGTTTCCACTTCACAGGTGTGCCTTATCAGGGTTAACTAGTGGAATTTCTTGCTTTATCAATGGGGTTGGGACCATCAGTTGTGTTGTGCAGAAGTCAGGTTAATACACAGCCGACAGCCCTATTGGACAACTGTTAAAATTCATATTATGGCAAGAACCAATCAGCTAACTAAAGAAAAACGAGTGGCCATCATTACTTTAAGAAATGAAGGTCAGTCAGTCCGGAAAATTGCAAAAACTTTAAATGTGTCCCCAAGTGGAGTCGCAAAAACCATCAAGCGCTACAACCAAACTGGCACACATGAGGACCGACCCAGGAAAGGAAGACCAAGAGCCACCTCTGCTTCTGAGGATAAGTTCATCCGAGTCACCAGCCTCAGAAATGGCAAGTTAACAGCAGCTCAGATCAGAGACCAGATGAATGCCACACAGAGTTCTAGCAGCAGACCCATCTCTAGAACAACTGTTAAGAGGAGACTGCGCCAATCAGGCCTTCATGGTCAAATAGCTGCTAGGAAACCACTGCTAAGGAGAGGCAACAAGCAGAAGAGATTTGTTTGGGCCAAGAAACACAAGGAATGGACATTAGAGCAGTGGAAATCTGTGCTTTGGTCTGATGAGTCCAAATTTGAGATCTTTGGTTCCAACCGCCGTGTCTTTGTGAGACGCAGAAAAGGTGAACGGATGGATTCCACATGCCTGGTTCCCACTGTGAAGCATGGAGGAGGAGGTGTGATGGTGTGGGGGTGTTTTGCTGGTGACACTGTTGGGGATTTATTCAAAATTGAAGGCACACTGAACCAGCATGGCTACCACAGCATCCTGCAGCGACATGCCATCCCATCCGGTTTGCGTTTAGTTGGACGATCATTTATTTTTCAACAGGACAATGACCCCAAACACACCTCCAGGCTGTGTAAGGGCTATTTGACCAAGAAGGAGAGTGATGGAGTGCTGCGGCAGATGACCTGGCCTCCACAGTCACCGGACCTGAACCCAATCGAGATGGTTTGGGGTGAGCTGGACCGCAGAGTGAAGGCAAAGGGGCCAACAAGTGCTAAACACCTCTGGGAACTCCTTCAAGACTGTTGGAAAACCATTTCAGGTGACTACCTCTTGAAGCTCATGGAGAGAATGCCAAGAGTGTGCAAAGCAGTAATCAGAGCAAAGGGTGGCTATTTTGAAGAAACTAGAATATAAAACATGTTTTCAGTTATTTCACCTTTTTTTGTTAAGTACATAACTCCACATGTGTTCATTCATAGTTTTGATGCCTTCAGTGAGAATCTACAATGTAAATAGTCATGAAAATAAAGAAAACGCATTGAATGAGAAGGTGTGTCCAAACTTTTGGCCTGTACTGTATATATATATATATATATATATACACATATATATGTATGTATGTATATATATATGCTCCACTCCGCATCCACACATACATGTCACATTAACTCATTAACTCTTTTACAACTGTCAGCGTGCTGCCTGTGTGTTTTCATAGTTTATACCTGGCTTTGTCTGATTCTTAGTGTAGATTAATGTAGTCCATCAATCTGTCAGTTTTGTCCTTCCGTGAACTGATCACATTAAGATGTTCATTGGCAGAGACACAACGTTGATGAACACAAGTAGGATACAATGTGGTCTCTTTATACAGACTCTACATTCAGTGAATGTAGAGTCTGTAGGCAAACCCTGGAGATCTTGCCTCCAGAACAAGAGTGGAAGAGCCCCAGTTTCCGGTTGTAGGCTGTTTGTAGTCCACGTGATATTGACCAACTGGCTGCAGTTGTTGCCAGGTTAAATGGTCCGTGCAGTGAACTAACGAGGCGGAACATAATTGGCGTCACTGCAAACTCTGAATCCATCGCAATGGTTCAGCATATTTACTTATATATAAATGGAAGTCAGAAACAGAAATTCGCCTCCTCCGCCCAAATCAAACTGGAATGCCAAAAAATTGGGGGTCTGCCCCCAGAGGCTGTATCGCCGTCTGCCGGAAGTCAGACGCCGAATACAGCCGATGGGTTCTGAGAATGGAATGTGGTCAGGATACAATGCAGGTCCTTAAGTTAATTTGTCCTTTCGTCTGTCTTTCATATTTTTTCAAATATAATACATTTCCTCATGATTCTCTTACCAAGACTACTTCTTATTTAGTTGTAGTCTTGTTTTCGTCATGAAAATAGGTCATTAACAAATATCTATCGTCTTAGTTTTTCATTAGAATTATTAGAACAGACATATACACGAGCAGCAGGGAATTGGTGCATTAGGCAGCAGCGCTGACTAAAGAGATAGTGCACCCAAAAATGAAAATTCAACCATTATCTACTCACCCATATGCTGATGGAGGCCCTGGTGAAGTTTTAGAGTCCTCACATCCCTTGCGGAGATCGGCGGGGGCAGCAGCTAGCACACCTAATGGTAGACGGTGCCCCAGACTAACGTCCAAGAACACAAAATTGAATCCACAAAGTATCTCCATACTGCTCATCCGTAGTGATCCAAGTGTGCTGCAGCCCCGGCATAAAAAGTTGTTTCGAAAAACGTCATATGAACTCTGTTTTTAGCCTCACTGTAGCCTGTAGCTCTGGCTGTTTCTCTGTGCTCTGCGCCTACGTGTGCGTGCTTGCGTGCAACCAGCAAAAGCATGAGCTTTGCTCACCCGTGTTTACATCACATGACACGTGCACCGCAGGGGGAGACAACAGTAACCACAGAGCTAAAAGATAATTTGCACTACGGTCTTTTAGCAAAGGACAGCCCAACATGTCTGAAGACTTTGAAATTGAGGAGGAACAGCATTTCTTTGTTGAGCCGTACTTGTTTGAGCCCGAGTATACAGACGCGGAACTCAGGCTACTGGACGAAGCAACTGCCGCAGCTCATAAGCCTAACCCTCAGCCAGCCACAGAATACCGGAGTCGAGCACTGGAAACCTGGTGGTGTAGTTGTTTCAAATGCAAAGCAGTGCCAATGGATGAGGAAAGTCTTTGCTGGTCAGACTGGGAATTGGCGATGCCTGCACTTGAGAATCTGGACATCAGTACTGACGAGACTGCTGCTCTTCAGAGACCGTGCATCACCGATCACCCTGAGTGCGGGCACACGTGAGCGCAGAACACAGAGAAGCAGTCAGAGCTACAGGCTACAGTGAGGCTTAAAACAGAGTTCATATGACGTTTTTCAAAACAACTTTTTATGTCGGGGCTGCAGCACACTTGCATCACTATGGATGAGCAGTATGGAGATACTTTGTGGATTCAATTTTGTGTTCTTGGACGTTAGTCTGGGGTGCTGTCTGCCATTAGGTGTGCTAGCCGCTCCACCCGCCGATCTCCGCAAGGGATGTAAGGACTCTAAAACTTCACCAGGGCCTCCGTCGGCATATGGGTGAGTAGATAATGACTGAATTTTCATTTTTGGGTGCACTATCCCTTTAAGTGGTAGGTGATTGATTTGCCTGACATTTATTGATTTAGATTCAGCACCGCAGTAGTGGGCAGCTCCAGTGAAGAGCTTCTTAAAGAGCGATCTTAAGAGCGATCCTACGAAGGGCATTAAGAACTCATCTGGAAAAAACCCCTATCTTGGCGAACCTTCTTAGCTAAGACGTTCTTAAATGTGCTCTTAAGTCTTAAGATTGATCTTAACTGGGAAAGGCGGCCAATGGCTGACAAACAACTGGCACCTTTTTTGGTTTAGGTCCTCTCAGAAAATATTGAAAAAAATAAATAAATAAAAGCTCTTCCTGTAACTAAAACTCAAGGTGTCATCACTCTGATCCTGATACCAAACAAAGACAGGGACTGCCTAGAAAACTAGCTTCCTATCACACTTTCAAATGACGATCATAAAATTTTGGCCCGTTTTTGCGAGCAGAACAGTTTGTTTGCAAATGTGACCATTATGATGCGCAAAATTCAGATAGAAGGCAGGAAAAGATCAATCTATGTCCTGCATGAATTGGATTCAGAGGAAAGTGACTACATAAAATGGTTGGATGAACCTGCAGGCAGCAGGTATCATCAGAAAATAGAAACTCATGTTGGATGTGAGCCATACAAAACCAAGAAAAATGCTTTTCTCAACAACTTGACCACTTTGCCCGGTGTGGACACAGTTGACATTTTCAAATTACCTCATCCTCCAGACCTTTCAACATTATTAACATTATACAGTGAGTGGCTTAAAGCCTACAAGTGTCTATAGTAAGGCTACGCAGTATGTTGAAAATGTAACTTCACTGCAGTATCAACATGTGCGATACATGTATCACAAAAGACTGCTTGAACTGCAATAATTAGTATATTTAAAGGTGCCATGCATTGTCATGATGCGTGTCGTATTGAAACAGAGGTGTTGGGTTACTATACTTATTTTGAGTATTTTTCATGTCACAGAAACCACTGAGAGTGAAACCTTGTTTTGGATGTTATTATCAATCTGTCTGTGATGTATCAGGGTTTTTGTTCTGGTGTTCTTCACAGATGTCACACCTGTCCGCTCACCCACCAGCTCTCTGAAGCTCGGGGCACTGCTGTTTCCTGGTAGAGCTGGCAGGGCAGCACGGAGGTCCCCAGGGACCTCTGGTAGACAATAACCTCTTATTACCTTGTAGATTCATAAAATACACCTAAATTCTGGAATATGTAAATATTACGACAGACATTGCTGTTATCTTACATCATCAGCTGTGTCCAATCTAAGTTTATCTAAAAGACTTGTAATTCAGATGAAATGACACTGAATACAGTACTAGCAGTTTAAGAATCAACTGTTGTTGATGTTTTACACACGGTGAGAGATCAATTCAAGAACAGGAGAGTCCATTAAATTATAAATACATTGTATTATTGGGAGCTAAGTCAAGTCATTTCATTTATTAATCACAAATGTTGATGATAGTGATGTAGAGGGAACATTAACATTTTTTAAGACAACTTAAAACAAGTCTAATCAAAGATTATACTAATCAAATAATGAAATCAAAGATCATCTATTAAAGATTAGACTTAATTTGGAGTCTGTATCAGTCTTAATTCTGACTGTTTCCTAATCAGTGTTTAACAAAGTCTTGCCGTCAGTACTTAAATTCCTGCCGGAAAAAAAATGTTTCAACAAGCATCTCCACAGCTTGAATTATTACTGCTGCTCTCACCAACACACTTGTGTCTTTTGACAAAACAGGGCCGAGTGTATCTTTTATTGCAAACGCTGCAACTAAATGGTTTCTCTCCTGTGTGGACAGTCAGGTGTCGTCTCAAATCTCCCTTTAGTGCAAATCCTTTACTACAGATTGAACAACTAAATGGTTTCTCCCCTGTGTGGACAACCAAATGTCGTTTCATATTTTGTTTTAGTGTAAATTTTTTACTGCAAACTGAACAACTAAATGGTTTCACCCCTGAGTGGAAAGTCAAGTGTCGTCTCAGGTGTTGCCTCTGTGCGAATCTTTTACTACAAACTGTACAACAAAATGGTTTCTCCTCTGTGTGGATTCTCATGTGTTTAACCAAACTGTTACTGAGACTGAAATTTGCTTTACAAACTGAGCAGGTGAAACAATTTTTTCCCGCATGATCTCTTAATGATGTTTTTCCAGTATTATAGTCCATATCACTGACGGGTACTTCATTGTTTTGCAACAAGTTTGAATCTGACTGAGATTCCTGTGTCTCCTCCCAATCTCTACTGTCATCAGTCTCTAGTTCAGAGTGTAAAGTCCTCTCAATGGTGTCTGGTTGTAGATGTGTGTCTGAATCTGAGTTCCTGGCTGGTTCTGGTCCTCCACAGTCCTCTCCATCAGCTTCTGTTTCCATCTGTTCAGTTTGTCTCTTATAAAACTGTGAGGACTGGGGTATCTCCTCATCTTCTTCTTCACTCTTCACAGAGACAGAAGTGAGTGTGAACTTGACATCAGCCTCCTCCAGCCCTTGAAGCTGCTCTCCCTCCTGACTGCTCCAGAGTTCCTCCTGTTCCTCTTTAATGTGTGGGGGCTCTGGGTCCTCCTGGTCCAGACTGGAGCTCCACTCCTGCTGCTCAGGGGAAGCCTCTTCTTTAACCACAAACGGCTGCTGGACATCTGTGGAGAATAATGAAAAACATACATATGATCAGAGGTAACACTGGCTGGCATATGCCAGCTTTTGGCTGTTATCACGCATGGTTTGTGGCGAAGCTCCATTACCAACTGGTAGTACTCCCCGTGATCCACCCTTTTTTAGAGTCTCGTGTACCCACACAGATCTCCGTTTCCCTGTACCCAACAGCCTTTCGCCCTCAACCAGAGCTACAGCAAGTATCCTCTGCCTGTCCATTTTAAGAACTAGCTTTCTTTCTCTACTTATGAACAAATATGCATGTACCGTCAAAAAGCGAGACGATGAGCCACTTTGAGATAAAAAGCCGTCAAAAATAATAAAACAATAAAACCAGTACAAACCTGCTCTGTGTGACCGAACTTCAGAGTTGTAAACAGCGTCCAGTAGTTTCCGTTGTCGGTGATTCTCTTTTGAACTGAACTCAAGTTTCTCCTCGTACTCTGCTATCGTTGTTTCAAACAGCTCAAAGATCTCTTCAGCAGCCGCAGTTAGTCGCTGGTTGACAAAAGCTCTCAGCATTTGAACTTTAGACATTATTTTTACAAATTACAGGAATTTTTCCTCAAAAACACTCAAGTTAAAATGGTTTGTTCGATCTTAGGTGCGCTGCGGTGAAAGATTACATTCGCGTCCGCCTACTTCCAGCTAGCGAGCTAACCTCATTAGCTTAGCAGAACACCGGGGGCTTATCCAGACGTTTAAAATTGGAGGGAGCAGCACACCATCCATTCAGACGGGATTACCTGGACATTGTGGGTCCATGACAATTTGTTATCCTTCGAATTGTTACTCCGACTCCGCTGTGGTCGCATTCCGTTTCCGTATATTTCTAGCTAGCACACTATGCTAACTTCATTTAGCATTCTTAGCTAACAGAGATGAGTCTGCGGTGAAACGTCCCGAAAACTTAGAAAAAGTCCATTTAAACAAGTTTATCTTAACGTACGGAATCCGGTGGTTCACTCCGGTTGTATCTGATGAAGTAGGCGATGAAAAGAGCAGGGCTCACGGCGGAGAAAAGGGTTTTCAGCAAAGACCTGTCAACACACCCCTTCTAGCAGACTGCAAACAGGAAGTAAACCTGCTGCCAGCACCGCTTCTTCAAAATAAGTGATCACACTATTTTACTCACTGTGCTAGTTGTGTTGCAGAATGGCCCATGAGAATGTTATTTCATACAGTTTATTGTATTATTGGATCAGTATTATTGATATATCATGATTTAAGCAGCATCTTGAGTAAAAAAAAGTAAAGGATTCTCCCCTCTCTCTTCCACATACACATACACACAATGATATTCCCTGCATTTATAAACATGTATCAGTCTAGCAAATAACAGGTTAGGATGAACTGTGACTGTATTTTCCATAATGGTATCATAAAAAAATATTGCAAATGCTACAGTATGGAATTTGCGACATTATTAATGCACCAACTCTACTACAACTCACATTAAGATTACTTGTTTGAGACCTTAATGATGTTGTATTCTTTGACGAAGAACTCTGTCATTCTGTTTACATATTTGTATTCGTTTTTCTGTTAAACTTTTCTCCCTTTTTTGTGAAATATTAGATCATTTTACCTCTTTGGGCCTCAAACGTTGACTTACTTACAAGAAACCATGTCACATTTTCCCAGGTTTAGAGGGGAAATGTCTCTTTGGTGAAAATGCTAACAACTCAGAGACACCTGAAACACATCTGGTTACTTGTTAGTGGTTACAAGACTTTGAGCCTCTGTTCAATCATTAAATACACATCATGACTAAATGTATCACACTGTATGTCCATCCATTTTGTAAGGTCGCCAGATTATCGCAGGGAGATAACCATTCACACTCACATTCACACCTACGGACAATTTAGAGTCACCAATTAACCTATCCCCAATCCGCATGTTTTTGGACTGTGGGAGGAAGCTGGAGTACCCGGAGAAAACCCGCGCTGAAATGGGGAGAACATGCAAACTCTGCACAGAAAGGCTCCCACACCCGGGATCGAACCAGGAACCCTCTTGCTGTGAGGTGACAGTATGGTTGCACAATATTTCTGTCTGAAATATAGAGGAGGAGAAATGTAAAGTAGCATAAAGTGAAAATAATCCAGCACACTTATTTGACAGCTTTAGTTACGAGTTACTTCTCAAATCAGGATTCTGTGCACAAAATATACGAAAAGCTCCTAAATGATGATTAATTTTTGTGGATTAAAGGACCCAACAGAATATTAAATTAAAGCTGAAATGATTGATTGATCAAACAACAGAAATTAATCAACAGAAGATTCATTTTTAATACCTCTTCTAACCACTTCTACTCTAAGATTTCCCTTTGGTGGAGGATAGATGATATATTAATGGTATGGAATGGTACATTGACTAAGCTATATGCCTTATGGAGTACATCAATTGTACATTCACATTACTGTCTTTCACTTCAGAGCTTGATCTTGATAAAAGAAATTTCTTGGATCTCACCATATGAACAGCAATTATACATTATGCTCAAAGATTGAAACCCCTTTTGTGAAAATACTCTTCTAACAGATAGTAATTATATGCAGCCAACCTGCCAAAAATGGGTGATAGACCTCTTTCTCATTGCCAGTAGACCAGAGCTGTGTACATGGCTCTGCAGTAGATGAGTATGTCTTTCTGTTTTTGTTTTTTACTTCTGGTGTGTCACATTCAACCTCATGAATGCACTGAAAAACATGTTAGTAAAAAGCAGAGAGCTGTGTTTATATCAGTAATTGTGTCAATGGAACCTAAGTCGTTAATTTATAAATCACAAATGTTGACCATAGTGCGGTTAAGTGCACAAAATATACTATGAGATGTTTTGAAACTTTCAATCAATGAATACATGAATGAAGAATATTTAGTAGGATGAATACTGATTTTCTGCCTAAGGATAGTCTGGTTCCAGGCCTATATACAACTCAATGGTTTGCTGGTTAGGACAAAGGAGCAAAGCTGAGGTTCCAGGCCAGTCTTTTCATTTGAAGATAGTTTGGTTTATCTGATAACAGAAGAAAAGGAATAAAATCTAGACACCATAGTTCCTAATTTCAATAGATAACCCAACAAAGGCAGTTTAGCGTCACAATTTTAACAGTGTTAAGTTAGGCATAAAGAGAAAAACTTCCCACTAATGAAACTTATCTATACAGCAAATTAATCATAAACTACTAAAGCTGATTTAATGCATTTAATCAAAAGAAAACCTACATTTCACACAAACAGTTCAAACAATAGGAAGGAAAAGTCATCCACATGTGGCAAGCCAGCTCTTGGTTCTCTAGGGGTTTGCCATAGGTGAGCTGACTGCCTATAAAGGCTCTGAGGCTCCGCCCATCCAGGGAGCAAAGAGACAGATTGAGGAAGGTTAAAGGGGAGGGGATTTTCAATAATACATGTTATACCAAAAACACAGTGTCCAGAAAACAAAATAATGTTGAGAACAAATAACAGAATCAAGAATTGTCAACAGTTGAACAAGAATATATTTTTGACTGGTTAGACATGTTGGCCAAAAGATTGATTTTACTACCCTACATTCATTGTACTGTGTGCCACCCGGGTCTGGTGGAAGTGAGCTAACATTGCTGCTTCTTTGGTGATTACAGTAAGTAACGCCGCCTGACCCAACAGTGTTGCTGTGGAAACGTCATGTTGACCCTCTGGTCTCCCCCCAGGTTGCCCCAGTGAGTAGGTGGTTCAATTTTGAGTCACAAACTCCCTTTACGTGTTGTGAACAACGTTATCAATGTATAGACCTGTTAGTAAACAGTATAATGTTTTTTTTGGTGGGTGGGGCTTAGCTGGAGTCAAAAAATTGTCTCTACAGACATTAGCTAGTGCTAGCTAGCAAGTTCTGTTGACTTGTTTTCGACAATGGAGGAAGATGATGCAAGTGGTGCATTCAGAAATACTCATTCCAAAGGCTGGAGTGCACTCTGGCACAAACTGAACAGTTCATAAATTCGGAGTGCTGTCTGAGTGTACCGTTTGATTATCCACAGCACCACATTCTCCAGGGGGTAGAGTGCGCTCTGTCTGGGGAAACGAAGCCGCACAGTGCCAAGCCAGGTGAATGTGTGACTAACTTAACTGTTCGTTAATTCATGTAGAAATATAACACTCCCTTTCTTCAACCAACAGGGCTCTCATTTTAGTGACACATAACACAAGACAACATTTTAAGAGTCCTATGTAGCCTACAGCCCTGTGGTCCTGAGTCCTGTTTTGCCTCCAGCTAATGAAATGACATCATAGTGAGGTCAACCCTCAAAGGGTCTACTATATCTTACATCTCACATGATGTAGTGTAGTTTTAATTATCCAGTTAGTTACTGGTTAACAGGTGGGAGGCTATCGAAAGAAAAATCTACAAAAATTGACATCCCTAACAGAATTACAACACTTGTGCAGCTTCATTTTGTCTGAGAAGACTTTGTATCATCCTGAAATCTACAGTGTTAAACCAAGTCTTGCCCTCAGTGCTTAAATTATGCTGGAAAAAATGTCTCAACAAGCATCTCCACAGATTCACTTATTGCTGCTACTCTCACCAACACACTTGTGTCTTTTGACATAGTTGAGTCGAGTGAATCTTTTATTGCAAACACTGCAACTGAATGGTTTCTCCCCTGTGTGGATAATCAAGTGTTCTTTCAGAGTTCCTTTTAGCGCAAAACTTTTACGACAAACTGAACAACTAAATGGTTTCTCCCCTGTGTGGACAGTCAAATGTTTTTGCAGATGTCCTTTTCGCGCAAATCTTGCATCACAAACTGAACAACTAAATGGTTTTTCCCCTGTGTGGACGATCAAGTGTAGTTTCAGGTGTTCCTTTTGTGCAAATCTTTTACCACAAATTGAACAACTAAATGGTTTCTCCCCTGTGTGGACATTCATGTGTCTTCTGAGATGATGCTTTAGTATGAATCTTTTACCACAAACTGAACAACGAAATGGTTTCACCCTATTGTTTTGTGGCGGGTTTAAACCTGACTGAAGTTCCTGAGTGTCCTCCCAATGTCTACTGTCATCAGTCTCAGGTTCTGAGTGTGAAGTCTTGTCATCAGTAGCTGGTTGTTGCAAAGGACTATCTGGATCTGAGTTCCTGGCTGGTTTTGGTCCTCCACAGTCCTCTCCTTTAGCTCCTGTTTTCATCTGTTCAGTTTGTCTCTTATGAAACTGTGAGGACTGAGCATTCTCTTCATCATCTTCTTCGCTCTTCACAGGGACTGAAGTGAATGTGAACTTGATACCAGCCTCCTCCAGCCCTTGAAGCTGCTCTCCCTCCTGACTGCGCCAGAGTTCCTCCTGTTCCTCTTTAATGTGTGGGGGCTCTGGGTCCTCCTGGTCCAGACTGGAGCTCCACTCCTGTTGCTCAGGATGAACCTCTTTTTTAACCACCAACAGCTGTTGGACATCTGTGGAGAATGATAAAATACATACAACCCTCTGAGAAACTTTCATGTTAACACTTACACCACTAATAGCACTACTTTCTTAAACATTTGCACCTGGCTGTGTCAGGTAAAAGTTTGCTTTAGGGGGCAATACAGTAAAAGTTAAAAGAACAAAGGTTAATCATACTAAATGGTCATAAACAAACTGTTCCCCAATTAAGTAAGACTAGTTTAAAAAATATTTATGAACAAATATGCATTCATATTCAAAAAGTAAGAAAATGAGCCACTTAGTGATAATGAACAGCTCAGTGTGGTATCTACTTTTATTGGCATTATTTTGTTTTTGAAAAACAAAATAACTTCAGATGATGCTGAGAAATTGATTCATGCCTTTATTTCAAGCTGACTCAACTACTATAACGCACTTTTTTCTAGGCCTTCCAAAAACAAAAAAAACACCACTGAGAGACTTCAGCTCATTCAAAACTCTGCAGCTCAGCTACAGGACAGAGGAGAGAGCACATCAGGCCAGTCTGCGCTGCTCTGCACTGACTTCCTGTTACTTTCACAATTGATTTTAAGCTCCTCTTCCTTGTATACAAAGCCCTAAATGGACTGGGAACTAGCTACATTGCTAAATCCCTTGTTAACTATTTGCGTCAAAGAGCACTGTGATCATCTGCCGCTGGTTTATTGGAAGTCCCCAGAAACAGCCTTTGGGGTGCAGCCTTTCTCAATTACGCTACAAAGCTATGGAACACACTACCTATTGATATCAGGGAAGCCAGCTCGCTGTATACTTTTAAAAGAATGCTAAAAACATATCTGTTCACTTTAGTCTTTAACTAGCTCTTACTTTCCTCATATAGGTCCTAAACTCTTTCTTTGCATGCTTTTACTTTCTATTTATGCTTCACGCTGTTGCAACTTTAAAGTCTTATCTGTTTTTTATGATTTTTAGTTTTCTGTTCTGATTTTATGCTGTTTTATGTTAATTCTATTTTCATGTGAAGCACTCAGTGCCTATAGTGCCCTAATTGTAAACCACTCTGCATTTCTTGTATGAAAGGTACTAAATAAACAAAGTTCATTATTACTACTATTGTTATTCTCATTATCATTTAGGTAGAGGATCTGAGTACTTCCTCAACCACTGGTTGTGATAATAAAACAATAACCAGTACAAACCTGCTCTGTGTAACCGGACAGGGTTGTAAACAGCGTCCAATAGTTTCCGTTGTCGGTGATTCTCTTTTGAACTGAACTCAAGTTTCTCCTCGTACTCTGCTATCGTTGTTTCAAACAGCTCAAAGATCTCTTCAGCAGCCGCAGTTAGTCGCTGGTTGACAAAAGCTCTCAGCATTTGAACTTTAGACATGTTTACTGAATCACAGCAACTTTTCCTCCAGACACACTCCTTTAAAGATGGTTTATTCACTCTGATGTGTGCCGTGTTACTGGATACCGCCGCCTCCGTCTACTTCCAGCGAGCAATACAACTTCATTAGCTTCGTACGACACCGGACAATCCGCACTTTTTCAATTAGAAAGGACAGTGCAGACTCCATTCAGACAAGTTTATCTGGACATTGTGGGTTCAGGAAAAATATAGTTTGTTCTCTATCGAACAGTCACTCCGACTCCGCTGTGTGGCCGAGTTCTGTTTCTATTTCCAGCTTGCACACTATGCTAACTTCATTTAGCATTCTTAGCTAACAGAGGTGAGCCTACGGTGAAACGTCCCGAAAACTTAGAAAAAGTTCACTTAAGTTTTACCACACATACGGCCTCTGGTGGTTCACTTCGGTTTTATCTTATAGCTACTCTCACAGATAACTCTTCTACGTGACAGAAACAGCGGAACTCAAGGCGGAAAGAGAAGTTTTTGACAAACCTCCTCAACCAGACTCCGCACAGGAAGCGACACTGCTTCCGGCACCACTTCTTCAAAATAAAAGGTCCATGTCTGTCAATTATTCTGAGATCGTTGTAAAGCAGAGTGGCCCTTGTCAATGTTATTTCATACAGTTTATTATGTTATTGGATCATTATTACTGATACTTCATGATTTAAGCAGCATCTTGATATTAGTTAGTTAGTTCATATCCACAAATCCCAGTGTAATAACTCTAAACCCTCCTTGAAAATGACACCAAGTCACACATGAAAACCATTTTTCCGAAAACCAGAAGGCTGTTAAGACGATAAATTCGTGCACCTTCTTAATGTATTTGTATTTAATATTGTTTTCGGGCTTTGTTTATGTCCTGTTTAATTATATTTTTTGTAATGATGTATGTCACTTCTATGTGGTTTGTATTCGATTGTTTAATAAAGAATTAAAACAACATGAAACGAAATACTCCTCCTCCTTCTCCTTCTCCTCCTTCTTCTTCTTCCTCTTCTTCTCCTTCTTCTTCTTCTTCTTCTTCTTCTAACCGCAGCTTGCGACCAAGGTGCTGCCATCTTCTGGAGTTAGTTAACTCCTACAATGTCCACTTAAAGTCTCTTCCTGTTGTTACGAGGAAGCTGACCAGGCAGCTCCTGCCTTGTTAAATTTCTCCAGTCACCGTGGGGCGTCCTGTTCTACATATCTACCAAGTTTAGTAAAAATCGATATGGCAGTTAGGCCTAGATAAGAAATTAGCTCTCTAGCGCCCCCATTTTGTTTGATGGGGTCAATAATGGAGGGGTCCCCTCAGATTATGTGTGGTCATATGCCTACAAAGTTGCGTGGTGATCGGTGAAACCCTTGAGATGTTATACACCTTTATGTGATGAGCCACGCCCTCCGCAATATTCATTGCCTTATAGAAGCTCAGTTTTAGTAAGTTTTCCAACTTTTGCCAAGAGGGAACTTTAGATATTGGTCCCTAGATTATGTTCACTGAGTTTCATGCAGATCGGTCAAACTTCCTAGGAAGAGATCGATTTTAAGTGTTTTTCAAAAAATTCAAAATGGTGGAAAATCTATACAACCGGAAGTTATGGGTTCTAGAGGTATATTTGTTCCTCATGAGGAGAGGCATCTCTGTGCAAAGTTTCACGTCTCTACGACATACGGGGCATGAGATATGTCCATTCAAAGTTTGCAATTTCAATCAGTTGCTATAGCGCCCCCCTTTGGCCAATTGATGTAATACTGCTTCATTCGCATCCTCCCATTACCTTCTACCACTGTGCCAAATTTCACATGGATTGACCAAGTCAGTGAGGAGAAAAACGTGGAACAGACACACACACACACACCCACAGACACCACCATAGACAGAGTTTTCGTCATTATATAGTAAGATATAAAGCGGCCATGATCTCATGGTGATGACCGTCTTCTCTTTCATATTTCCCTCTCTATTTCTCAATAAACGGACTTCATCTTGAATAGAGTGTAAGTGTCTTCCTCCGACTTCCTGATCCTAGTGCAGCTGCTCTCCTTTAGTGATCTCTGTCCATACTATGCCTTTACCCTCTGCTTTTGATATTTTAATATTTGTTTCTATGACGTACCCGAGTAGGAATCTTAATAAATATGGCTGCAGTGCCCTGTTTTCTCATTCTATCATGGATTGTTGTGATTTCATACATTAAATCTTGATGGTTATTGTTAATGCCTGACATGAGACTGCACGGGGCGAGTCAAGTCAAATTTTCCTTAGTTTGTTTCTTTCACGTGACCTCCAGCATGCACTGGGGCCGTTTGCAGCTAAATGCGGGGGAGCGTGTTGGGATGAGAGTCAGCACCTCCAAATCTGAGGCCATGGTTCTCAACCGGAAAATGGTGGATTGCTCCCTCTGGGTTGGGAGGGAGTTACAGCCTCAAGCAAGAGAGTCCAAATATCTTTGGGTCTTGTTCACAAATGAGGGTAGAATGAAGCACGATATGGATCAGCAGTTTGGTGTGGCTTCTGCAGTGATGTGGGTGCTGCGCCAGACCACTGTGGTGAAGAGAGAGCTGAGTCAAAAAGCAAAGCTTTCGATTCACTGGTCCATCTACATCCCGACCCTCACCTATGGTCATGAGCTCCGGGTAGTGACCAAAAGAATGAGATTGAAATTAGTTGTCTACGTGGGGTGGCTGGGCTCAGCCTAAGAGATAGGGTAATGAGCTCGACATCCAGAGGGAGCTCGGAGTAGAGCTGCTGCTCCTTTGCGTCGAAAGGGGTCAGTTGAGGTGGTTTGGGCACCTGATTAGGATCCTCCTTGGCACCTCCCATTACTCTGGGCATAGTCTCGCTCACCAGACCTTTCTCAAGAAAAGAAAGGTCTGGCTGGGCCGACTCTCACTTTGAGATTGGAGAAAAAAACACCCCGGCTGCTTGTACTTCTTTCAACCAATCACAGTCGTTCTGGGCAGTGCCACAGCAACGGTGCGCTTGCAAAAATATTGCCGGGGGGAAACAGGTTTTGGTGTAACACACCCACAAAAATATCACCTACAAGACGCAAACCATGGCAGAAAAATGGCTACATCCCCGCAAGATCAAACACTGCAAAAGTTAGTAAAGGACGTGTTGAAAACGGTTGAAAACTGCTACACAACCGGAGGTGGTAGGGCGGGACTTCAGCAGGTGGCTCGTTCCGCCCAATGAGAGGCTGATCTCTGCAGCGAACTTCTGCCCACTCAGACTACTCCGGGCACGTCCCACTGGTAGGAGGACCCAGAACACGCTGGAGGGATGACCCGTCTGTAAAAACCAGTGCATACTGTAGTCTTTATACTTACATCTCTGATATTCCTTTGTATTTGTTTATTTTTGTGTCTCCCTGAATTAATTTTGCTTGTTTTTTTGGTAGTTTTCTGTCTGTTTGTAGTCATTTTGTGTCTTTGAGATCATTTTTTGTGTCTCTTTGTGGTTGTTTTGTGTCTTTCTTGATCATTTTGTGTGTTTTTGTCATCATTTTGCGGATGTTTTGTGTCTCTTTGTGGTTGTTTTCTGACTCCTTGTGGTCATATTTGTGTGTTTGAGATCAATGTTGTGTCTTTTTTTGGTCCTTTTCTGTCTCTTTGTCATCATTTCACCAATGTTTTGTGTCTCTATGTGGTTGTTTTGTGTCTCCTTGAATTATTTTGCATCTTTTTTGGTTTTGTGCCTTTTTTTTGGTAATTTTGTGTCTCTTTGTGGTCATTTTGTGTCTTTTTTTGGTCATTTTGTGTATCTTTGTCATCATTTTGTGTCTCATTGTGGATGTTTTGTGTCTCTTTGCGGTTGTTTTGTGTCTTCTTGAGTTACTTTTGCATCTTTTTTGTGTCTTTGTAGTTGTTTTTGTGTCTTTGAGATCATTTTGTGTCTCTCTGTGGTCATTTTGTGTCCCTTTGTCATCATTTCGTGGTTGTTTTATGTCTCTTTTTGGTTGTGTTGTGTCTATTTTAGTCATTTTATGCCTCTTTGTGGTTGTTTTTGTTGTTTTGCCTGTTTTGCAGTGAATTTAGTGTCTCTTTGCTGTTCCTTTGCATCCTTTTGTAGTGTTTTTGTGTCTCTTTGGGGTCATCTTGAGTCTCCTCCTGGTCAGTATGTCTTAATTTAAGTGATATTTTAGTGGAGGTAAAGGTGGACCCTGATATCTTGGGCCTCGGGCCTGTGCCCAGCAGGGCAATTAAATAATCCATCCATGCATATGTGTCATGTTCATGCAGGCAGTGTGCTGGTATTACCAAACAATAAGCATGGTAATTTATCCTCTAGACTGTCAAAATTGTTTGAGCTCTGAAAACTTCCTGAAGTGACGAGATGCACTGTAAAAAGAAACTGATTGTTAACTTAAAAAAGCTAGTAATTTCCGCTTCCTTAAAATTTTAAGTTGACTGAATTTGAGATGACAAGTTGAAGTAATTTTGTAATGATTTGAAGATTTAAGGCAGCCAATAACTTTTTAGAATTAAAACAAATAGCTTCTTTTTACAATGTGTGTGCGCAGGGCCCAGCAATCTGGTATTTTGTGTGTTTTGAGTTTGTCACAATTACTGGATTAAATCTGATGATTTTATTTGAAAACATGTTGAATTGGTTTTCATGTGAATAATTTAGTTATGCTGTTTAACATTAATAGCTGAATTAAAACACACAAAAAACTGAAACTGAGATTTTTTTTTTAAATTTTCACCTGTTTTTTTTTTTTTTTGGTAATTTTCAGTGCATTTGTTGAAAAATGTCAGTAAAACCAACACAGACTGTTTTTCACTCTTTTCACCTTCTGCAAATGTTGCAATGCTTAACATGTCCAATAGATGGCGATAGAGATTTTAAAAGAAATCTTGCAAATTTGGATTCTCTGATCTGGAGTCATGGGAGTGTGAATGACATTTTTTAATTCTTCTTTTTTTTTATTTCTTTTATTAGGGGTTTAAAACTGGCATCTTATCCCATTTTGCAGAAAAATTGGGATGTGGAAAGTTTCAAGTGCTCACTTAAAATATTAAATGACAAAATGTAGGAAAATTGGATTCAGAAGAGTTCAGGTCCTGCTGCTGAGAGATAATGATCTGTCCAAGGTGCTGAAACAACCCCAGCTGACTTCTGCAGCAGTTTTCTCTGTTAAATGATGTAATGTCTGTGGCTAGATTAAGATTCCTGTCGGCTGTTGGTCATTACACCTCAAAGGGATACTTTGTAGCATCACTCAATGGGTATTTTCCCTTCGAGCTTTTAGGATTTCTTTGCAGTGTAACAATGAAAAAATAATCGGGAAGAGTGCTGTTCAGACAGTCAGGGGTTAGGCTGACACATGACGCACAGGCTATCTGTTACATAATGTGTTGAGATATGGGTATCAGTTTTCCTCCATGCAAAGTAGAATTAAACAATCACACTTTGTTTATCATTGGACACACATTGAATAAAGTCACTTCTGCACCATCTGATCATCTTCTTCACTGGAAAATGCTACATGTACATTCAGTATTTTTAAAGTACATTTCCTGATTTGTGTCTGTCTCTTTCCAGTGGTGTATGCACACCCTGTAAAGGGAGAAAAAGGGCATCTCTTCAGCAGGAAGAGTTAGGTTTGGGCTTCAAGAGTGAAAATAACACCACGCAAAAAGGCATATCAGATACCAAAATAACTGACATGGATTTATAATACGAGACAGGAATTTTTTTCTTTTTTTTTTCTCTATCAACAATGTACCTCACACAACACATGGTCGTACAGTAAAAATTCCATATTGGCATAACAATACTCCAAAACTAGCTCAACCACAACAAATACAAACTGACAAAAAGGCATTCTTGAAGAAATAAGTACAGACCATTCACAGTTTTAGATTTCACCACTTGTCATTTCTCACCACCCCTCAGCTTCAATAAACTTTTCCCACCTATCAAAGTAACCTTGCTTATATGTATAATATCCTTCTAGAATAGTCTAGTGTTTAATGAAGCCCTTAAATCTATAGATGTTTAAAGATTGACTGTATCGTCAGAAAATTTCTGGAGGAAGCATCCACTGGTGTTATGTTTGAAGTCTGCTGTATAGATAGTGTACAGGAACGGGGCCAGGACAGTTTCTTGTGGTACCCCTGTGCTGCTCTGGATTGTGTCAGAGTATGTTGCTGTTCGTGTCCATCCCTTTATGACCACAGTGTACCCATCTTCTGATGGCTACTTCCAGCAGGATAACGCACCATGTCACAAAGCTCAAATCAACTCAAACTGGTTTCTTGAACATGACAATGAGTTCACTGTACTCCAATGGCCTCCACAGTCACCAGATCTCAATCTAATAGAGCACCTTTGGGATGTGGTGGAACAGGATATTTGCATAATGGATGTGCAGCTGACAAATCTGCACCAGCTGTGTGATGCTATCATGTCAATATGGACCAAAATCTCTGAGGAATGTTTCCAGCACCTTGTTGAATCTATGACACTAAGAATGAAAAAGGGGGTCTACTAGCAAGGTGTACCTAATAAAGTGGCCAGTGAGTGTATATCAAGGCTTATGTCATACTTTTGTACATACTGAAAATGATTGTTTTATTTATTATAAAGCCTTCATATGTCTGTCTAAATGAAATACGTCTGATATGTCACAGAGAGCAGTAAGACATGTATATTCCCACATAAGAGATGGACATTCCAGCCCAGCCTCTTATTGACTCAGTGAATTAAGTGGAAACTGGTCCCACAACTATTTCTGAGGTCTTTCCAGATGAATTTCACTTTTTATGGGAAATGAATATGAGAAGTCACCAAGGGAAGTGATAACAACCTTTGGTCATCTGGGACAGTTTCTTCCCTGAATAATGCAGGAAGTCATCAGATATTTCAGAGCCAATGAAAATGGTTGCTGTTGATGATGTGAATGGCACAGAAAGTGAAATTCATCTGGAATGTATTTAGTCGAAACCTTTCCTTCAGCTTCCTCCAAGGTCATATGTCAGAATTTGTCTTTGCCTGTAATGTGAACATGAACTGATGTAGCAGACAATGTTAGAATCATACACACACACATATGGGAAGTGAATGTGATATATACACATATGTATATATATATATATATATATATATATATATATGTATACATATATATATATATATATATATGTATATATCCCTCTATGGTATGCATTATACAGTCAGTTGGTTAGAAAATGACTAAAATAGACCAAGTAAACCTAATTTAAAGAAATAAAAAAAAAACTTAAAAAAAAAAAAAAACACAGAGTGGTTACGATACCTTAAAGCGACACTGTATGTATGGCAAGAACTGATAATTATTGTTTAAAATCCAAATAAATTTCCAACAATATTCATGCAAAATATCCAAAAAACTTTAGGTTTAAATTCATGCCATTTGAAAGGGTGAAACAATAAATAATAACTATTTTCATGAGTGTTTGTCTGAACGTTACCCTCAGAAAACACTGCATCACTGTGGAACAGCCCATATGCATTAAAGAGTGTAGCAAACTTTATATAAACAATTTATCAAACTAAACTGTCATAACCCTTTCAAAACAAGATAGTGAGTTATCTATCATATCGAGATTATCTCCCCACCCAGTAGTTATATCATAACTATTGGAATTATCCCCACCTGGGCTAATTAACGTGGAAAATTAATAATCTTTAAGAATATTAACCTAAAGTGGTGTGCACTTTACGTGGCCGGCATGCACCAGGCTATAAAAGCCCCACCTTGCACATGCACCCACTGATTCATTGATTTTCACTTTTTTTTTTTGATCAAATGTTTTATTTCTTTTTTTTTCCTTTTTCCCCAAAGACAGTTACAACATAAAAAAAAGGCCAGTGAGATTTGTTTCTCAAAAGAAAAAAAAAGGTTATGCATATATACATATACATATAAACACATACACACATATGTAAATGCGTATGCACACATACATACATACATACATACATACACACATGCATGCATGCATACACACATGTAGTCGCAACGATAACAGTAGTTGTCATTAACATCACCACCATCATTATCACTAATACTATATGTGCATGCACACATAAATACATACATACACATGCACATATGCACACATACAGATATCTAAGCATACCTACACACATGTGTAAAAACATGTCACTGGCATTCCATGGGTATAGTGTCTCCATGTTGTGAGTGGAGTGAAGTAAAAGTGAAAGAACAAGCAAACTAAAAAGAGACAGTATTCCATGAAAAAAAGAAAGAAAGAAAAAAATCCTCATCTGTCATGTAATCGAAAGTGCATTAATAAAATAATAAGGAAAAGAAAGAAAAAACAAAAATAAGGATAAAAATAAAATAACCCAACCCCCTCCCTGCCCCCAGGACCATCAGCAGCAACAGTAAAAAAAAAAAAAAAAAAGCAGAAAAAAAGGGCATAATCATTCAAGATTCGCTCCTTCACTTTCTCTGCTGCCGACTGCCATAAGCTAATATTAGATTCTTCAACTCCTGCCACCCAAGCAGTGGATACCTCCAGGTAAATTATATCTAAATAAGTCAAAATCCAGCTGCTTAAAGAGAGTTTATTGGGATGTTTCTACCTTATGGCAAGCAGCTTCTTGGCTGCTGTGAGGCCAGCAAGAATGAGTCTTTGGAGTTGTCTAGGTGCCGACAGCTGAGATATATCATTCAGGAGTGACATAGTTGGGAGTGCAGGTATAGTTAAAGAAAAAATATCAGACAATTGAGAGGACATATTTCTCCAAAAGCACGCAACAGGTGGGCATTCCCAGAACATATGGAGGAATGTGCCAGGAACTCCAAGGGTACATAAAGTACATTGCGGACCAGGCAAGAGACCCATCGCGTGCATTCTTCTAGGGGTCAAGTAGGCTCGATGTGCATAATTCAGGTGTATTTGTTGGTGGTCTGGATTATGAGAAGATAAACAGATACTGTGCCAGACTGATCTCCAACTAAAATCAGGATCCAATTCTGGGACATCCCTCCTCAATATTCTGTCTAGAGAGAGATCCTTATAGGAGGACTCAAGTAGGAAACTATAAAACTGAGAGACAAAACCCTTTGGTGCTACTCTATTATTAAAAAATCTGTGAAATGGGTGTTATTTTAGTGCTTTGTCCCACGGTACTCCATAAGCCTTCAGCGCTGTCCTGAGCTGTAAATAAAAGAAGAAGGATGTACCAGGAAGATCATACCAGCTTGTCAAATCTTGAAATGAACAGAGGCCACTGTCATTAAACATTTCCCATAAAATATGAACACCCTTTTTCTCCCACTGAGAAAAGGTAATAGGTCTCCACCCTATGAGTAATTGACTGTTATTAAAAATTGGGGTGTTAAGATGCCATTGACGTTTAATATTACAGGATTTCTGGGCATAACGCCAGGTTTGTATAACGTGTAATGAGAGGACCAAACCGTAGTCTGCATTGCTTGATGGAAATATTTGTATAAATGATGTCCTGGAGTCTCCATGGGGAAACTAGCTCCTCCTCTAGAGCCCACCAGGATACCTCCATTTTAGAATCGAACCAAGCAATTAATGGTCTTAGTGAAAAGGACCAAAAGTATAATTTGAAGTTTGGAATTGCCAACCCCCCATCCTGTTTTTTCCTTTGAGCAGTCGACATTTTTAGTCTGGGATGTTTACTGTTCCAGATAAATTTAGAAATTGCCGAGTGGAGTTTCTGCCAGTAGCCAGTAGGCGGCGGTAAGAGAAGTGATGAACTAACAAAATTAACTCTTGGTAATATGTTCATTTTAATTATTGAAGCTCGGGCTTGTAAAGAATTGGGTAGTCTCGACCATCTATTGAGGTCCTGGAGAATCTTATTAGATAAATTGGAGTAATTGTGTTTTACAGTCTGGTTTAATGTGGGAAATATTTCGATACCAAGATATATGTTCGACCATGGGAATGTCTGCCGGGAGAATGGTATTCCTGGCAGCCTCATTAATGGGTAAAAAAGCAGATTTTGGCCAGTTAATTTTAAAGCCTGACAGACTGCCAAAGTCTTCTATCGCCCTGAGCAGAATTTATTGATATCGAAGGGTTCTGCATAAAAATAAGGACGTCGTCCGCATAAAGAGCAATATGATGAAGTGTGCTTTGTATGGGTATAGGAAAAATATTCTGTGACTGTCTAATGAACTGTGCCAATGGTTCAAGAGAAAGCTCGAAGAGACCTGGACTTAAAGGGCATCCCTGTCTGGATGATCTTGAGACAGGGAAAAGTGATGAACAAATTTTCCCAGCCATGACCATAGCCGATGGTGCCGCATATAGTACTTTGATCATGTGACTAAACCCCTCCCCTAATCCCATTTTCTCAAGTACGGACCAAAGGTATGGCCACTCCAGCCTATCAAAAGCTTTCATTGCGTCCAAAGACATAATAGCTGTAGGTATTTTCTCATCTTTACAAACATCAATTATATGTAATAAACGTCTAAGATTGGGCGGCACGGTGGTGTGGTGGTTAGCACTGTCACCTCACAGCAAGAGGGTTGCCGGTTCGATCCCGGGTGTGGGAGCCCTTCTGTGCGGAGTTTGCCTGTTCTCCCCGTGTCAGCATGGGTTCTCTCCGGGCACTCCAGCTTCCTCCCACAGTCCAAAGACATGCAGATTGGGGATAGGTTAATTGATAACTCTAAATTGTCCGTAGGTGTGAATGTGAGTGTGAATGGCTGTCTGTCTCTATGTGTCAGCCCTGCGATAGTCTGGCGACCTGTCCAGGGTGTACCCTGCCTCTCGCCCGATGTCAGCTGGGATAGGCTCCAGCCCCCCCGCGACCCTCAAGAGGATGAAGCAGTTAGAAGATGAATGAATGAATGAATGAAACGTCTAAGATTGTCATTGGCTAGGCGTCCTTTTATAAAACCAGTTTGATCACAATGGACCAAAAAAGTCATGTATTTCTGTAATCGATGGGCCAGGACCTTGGCATAAATTTTGGGATCCGCACAGAGTAAGCTAAGAGGCCTATAGCTGCCACAGTCAGTCGGGTTTTTATCCTTTTTTACCAGTAAAGAGATAAGGGCTGTATTAACATCCCTAGAAAAACTGCTCTGCTCTATTGAGTGTTGAGTCATTGACAGTAAAAGGGGCCCAAGATATCCCAGAAAGTCAGGTAATACCATCCAGTCCTGGTGACTTTCCCCTCTGCATATCAGAAACTGCATTTTTAAGTTCACCTAAGGTGATGGGGGCCGCTAGGTGTACAGCATCTGCCTCTGTTAAATGTGGTAAATCAATTTGACTAAGAAAAGCCTTAAATTTAGTATTATCAAGGGTGATTTCTGACCTATATAAGTCCTGATAAAATGATCTGAAAGTATTGTTAATCTTTTTAGGATCTGTAGTTATCTCCCCCTGTTGGGTTCTGATAGAAGGGATATCTGCGAAATGCTCGTTAAAGCGAATTTTCATAGCCAATAAGTGACTATGGTTAGAACTGTGAAAATAATAATGTTGTCTTGTCCTGTGCATGAGAAATTTGGATCGCTGTCTAAGAATGGCATTAATTTCTTTCTTGACTACTTTCAACCTCAGAGCTGCCTGTTCAATATAATTAGTTTGAAGTGAGGAGACCAAGGTAGCATATAAGTTCTCTAATTCTTCCAATTTAGAGAGACGGTCTTTCCGTAAATTGGATGCAAATAGTGTAGTGTAGCTCCTAATAAATCCCTTCACTGCGTCCCATAATATTCTAGGATCTTCGACCGAGTTTATATTAAACTCTATGAATTCTGAGAGTTTATCCTTAAATTGTCTGCAGAAATTGTCATGTTTTAACAGGGTATTCATTGATTTTCACCTGTCAGAGTCGACGTGAGAGCAGAAAGAAAACAGAGAAGAGTTAAGCATTTTGTCCACTTACCTTCATTGTTGGAGAGATGGCCTTCGCGGGTCTGTCTCCAGCAGCTCACTCGAGTCTGATTCAGTCAGGGGGCAGTGTGCTGCGTCCCTTTAGGAGGTAGTTGCTGTCTCAAATCCGACAGAGTCATAATCCATACTGTGGCCACACTTACATCCATGGGCGTGGTAGTGGGGGGAAAAGTGGACCTGACTACCCAGGGCCCGAGTAGGGAGAGGGGCCCATGAAAATCCTGATTTTTTTTTTTTTTTTTTTTTTTGTGATGTTTTTATTTCGAATGAATTGGGCCCTCCAATTAATTGGTGTCATAATTTATTTCAAATATATTGATAACATCAACTGAGAGAATGAACACATATTGGACATTCTGGGGGCCCCCTCTTGGAGGCGCAAAAAGGTGTAGTCCGCCCGACAGCGATCGGCGACAAGTGTAACGTCAGTGAGCCCAGATTGAATGACCTGGGGGCTAGACATCATGCTGCCCAAAAAGCATAAATCGGGGTATCAAAAGAAGAAAGAGAGGAAAGAAAAAGAAAGAAGGCAGAATGAGGGGAGGCAGCTGTTGACTGCTTTCTTTCCCAAAGGTGAACCGAGTTTGCTTGTTGTGCAAAGTCCAATTAAAGTTAAAGTAGTCCACTCCAGACAGCTGGTGCTGATGTTTGTATGCTCACGTGAAGTCTTTAGCTTAGCTAGTTGCCAACCAGGCTGCTTGCGGCTGTAAGTATAAAGACAGTTATGGGCCAGCTAAGGTTAGTTGTCAACATTAACCAGTTTCAGAAACAAACAGTGGCGCTGGCGCAGCCGCAGCAGCTGGAGCAGCAGGAGCAGCAGGAGCAGCAGTGGCCAGTCCTGGCGGCTCTTCTGAAGATGAGGCTGAGATTAGAGATGAGCAAAGACAAGGTGAGATCGTTGTTCAAGTATTCAAGGGCGAGCTCCCCCCTCCAACCCCCCCTTACATTGGTATGTTGGTTCGCGAGGGAGAGAGAGAGAGAGAGAGAGAGAGAGAGAGAGAGAGAGAGAGAGAGAGAGAGAGCGAGCTGCTGACTGGTAGAATTGCTGCCTAAATGCGAGTTGTTTACCTTAAGTTTAAAGTAAGTTAGCCTTTTGGTTCAGTGCGTGTGCTATAGCCTATTGTCTACTAACAGCAGAGCTGAAAGTGAAACTCCGTGCTGAGACTTAATAAATGATCCACCTAGCAATATTTCTGCTGCATATATCAACATGTAAATAGCCTACCAATATCACTGTAGGCTCAAGTGCACACTAGTAATATATTAATTGAGCAATAAAGCAATTTATTATTTTTGTCTGGTAAAAAGCCTTAGCATTGCAGTGCAGTGCTGTGCTTAAAAGCTATTGTAATGCTAAATAAATTCATGATGTTACCAAAGCCAATGAATAATCATGTTAAATAACTGTGATCTCAATATCAATCAAAAATAATTGTGATTATGATTTTTGCCATACATTTTTGCCATAGATAGATAGATAGATAAATAGAGAGAGAGAGAGAGAGAGAGAGGTGTAGGTGGTGAGAAGAACATAGAAAAACAATTAGCTATTCGTCTCAATCTGGCTGAAAAATGGCTTAAAACATTTTTGCCTCTGCAACTTGCTGACCATGATGAATACTGTGTGTTATAGCAAATAATTAGGCTAGTCTAAGCATCTATTGTAGGAAAGCATATCTGATGTTTACTTCACGTTTGACTTTTAATGAACATATTTGCAACCTTTCACATTATCTTTGTACTTGTTCTAAATGGTAGATGTCAAGCGCTGTCAAGCGCCCTCTTGTGGATACTTACCAGTTATGACTAGTTGACAGCCTTAGAATTCAGCCCATAGCAACACAAAAATGAGCCCCATTTAAAAGACAATCTGTCAACATAATAAGCAATGCTTGGCCATATGTTTCATTATTTTTAGCAGTTTATCTTGCACTGAAATGGCTCTAGAAATACAAAGTGAGCTTGCTTTAAAAAGTAGGTTGGGTTATTTGTATGTTAAGAGGCTAATACCAATTCTTTATTCTTGTAGATGTAGAGAGTTCTGCATCAGATGCTGAATGCAAGGAAGGGTGTAGCTTAAAACCCTATTTATGCTTTTTTATTTTAAATAAATACCCCTTTTTTTTCTTTTCTTTTTTTTTTTTTTTTGCTCACGCGCCTCGTGCACTGGCATGGATAGGGGCCCACTGACATTGAGAGTGTACAGGGCCCAGAATTTGGTGCTACGCCCCTGCTTACATCTGTAGGTTCAGGGAAACTAATTGAAGACAGTAAGCAGCACTATTGCTATAGCTAAAGATTTTTTTATTTTTTTTATTTTTTTATTTAACCTTTATTTAACCAGGCAAGTCATTAAGAACAAATTCTAGAGTGCACTTTCTGGTCACATTTCAGTGACATCAAAAAAACAAGAAAAAAAGAAGAGAGAGATGATGGCAAGCCGGCA
The DNA here is from genome assembly GCF_041903045.1 of Epinephelus lanceolatus. Classification (NCBI taxonomy): domain Eukaryota; kingdom Metazoa; phylum Chordata; class Actinopteri; order Perciformes; family Serranidae; genus Epinephelus; species Epinephelus lanceolatus. The sequence continues at coordinate 36,870,467 of NC_135749.1, read as the reverse complement.
GGGCCCTTCTTGTGTGGGTTGTAACGTTAATATGCCAGTAGAGGATGGCCATGACTACTGTGTGTGATGTTTGGGAATTGAGCATGCAGTGGCTGCTCATGATAATCCAGCTTCATGCCTAAATTGCTTCTGCATGCTTGCTAGGCAAAAGGAAGCCCGTTCAAGGAGGTGGTCAAGAGTCAGTTTACAACACCAACGGCAGGGGCATGCTGGTTGGAGCTCTGTTCATCCTGACTTGCTCTGATGTGTTGCAAAAGTGGACAATGATATTCTCACAAGGTCGTGGTAGCCACAGTTTTTAGAGTCAGGCACTGCAGTTGCTGTCCATCGACTGCAAGACCCAAGTCATGATAGGAAATGCCTGACTCTTACCTGATCTAAGAGCTGATTGGTTTAGAGGTTGACTCAACAATATGACATTTGAGATAAACTTTTAATTTTAGTTGAATTTCAGAGATTTTATTTGTCTGATTCGAAGGTTTATTCTGTTAACAGGAAACGTGTTACTAATGGTGATGTTTAGTAGTCAGACAGGCTAAATACATTCATCATAAACTATATAGAGTCTGTTGTATATTAACAGTGGACTGTTTTGTTTATATAAGAATTTAACAGCAGACTCGTGGTCAGTGGAATGTGAGGATTCTTAAAATAACATCTGTACAGATGTGAAGCTCTGACTATATCTGACTGATCTGTAATGGGTTAGCTGTTGTCTTGTATTTCTTTCATCTGTGTTTGACTGTTAGGCTGATGTTTTCAGTTTATTATATGTAGTTGAGGGGACAGGTCTGCTCCGCAGCAGCAAACTGATATGATGCTGATGTACATGACAGTACATGTACATGTTAAATAGAGGTTGAACAACAATCAGATTTTACAGATTGCCTGTTAACCTTTTTATCAGGCTACTCTGTCATAATTAAAACAATTGGAGGCTGTGAACAGACTGATATTTAATAATTGACACCAGATCTAACAGGATTTGAGTGTTTCTGTGACTTCCCCTTGCAGCTGCCCTCCACTTTCCAGGCAAGACACAGTTCATCTTGAATGAGCCGAGTGCTATTGGTTTACTTAGAGCCCTGGCTGTTTTAACGGATGTACTGTGAGTGTAAACGGCCAAAAATGGTTATGTTACCTCGAGGCAACACGGTACCATAGAGGGATATAGGCTGACATTATATCACAAATCATACAGTGACACAGACAATCCTAAAATGAAATGGTTATTGTGTGTAATAATCTGGTATCTGGAACATTTTTGTTCTTCTCAACCAAAACCATCTGAGTCAGTGAGGTTAGAACAGCCAGTCATTCTTATTATTCACTGTTTTGTCTTCACTGGAGGGCAGCTGCAGCACCTGGTTTTGATAATGAGAACTTTCTCATGACCTCATTTCCTATCATCAGAGTGATACCAAAACAAGCCAGGAGGCAGCTGGACAGACACCACTGTGCTAATGAAGTGATGACAGAAGAGCATGCACACACTTTGGGAAAACAAATCAAACTTTGTTGAAGTGACTAACATGAGACGGCCTTTCCAACAGAAGCCTAATTTTGATGACTCAGGCAGTGCAGAAGCAAAATTCCACTGAGTCATTATAACAATATTTTTTTTTATATGACACATAACAAACATGGTCAGGATGAAAGACCAAAGTCACCAGCTGGAAAAGCCCAGATGTTTATTCCATGCTGCAGAGCCAGAGACATGTCGTGTGAAAATGTGCAGGTGTGCACACCCTGATAAAATACAGTCTCTATTTGTGCAGCTGAATGCAGCTGTGGATTCAGGTTTACCTTGGGTGAAACTGTTCCCTGGAATTATTCATTGGTGCAGTATCTTCCAAATCTGCTCTGGGCAGGTGACAAATAACCTGAAAGCATCTTTGTGCTGCACACGCACATATGCTTATGAAGTGATACGGTTTGTGGTCTACCTTCCGCGTATTTGGGAGCGTAACACCAAATTCTGTACCCTGTGCATAAGCAGTCTCGTTGGGCGCCCCACCCTTCTTCTCTTGATCCATGTCTCTCTCAGGTACCTTTTGAAACGTTATGTTTAAAGTCAGTTTGTTTCCTTTGCTTTCCTTTCTGTCTTTTCTGTTTTTGGAAGCCTGATTTTCCTTTTTTGGGAAAAGACATGACAAGGTATGTTGGTGCTTCAGCAGCAGAAGCAGACACTCACTTGGCTCTACTGTGAAATGAATCCTAGTGCTGGGCGGATTAAACCATTTTGTGCCTTTACGGGGTGAAAGGAGCCTCAGAGAGCTTCAATTTTTTCCAATTTTGAAATACTGATGGCACTAATTACTTAGAAATAAAAAATTGCAAATAAAACCAAACTTCTTAGTCTGGGCTTTTTGAGTGCCCCCATCCCACTGTGGCACTTTCCCCTACACTGTTACCCTTTTTCCATCATCACTCTTGGCTGTGCTGAGTCAAGCCACGCCACGCTGATTTGTGTTTCCATTGTCAGTTTAGATGCGCCGTGCCACACCAAGCCATGCCGGAGATGGACCTTCACAGGAGTGGATCCAAAAGCCAGGCTGCCTGTCCTCAAGCAGGTAGCGGTGACGTCTTGTTGACCGCAGCCAACCCCCAACGACCCCCATTCTACCCCCTAAACAAGCTTGTGTGTTCAATAGTGCCAGACCCTTCTCTGTGTGTTGCGAGACTCTACTCCCCTCTGTCTGCAGGAGACCAGAGAGAAAGGCATTTTCTTAGTACTTTCATTGCTCCTAATTGAATCTCTGTGGTTTAGAGTTTAGTTTCTCTCCTGCCTCCTGCTTTTACTTTAGATACTTACTTTATTTTACTGTTTCATGTTCGTGAAGTGTCAAAAATCGGTGCCTGGAAGTGGGCCTGTAGGCTCCCGACCTTGAACCTCTTGTCTCTTGTCAGTTGTTCTCCGATGTCGACTTGGTACCTTAGGCTCAGCTGGTAAATACTCAAAGAAACACTGGAAACAGGCAAAGTCCGATGCAATCAAGTTTAATGTGTCAACAGGCTTTAACACATACAACTTAGCGAGTCAGACTCCGGAGCGTGACTGAAAACCTGCTCTCAGAACCCTGGCTTATATGCTGGTGGAGATTCAAATGAGTCTCCGCCTCTTTTTACTAATCTTTCCCTCTTAAGACCAATTCTATTGGTGGAAAACCTTTCTTTGTGTCCAATTCTGATTGGGCCCATTTTTAATGGTGTAATGCAGCCTGGAATTTCCCAAGTTTTCTTCCCTTAGATCTGGTCTCGCTTTCATTCTATTTTTAAAAAACATGTGTATTTTGGGGACTTTTCTATACAGTCCTCAGTGCTCTCAGTCTTATGCAAGGTGAACCTTTAGAGTGCAATCTGTGAATGTGTGTATGTATTACAACATTTGAGTATGTGTTTCAACGTTAAACAAAACACAGTGTGTTCTTTCAGTAGGTGCATACAACATGATTACTTAGTCTGGTGCTATGGTGCTATGAGTACTTTGACACATACATCAATGTTTTATCATATTTAAACATGATTATATAAGTTTCTTAATCAATTTATACATCTTAACCTTACTGTTTGATTTGCTGGCATGTTTGATTTGCTGGCACAAACTTTTACACTACATTCCCCCCTTTGGGGCTACAATAGTCCCATATAATACTTTAATCACAGAGGGAGAGAAAAATATATACCCCCCTTTGGGACGTTATAGTCCCATAACTACTGATTAAGATTAACTATTACCATACTTGAATCATCTTCAGTGATTAGCAATAAGGTTAGCACATAAATCAGATTTCATCAATTATCATTTTGTCACACATATTTGCATTAGTGAATAACACACGTCATATATCTTCTTATAAAAGAGCAAGCATAATCATCAGTACCTTTAGGTTTCATCATCAGTCATTATTACTTATTATCCAATCATTATGGCATTAACATGCATAAATCTCCATTTTGTCAATTCATCATGTCCATATCAGTCCTTGTGACTTAAGAAGTGTTGAACCGCCACCTTCCCTCTCAGCATAGAGACCTCCGCCATGAGGGTGTCTCGGGACTCAGTCATTTCTTTGAGCTGGGCCCGCAGCTTCAGCAGCTCCTTGGCAGTGTGCTGCTGCTGCTGTCGGCCCAACACATGATTCTCACCCTTTCTGATTGCATAGGTGTCACGGCGAATCCTGCGCATTTTTTCACGCAGTACTGGGGGAAGACTGCGCATCAACATGCGATAAGGTCCTTGGCCAACTGCGTGAAACTGGTTACGCAGTACAGCCTCAATTTCACGATCTTGCTTAGTTTTGGCCTTCCCCTCAGGCAACAGCCACAGATTGGCCTCAACGAGTTCTGGGACTATGTCATACTCATCCTGTAGCCTGTTGCGCATATAGGTGTGCAGTGGTTGTACTGGCGCGGGGCCTAGCAGTCTGCCCCGTGCACTCCTTTGTTGTTTAGCTGGCTCTGGGGGGGGTCAGGAGTAGTAGGTGAGTAACTTAGTGACTCGATATCCTCGTCTGTTACTGATGAGGTGTCATCACACCCACGGTATTGGCAAGGAAGACATCCACTCTGACATGGCATTTGTGGGGAGGTGGGAGTTCGGACCTCTCCAGCACCTGCTCGGGAGGTGGTAGGCCCTTGGGCCCCCGCGACATTCTGCATGAACTCTAACTGGGAGTATGGCGGGTTTGGGTTTTTTGGAGTGAGAGCAGCTGGGGCCTGGCCTCCCCAAGTGGAGGATTCTGCTTCTGGATTGGAACCTTCTTGGGGATTGTCAGCGTGACTGGGGACTGTTGGTGCCAACAGCAGCTGACGAAAAGTACATGCAGGTGGGGGGTCGCCCATGACTGCAGCTAAAACCTGGTCCGGCGTCATCGTGTAGGGGTTGGAACTGCGTCGTCCGCCCGTCTGGACACCTTCACCGGGGTTGCAAAGGGGCATCAGGTGACTGCCCACGGGGTAGGGTGGCGGAGGTGGACGAGGAGGTCCCATCACGCCTGGCGCCTGCTGTTGATACTGGAATACGGCCTGGTCCTCCGGGTTCTGCTGGTATGGATGTGGGGTTCTCCAAGGCTCAGCCATGGTTTATATCTATCTTGAAAGTTTGTAAAGGACATCTTTAATGTGCTATCCCTTCTTTGTTAGTACGGTGTCTGTCCCTACAGCATTTGATATTGTGTACAAGCCATGCAAGCAAAATTACTGCGTCTAATGGTTAAGTGTTAGTGGGGTTGGTGACAGCAAGACTCCTAAGTGCTCTTACATTATCTCCTCGTACTCTCCCTCGACTGACCCACATTTCTGATCAGCAGGGCCCAGTATCTCATCTGACGTCATCATTTCATATTGGTTTCCCTCATTCAGCCCTGTGCTCTGGTGGAAATCGTTAAGCTCTTTCCCTTCAGGGCCACCCATGTCTTTATATAATTCTGTGATTGTCTTGGGATGGGAGCCTTGATCTATTATAATAAATTGTCCAGCAACACTTGCCATCGTTCTTCTGATGAGGGGCTGCACCAAAGGAAGAATACAACAGGCTAGTACAAGAAGAGCCAGCACTACAAATCCCAACACCATCCCCATCATGTGTAAAATCTTTCCAGGGGATAACTTTGATAACCAGTCCCAAATTGAGGAGATTTTAGTGTTCCAATTAGAGTGCTGTACGTGTTGTTCTCGCAGGGTACGTATGCTATTTAGAGCTTTGGTTAAATTGCCATCCTCCCCGGTGTGCATGGGGATGACGGTACAACAATGTTCTCCAACTACATCACAGACCCCTTGGTCTTGAGCAAGCATAGTCTCGATGATGAACCTGTTTTGCAGTGTCATCAGGGATGTAGCATGTAACTGCTCGCTCACCCCTTGTAAGGCTTCTATAGTCCAATTCACAAATCTTTGTTGGTTATACCATAAATAATTTATCCAACGACTGTTACGAGCTATATATTGGGCGTTGGCTATGGCTCCCCAGATTGGCCAGGAGCCTAACACTCTACCTGTCTCTATCCATTCATCTGATATAGCCTGTGTGTCCCTGGGAACTCCTTGTGGCACCTGATCCCATGTAATGTACACACTAGCATCCTCCTCCCAGAAGAGAGTTGGAGAATTGGTAGACCTACGAGACCGTGAGTGATTATTGTTATTTTGGCTATTATTTAAACTCATGATTGTGATTTGTCCTGTTAACATTACTGGGGTACAGATTCCTGTCCAATTCACTGGCAGCACAGTTTTCACCTGAAGATCATTTTCACACATCCAAAATATATCTGCCAGTGGCACTGTGCCATTAGTTAAGTGTCAAAATCCAGGTGGTATCGTTATAATTTCGTCCCATAACCATTGAATCGTTCCCACCATTGACCACCTGATGGCATTGAATTTTAGCCTCTAGAGTTGTGTTACATACTTTCTGTACCCCCGTGAGCTGCATCCTACCCGCTGTTGAAGATACGTTCCCCACAATCTCCTCATACCGACATTGGATCAGTCTCTCTGCCTCCTGGGAAGAGTTAGTAGAAGTGACATTATTTAACCAATGTTCTATATTATCTCCCCGTGCCACACAAAAGGGGAACACAAGATCTGGTGCCAAATGTACTACTGGGGGCACGTGAAACTCTTGCTGGAATTTATCAGAGGCATTTTTAAGATTTCCCGGACAAATTGCAGTTGTATTGGCCCACCTTTCTCGTCCTGCCGCCATCCACATGACACATGCAGCAAAACATGTACTATGCTCCCAGCACTTATCTATGTTTGGGAGAGGCTTAACTGTGGGTATACTCCTCCTTCTATGGCATGCTATGCACGTGATGTTAGTTACCTGTTTTGCAGAGTATTCTAACCACTGGTAGAACATGTTAGACGTCCATGTAGTTGTTCTGATTATCTCAACCTTTTGCATCACCACGTCTCTCGGCTTTCTCTGGGACCTTGGGTTCAATTTTAGCCATTTACGGGCCACTTTCACAGATAAGGTAAGCCCTGTTTTTATATTGGTACAACCTCTTATACTACACCAAACTCTTGCTGTCATCATTCCCTCTGCAGTACAGTGTGGACTTATGGACTGACCATGCAACCTGATGTTTCCTGGACCCTCCACCAAGATGTCATCATAAGCATGTGATTTGTAGTAGGTTAGTTGTATCATTTCCCTGTGTGGTATCTGTCCCTGTTTTGCAGCCATAGTTCCTAATGCCACTAAGCATTCACTTGTCTGCATCTGATGTTGATTGCCCAGTTCTGCTCCTGCACTCTGCCTCACTGTCAGAATAAGTAAGAGGGTTAGTAGCACTGCACCTATCACTCCCACATTAGCTCCTCCTTGCCTGATCTTCAGACCCTCCCGCTTGCCGGGGGGCTGTTCCTTCTTCTGGGTCTGATCCTCTTGTGTCTGTGTCTCCCGAATCTGAGTCTGAACCTGAATCTGAGCCTGTGCCTGAGCCTGACTCCGGGCCTGAGTCTGATGCTGGGCCTGAGCCTGATGCTGGGCCTGAGCCTGATGCTGGGCCCGAGCCTGATGCTGAGCTTTCTTCTCCTTCTTCTCCCTCTGCCTCTGCTCCCTCTCTCTCCTGTCCTTCTGCCTCTGCAGCCACCTCTCTCTCTGCACTTGTCCTCTCATGATCTTCCCTATCTCTAGCAGATGATGACTCATGAGGTTGAGATTGGCTGCCAGTCCTGGAGGCTGAGGAGCTCCCCTCTGATGAGCTCTGCCACTGTTGATACCCTCTCTGGTAGCGACCCGCTGCTCTCACTCTGGGTTGAACTGCTGCCATCACCCTGGGTTGCCTCTGCTCTGCGTCTCTGTGCAACGCGTGCTGACCTTCTTGTCCCCTGTTCCTGTGGGGAGGTGTCGCCATCCCCTTCTGGTTGATCTCTTTCTGCCCTTGGGGCGGCCTCGCCGTCCCCTTGTGGATCTGGGGGAACTGCTCTCTGCCTGGTTCTGGGCCGGGGTATGGGTGGTCTCTCTGGGACTTGTGGGTTAGCTCTGCAGCAGTGATTAAGGTGGAACCAAACGTCCTTACCTTCGACTTTCAAGGCAGTTGGTGTGGCAAGTATCACCTTGTATGGACCTTCCCTTCGTGGCTGGTCCCACTTTCTTTTGAACACCTTAACGTATACCAGCTCTCCTGGACGTATTCTTTGGAGGTCTCTTGGGATGTCGACCCCTCTGTTCTCAGTGGCACCCTTCACCTGCTGGAACACAGCCCTGTGGATACGAGTTAGACTTCGTAAGTATTCAAACATTTCACCTTGTAGTTGTTCCAGGGACGGTCCCTCATGGGGACCTCTTAAGTATGGTAGCGGCATGGGCCGGCCCGTAAGCATTTCATGCGGTGTTAGATGCGTGACTCGGCTGGCTTGTGAACGCATGGACATTAGTGCAAGCGGTAAAGCATCCACCCAGTTAAGCTTATTTCCACTGTCTGCTACTATTTTAGCTATTTTAGTTTTCAAAATACCATTCGCCCTTTCTACAGCTCCCTGTGATTGGGGATGGTATACGCAGCCAAATTTTTGTTTGATCCCTAATTGTTTCAGTGTCTCCTGTATGACATTAGACACAAAATGGCTACCGTTGTCTGATGATATGGTATCTGGCATTCCAAATCTTGGGAATACTTCTTGACACAAAAATTTTGCAACTGTTCTGTGGTCTGATTTTGCTGTAGCTTTTGCCTCCACCCATCTACTGAATCTACATATGACCACCAAAACGTATCTCATTCCCCTAGCTCTTGATTGTGGTCCCATGTCTATGTAGTCTAACATGATGTGTCTAAAGGGACCGTCTGGGGGTGGTATGTGTGCCAATGGAGCTGAAAAAACTTTCCTGATGTTGTGTTGTGCACAGATGTCACATTCATTTAATACCCTATCCACTGTAGCTGCCATAAATGGTGACCACCATACTGCTTGTAGTTTCCTTAGTATCTCCCCCCTTGCGCAATGGTCACTACCATGCGCCCAAATTATGGCATGTCTCAATAATAAGGTTGGTAGTACAAAGCGGCCATGGGCATCTAGCCAAACTCTGTGCAATGGCCCTGGTCTCATGTTTTTTACAGCACCCCTTTTTATCCATAAACGTTTTTCAGCCTCCTCTACTCTATCCTGAGCGGCTTTAAGCGAGGGCAAGGAAGTGAGGGATTCACAATCTTGTATGGTAAGTATAGGTGCCATTACTGCACCTATTGCTGCCTGTTTAGCCGCCTCATCTGCCAGATTATTACCTTTTGCTATCAATGTATCAGTTTTTTGGTGTGCTGGACATTTAATTACAGCTAGAGCTTTGGGAAGCAACATGGCTTCTAAAAGGTCAAGGATGGCAGCTCCATGGGTTACCGGAGTGCCGTCTGCTCTACGAAACCCTCTTTGTTTCCAGATGTTAGCATGAACATGGCATACACCATAGGCATATGCGGAGTCTGTGTAAACATTCAATGATTTGCCCTTTGCCAATTGACATGCCGCTGTTAAGGCTTTTATTTCTGCGAGTTGGGCCGAGCAAGGCTGAGCAAGGCTACAGGATTGCAGTGTGACAAAACTTTGATCAGTGTTATTGAGCTGAACAATACCATATCCTGCGTGGCTGCCAGTGCCATCTCGAAAACAAGAACCATCAACAAACAGTGTGAGATCTGCAGGAATTGGTTGGTTATGTAAGTCTTCCCTAGCGCGCATAAAATTGTCTGTCTCATGAATGCAATTATGTGGTGCACCTTCTGTTGGCAACATCAGTTTTGTGGCGGGATTAACGATGGTGCAACGCTGTATATTAAGCTCAGGGGCTGACAAAACAACTTCATAGCCCGTACGCCTGGCTTGCGTCAGAACGAAACGTGGACTTGTTAGCAACGCATGGATTTGATGAGAAGTGTACAGTGTCACAGGATGTCCCATGGTCAGCGATGATGCTTTCTGAAAAGCAAAAGCAGCTGCCGCCAATCCCTGGTAGCAGGGTGGCAAGCCAGCCTCTATGTTGTCAAGTTTGGTGCTGTAATAGGCTAGTGGTTGTTTACCTGTAGGTGTGTCTTGCATCAGGACAGCACACGCAAAGCCAGATTTTTCTGCAACATAGAGGTGAAAAGGTTTAGCATAATTAGGAGTCCCCAAGGCAGGGGCAGATTGCATGTCAGTCTTTAAGGCTTGGAACGCTCCCTCCGCCTCATCTGTCCACTGCAACTGTGCTGCGTTGTTCGTTTGTCCTGCTGCCCTAATCAGAGCCCTGAGGGGAGCAGTTTTTATGGCATAGTCACAAATCCAAGGTCTGCTGTAACCTGTCATACCCAGAAAAGACAGCATCTGGCCAACCGTTTGCGGTTGAGGGGCCTTGATTACTGCTTCCAACTGTGAGAGTGCAATAAACCTTTTATCTCCACATAATTGTCTTCCCAAATACTCTACTGACTGCTGGCAGAATTGCAGTTTGTTTTTACTGACTTTATGTCCTCCGTCTGCCAAGGCTGTGAGTACAGCAATGGAGTCTTTTTCACACTGTTCTTTGGTTGCACTACAGATAAGCAAATCATCCACATACTGTAACACAGTGCTTGGCACATTCAAACTTGCCAAGTCCTGTGTCAGCGCACGGTTAAAGAGCGAAGGTGACTCGGATAGGCCCTGCGGGAGGCGCTTATATGTAAATTGCCGACCTTCATACGTGAAGGCAAATAAATACTGAGAATCTGGGTGTAGTGGTACACTGAAAAAAGCTGAACACAGATCAATGACTGTGTACCACTGGGTGTCTGGTGGAATATTTGAGAGCAACGTATGTGGGTCTGGAACGTGTGGTATTTCCCCATCTATTACTGCATTTACAGCTCGTAAGTCGTGGACCAAACGGTAGTCTGTTGAATTTGGTTTTCTTATGGGGAAGATAGGTGTGTTACAGGGGCTTCTAGTCTCAACCAACACCCCTGCCTCTACCAACCCTTTAATTGTTGGTCTGATACCATCAATGGCATGTTGCTTGAGAGGATACTGTTTTTGGTATGGCAAGTTAACGTGTGGTTTTAGCTTAATGTGAACTGGCTGAGCTGATTTAATTAAACCCACGTCTGTTTTGTGAGCTGTCCACAGTTGTGATGGGACTTGGTTTAGTATCTCCTCATGTTCTGTTGCAATTGCCATTTGTGTGGGTGTGGCTGCATCTACCACTACCTTGTCTGCTAGTGCCTCATCACCTACCTTAAGTGAAATTCTGATGAACTGTTTGTCCTTAGAAATATGAATGTATTTGTTTTGTGTAGGTATCCACTCTTGCACCTGCATGGCACGCTTGACCATGGGACCAAGATGATGAGACTCATAATGTTCTGCCACCAACAATGTGACATGTGGCGTGGAGTTTGGTACCTGAAACCACCCTGATAATTCATCTGGAAGGCAAACAGCCGCCGCTACACCCTCTGGCCCCAGAAATATGTCTTCACTTGTGATCAAACATGGTTTTTTGTTAATTATTGCATCCCAGCATTCTTGGTAATCTACATGAGTCTGATCTTCGTCATACATGAGCGTGCAATGCAGTGGCAGAGTGGGGGTGTGTGCTGTGTTGTAGTGCATGCGAATCCACGCCCCCCATTCAGCCCATTTCTGTTGAAGATGTGACTCTTCAGGTGTCAACTGAAGCCAATAAGCTAGGGCCTGCTGTTTGTCTGGTGTAGTTTGGGGAAGCTGGGACATCATGCCTTGTGGGGGATCATCAGGGAAATCCAAATACAACCCATCTTGGGTGCACATGATCTTAGCCTTCAAGGGACATAAAATGTCTCTTCCTAACAAATTTACTGGGGTGTAGGCTGAATATAGCAAAGGAGCACAAATGACTCTTCCTGCAATAAGCATTGGAACGGGCTCTGTCAATGGTATGACTTGTGATTTCCCAGAGAAGCCTATTGTTTTTATTGATGATGTAGAGAGGGGGAGCCTTGAGCCTTCTTTTCCAATGCATGAATATGTGGCTCCTGTGTCTACCATGAAAGGATACTCACGGTCCTGGATGACAACAGGTATGATGGGTTCGTCATATGACTGGAGTGATATAGCTGGTAACATTGCTTCCCCCTCAGGCTCCTCTGGGCACCCCTACCAGGGGCGTGGCTGTTCTGTGCAGGGCCAATTCTGTGCCGGACCTTCCCATGGATTGCTGGGGCACTGAGCTCGTATGTGACCTGGCTGTCCACACCCCCAACAAAGGTTATCAGGTGGAGCCTGGTTGGTTCCAGGTTGTTGATTGAACTGTTCCTGATAACCCTGCTGGTTGCTTGGTGTGTAATTTCTGCCTCCTCTCCATCCCCGGTTCCCTCCTCGCCCCCGCCCTCTGGGGGGTCGTTGGCCGCCACCACCTCTTGGTGTTTGTGATTGATAGTAATGATGGTGATGTGTGGCATTGACTGCAGTGTCTTTGCTTGCTGCGTTGGAATCAGCAAGGGCTGGCTGTGGAGGAGCTTGGGGTTGGCCGCCCTGTGGAGCTGCTTGGGTGGCCATTACCATGGGGGCTTGAACCTTGGCTTTCTCTTTTTCTTTTTTCACCTGTTTGCTCAACTCACCCAGCTGTAGCTGAGTCAGTTTGTTAGCCAATTGTTTATCATCTTCCTCCTTTTTCCTTTTGTCCTTCTTGTAGAGTTCTACATGGTGAACGATGTGCTCTGTAAACAATGGCCATTCCATCTTCATCAGGCCTACCACACCCTCTAGGCGTCGCTGTACCTCCTCAGGCATGACCTGAGGAGGTACAGCGACGCCTAGAGGGTGCTGTACCTCCTCAGGCATGGCCTTTTTTACCATCATCTTAAAGAGGCTCTGGGTGGTCTTGTTTGCATTCCATGCCTCTCCCGTTTCTTCCTTCCATCTTTTTTGGAAATTGTGTAGGAATTTTGAGGGACACTCATCCTTCCCCATGGTTTCTCCTTCCAGTTTGGATGGGTCTCTTTTTGCTGGGTAATGTTTTCTTAGCTGTTCCCACACACGAGAGCGATGGCGTCCAAATTCCACTCCGTCATTGATATTGGTCCCAAAGGCTGCATTCAGCCCAGCGTCTGTAAATATCTCCTTGGTGGTCTGCTTTCCTGCCACATACATGAGGATGGCTTTGATGTCTCCTATCGCCAACCGTATGCCAGCTGTGGTCTCTTCCAGGGCCAATATCCACTTATCAGCGCCATCTGTGAGTGTTGGTAGACGTTCTGCCAGGCCTATCATGTCCATGAATGGCCAAGGTTCGTACTGCAATCTTCCACTGGTTTTTGTTATGATAGGGCACATGGGGGATTCCTCGCCGTCCTCACTGTCTTCTTCCGCCATTCTGAGTACTTTTAGGACTCTCCCGTTTCTTAGTGTCATACCTGCTGGACTCAGACCGCTGCTGTGTGTTGCGCCGTTGTATGACGTCAACTCGTTGTCTGTATCCTGTATGTCCTCTGTTCATGTCTTGTCAGTTTCCAGAGTGCCCTGAAGTCGTATAGTTACATGTTCTTTGGTGGATTTGGCGTTAGGCTCTTTTTGTCCTTGCCTGGGGCCTTGGGGTTGTCTAATTCCTTCCTCCAAGGCCTCTATTTCTTTGGACATGTGGTCCAGTTTTTCGTTAGTTTTGTCAATTAATCCTTGCATTTGTTGAACCATATCCCCATAGCCACTCTCCACATTGGGACTCTGGCTGCTCCTGTTGGCCTGCATGGTACTCACCCCGTTATTTAAGTCAGGTGGTGGGCTAAAGGCAGCCTGTCGCCTGCGCCACTCCTCTTCGAGGTGTTCCATCTCTTGTTTCATTAATATCTCTATTTCCGGGGTGCTCCGGTGTCTCAGCAGCCGCTCCTGCTTTGCTTTTTGTGGGTGTCTAATCTCTCCAGTAAGGAGATCATAGCAGCTTGAGTGGTGGGGCTTGGTGTCTCTCACCTTTGGTTGTCTGCGTCTCTGCTCTTCATGTCGTCTCATAGGTAGGACTTGTTCTTCAATGGGAGGAGCCTCCCCTTGGCTGACAAGTCCTGTCAGTTCCATGTCTGTGGTCCAGGCGCCATCACTGTTTCTCCTGTTGTGAGGTGCTTGTCGGCGCAGCTCTGTCTCTGGGACCCCAGCCTCTTCATCCTCTTCATCAGCTATTGACCCATCAGTACTTTCTGTGTCTGAGAGGAGAGCTTTCTCCATTGGTAGCCGTTTTCTCGGAGCTAATGGTTTTCTCCGTTTGGGTTCTTTCTTAGCGTTCTTGGTTAGAGTCACTGTAAAAGTCCCTTCCATTTGACCTCCCAGTTCTGTGGTTTCTAACAATGCATACTGTCCCATTGTTGGTTGCGTCGGCTCTTGTGGGTATGGGGGTGGTGGTGGTGTGGGTAGGGGCGGGGCTGTAGGCATTGTAGGGGTTGTGGGCGTCACCTGTTCTTTTGTCTGTTCTTTTTCTTTTTCTTCCAATTGCACCATCATTCTTGACCCTGTTTGTTTGAACCATCCCAAAACCTCTCTCTCCTTTGCACGCTTGTTTTTTAATGCGTAACTTGCCTTGATGTCGCGAGCCTCAATGTGTCTTAATTCTGACTCCACCTCATCGCAGCATGCCAGGTTGAATGTACCCTCCATAGGCCAACGATGCCTGCCTGACGTTCTTTTGTGTCATTTGGCTACACACCGTCGGATTCTTTTAGCTCGAGTTGGATGTTGCCTTATTACTACCTCTATGGGGGTTAAAGCCCCTTTCTCCTTTTTATCCTGTCTGGCTCCCATGAAGCCTTGCTTGGCTTCACTGTTTCTGGAGATCTCTGGTTGTTCGTCTGTTTCTGTAGTGCGTATCAGCACCACTATCTTGCCTACTGTTATAGCAGGTTTGTATCGTGTTCCCCCAACTGGGTTATATTCTAATTTATGCGACCCGTCCCCCTGTGAAACTTGAACTATGCACCCAAATTTCCCAGTTTCCCACTCAACTTTTCTGGGCACTACAGTAATCTGCAGCCGTGGATGATATATCTCTCCAGTTCTACTCTGTATTCTTATCTGTTGCAGAGGCAGAGAGGCTACTGGCGCACCTTCATAATTTTCACACAAGTATTGCAATAGTGTATGTAATGAAAAAGGATTCCACAATCTGCACAAAATCGCTTCCCACGGGGCACCTGGAAACAGTTCTTTTACTCTTTTCAAATTTACAAATTTAGTGATTTGCCAAAGCTTCTGCTTAATTTCTTGCTCGTCTTGCCAGTGCTCGACCCCCTCGCTGTCGTAGTATGATCTTTCTATCCAAAAATGTGTTCGTATTCCCCTATATTCTATCGGGCCCTCGTTTAAACAGTGTTCTTCCCCCCAAATCTCGTCATCAACAATTTCTCCTCCATCCATCTATTTTTAGCTGCTTAATGTTTTTTCCTTCAGAGCTCACCTCCCTACTGCAACAGGTTGATTTATCAGTTTAATTTCTTTTCTGTTGGCTCTGCTCCACCCAGCTCTCAAAAGCTTGATTTCAACCTCTCTTTTCTTTATTTGCTTTATTTTATCATAAACTAAGACTCTTTATCATCTATAATGTATAATTTTCTTATTCTAAACTATACTTGTCACTTATTTTTGTTTTTCTCACAATAACAAATATCCTTTTAATCTCCCCTTAACAGCCAACCAGTTTGTATGGAGTTCACCCGAGTAACTGGTCCAATCAGTGAAACGTGTGACCTTTTGTTGGCACCGTTAGGTTACCCTTGTCTGGTTTTGTTTCACTGAGACACTGTTAACAATTACCTCATATAACAAAACTTTGATGAAACAAATCACATAAAACAAACACACATATATCCAAAATGTCTACTTTCCTCTGTGATGACTTTTAGCCCAATAGAGGTCAGAATCAAAATATCAATTTTAACAAAGCTCTATTTGCGTAAGCCCTCTTTTGTTGACTACGTTCCTTACTCTATACTGGCTGTATTTCTCACCCCCTCCTTTTGTGCTCTCTGTTTAGTCCGTCTCCCAATGATTTGCCGGTCTTTTTATTTAACACTCTACTGTATTTACAACACTTTATACAATGCTTCATGCATTACTTTGAATAGATTTTATTGTGTTTACTCTAACTTACTGCTAAATATATGTACAGCAACTTTATAGCTTACAGTTAGATTTTTACAGTTTTTACACTTTTGATCGATCTGTTAACTGTTTTGACTTGTTTTTTGTCTTTTTTACTTTTCCTTTATCCCTTTGGTTGCAACATTTTAAGCGTTCTGCCCATGTCAGACCTGTTCTGTCTACGGTGACTCCCCTCCTTCCTGGCCGGGAGGTCACTTTCCTCAAAACAGCGGTATCCACAGAAGCTTTTTACTTTAGGCCTTTTCTTAATCTCTATTTCCTCAGCTCTCCGTCTAAGCAGTCCCAATGGTTGACTCACACACACCTGCCCCTACAGGCTTAAAGGTGTGCGTGGCAAGTCGCTAGCGGTATCCACGGATTCGCTTTTGAGTACCTCTGACTCTTTTATCTCTGCATTCCGCCCGAGCAGCCTATTGGTTGGCTCAACGCCCCTGCCTTTACAGATTTAAAGGGTACGTTGGTCAAGTCAATAGCGGTAACCACGGATATGCTCTTACATCTCTTTACTCTTTTACCGGTTTTACTTCTTATTTTCTCAATACTTTAAATACTTTAACTATCTTACCTACTTTTGTTACTTCTTACATTCACACACACATACACTCTTCCCGCACCAAGATCACATATATTGCATCAGACCTAGCCGTCTCCCAGTGATGTTAGTTGTGACTCAGTAATGTTCTTGATAATTCAGCCAATTCAGTGACACTTTGAGCAATTCAATTAATTAAATCGTTATAACTAGGTTCTTTAGAGGAGGAACAATGCCAAATACCTTCGACCCGGGCGGCTCCAGCACTGCACCCCAGACACACCCGGTTTAGGCAGAAAAAGACTCTGCTTACCTTAGTTTGGTGGCCACCTGTGTGTCTGGCGTACAGCCCAGTGCTCCTGGTCTCCGGCCCCGACACGTCCTTCTCTCCTGGCTGGCAAATCGCCACTTGAAGTGTCAAAAATCGGTGCCTGGAAGTGGGCCTGTAGGCTCCCGACCTTGAACCTCTTGTCTCTTGTCAGTTGTTCTCCGATGTCGATTTGGTACCTTAGGCTCAGCTGGTAAATACTCAAAGAAACACTGGAAACAGGCAAAGTCCGATGCAATCAAGTTTAATGTGCCAACAGGCTTTAACACATACAACTTAGCGAGTCAGACTCCGGAGCGTGACTGAAAACCTGCTCTCAGAACCCTGGCTTATATGCTGGTAGAGATTCAAATGAGTCTCCGCCTCTTTTTACTAATCTTTCCCTCTTAAGACCAATTCTATTGGTGGAAAACCTTTCTTTGTGTCCAATTCTGATTGGGCCCATTTTTAATAGTATAATGCAGCCTGGAATTTCCCAAGTTTTCTTCCTTTAGATCTGGTCTCGCTTTCACTCTATTTTTAAAAAACATGTGTATTTTGGGGACTTTTCTATACAGTCCTCAGTGCTCTCAGTCTTATGCAAGGTGAACCTTTAGAGTGCAATCTGTGAATGTGTGTATGTATTACAACATTTGAGTATGTGTTTCAACGTTAAACAAAACACAGTGTGTTCTTTCAGTAGGTGCATACAACATGATTACTTAGTCTGGTGCTATGGTGCTATGAGTACTTTGACACATACATCAATGTTTTATCATATTTAAACATGATTATATAAGTTTCTTAATCAATTTATACATCTTAACCTTACTGTTTGATTTGCTGGCATGTTTGATTTGCTGGCACAAACTTTTACACTACATTCGCTATCAGCCTTATTAGAAGTAGTGTGAAGTTGCTGCTGGAAAACTCAACATCTCCTTGTTTTGCTGCTTCACAATAAAAGTTTATGCATAACAAATTAACGGTACTTTTATTGTGAAGAATCTGTAGGAAATGAAATGGGTTATTACTAAAATAAGGGAACTCTGTTAGCAGCTTCTCTCAATAAAGGCAAGTCTAATAATATGGCAGAGAGGAGAGTGAAAGCAGAAACAGCCACAGTGAGATGTTCATGAAGAGTTGCAGACAACAGGCTCTTACTGCACCTCTGCAAACAGCTCAGCCCCAACAGGTAAACTTCTTTAACCTGCACTGCTGTGGAAAAACACATGCAGCAAAGACAATAGAGAACTTTAGCCATGGATCAGCACTCTGCTTTTAAATGTCATCACTGGAGACAAACTGTCATCAGTTAAAGACACACTTTCAAGGAGGTAGCCCTGTTGTAATGGAAATACAGATCCCTGCTGTGCTAGGCTGATGGCCCAAGCCAAGCCAAGCAAAGTCAGCCCATGACTTTCGAAAAAGGGTATATAACGCCCCTGCCCGCATTCTCCTGCTTAGACCCTGCTGCCTGTTAAAAAGAAATCTTTTCCAGCCTGCTCAGTAACGCTGGATTTGTATTTAATTCAGAAATGTAGTAAGTTATACATTTAGAAGTGGAATGGAAATCCCATGAAGGATTTATAAAATCGTGTAAAGTGCAACATAATTACCAGAATACATGTTGGTATGTTTCTAATAATGTTATTGTGTGGCAGTGGCTCAGTCCATAGGGACTTGGGTTGGGAACCGGAGGGTCGCCTGCTTGAGTCCCCGTCCGGACCAAATATGGAGTGTGGACTGGTGGCTGGAGAGGTGCCAGTTCATCTCCTGGGCACTGCCGAGGTGCCCTTGAGCAAGGCACCGAACCCCCCAACCGCTCGGGGCGCCTGACCAAAGGGCAGCCCCCTCACTCTGACATCTCTCCACTTTGTGCATGTATAGGTCCTGTTTGTGCGTGTGTGTGTCTTTCAGACCAGTGTGTAATTGACAAGCAAGAGTGAAAACATTGAATTTCCCCTCAGGGGGATTAATAAAGTGAATAAACTTAAACTTAAAAAATGGTTAGGTTTGGGCAAAAACAGCACTTAGTTATGGTTAGGAAATCTGGTTAGGCCCTCCCAAGGTTTTATTTGATGATCATGATATGTACAACAATAGCTGTATTTGTTGTTTTTTAAGTGGTTTGCTCATACATCATGTTGTTCAAAAGCTACAGTCATTGTGGTTCCATTGCTGACCATTTCAAGATACAACCACTACACCAGGTTCAATAAATACTTCTGTCAGACAAAAAACAAGCAAATAAACAGTTACTCACCTATGAAGCATAACCACAGATTATCCAGACCAAATAGTAGTAGTAGTAGTAGTAGTAGTAGTGGCAGTGATTTTTATTCCGAACATGCAAATGATATATAACGTATATATGAACAAGTAAAACAGAAATAATAATACAAAACTGGACAATCAAGACAATTTTAGAAAAATAAAACAGCACAATAATTTCACTTACATGTCCAAAAAGGGGTGGGAAGAAGTGCAACTTATTTAATCCCGCCCCTTCTCCATAAAATATTAATAATCGTTATTTATCTCCCTCTTCCTTTTACATTACTCTTTTCTTATTTATATATGCATATATATAAACACACACACACACACGCACACATATGTATACACAAACATACTGTATGTACATATATACATATACACACAAACATACAAGTACACATACATACATACACACATACATACTCTTTTGCCATTACATTTCTTATTTGTGCTGACCAAATATAAATAAATAAATAATAATGAACAAAAGAAAAAAATATATATATAAACAGCAATGAACACATGGTGACAATCAATAACCCTCATCCCTGTATCTTGTGAAAAACATTTTTCTATAAGTATATTTGAACTGGTTTATGTTTGAACATTACTTGTGCTCCTCCCTCAACCTATTCCACAATTTGACACCACACACAGATATACTAAAACTTCTTCCAGTAGTGCGCACCCTCTGAAATTTGAAATTAAATCTACCCCTTAAACTATAACCCCCTTCCCTTACAGTGAATAATTTCTGAATATTTCCTGGTAGTAGATTGTTTTTGGCTTTGAATATGATTTTTGTTGTTTGCAGTTCTAATATGTCTTTGAGTTTTAGTGACTTTGATTGTAAGAATAATGAGTTTGTGTGATCTTTGTAACCTGCCTTATGAATGATCCTTATTGCGTTCTTTTGCAGAATGATTAGTGGATGTATTGAACTGATGTAATTATTGCCCCAAACCTTTGCACAGTAAGTTATATATGGAAGAACTATTGAACAGTAGAGAATGTGGAGTGATTTATAATCCAGGACCTGTTTTGCTTTATTTAATACTGCTATGCTTCTTGATATTTTGGATTGTATGTGTTTGATATGTGGTTTCCAGTTGATTTGGTCATCTATTGTCACCCTTAGGAATGTGATTTCAGTAACTCTGTCAATGTTCACCCCATCCAGTTGAATCTGTAATTTTATATAATTTCTGCAATTCCCAAACAGGATTATTTTTGTTTTACCCAAATTTAATGCTAATTTATTTATATCAAACCACAGTTTTAATTTCATCAATTCAGTGTTAATGTCATGTATTAGGAGTTGTGGATCACTGCCAGAACAAAAAAATTTGGTATCATCTGCAAATAAAACCAGTTTTAACATATTTGACACCTTGCATAAATCATTAATATACAGAATGAATAATTTGGGAGGTGGCACGGTGGTATGGTGGTTAGCACTGTCGCCTCACAGCAAGAGGGTTGCCGGTTCGATCCCGGGTGTGGGAGCCCTTCTGTGCGGAGTTTGCATGTTCTCCCCGTGTCAGCGTGGGTTCTCTCCGGGCACTCCGGCTTCCTCCCACAGTCCAAAGACATGCACATTGGGGACTAGGTTAATTGATAACTTTAAACTGTCCATAGGTGTGAATGTGAGTTTGAATGGTTGTTTGTCTCTATGTGTCAGCCCTGCGATAGTCTGGCGGCCTGTCCAGGGTGTACCCTGCCTCTTGCCCGATGTCAGCTGGGATAGGCTTCAGCCCCCCCGCGACCCTCAAGAGGATGAAGCAGTTAGAAGATGAATGAATGAATAATTTGGGGCCCAACACTGACCCCTGGGGGACGCCACAAGGAATGCCCAAACATGTTGAATACAAATCACCCAACTTCACAAACTGTTTCCTGTCAGTCAGATAACTCCTCATCCAGTCCAATACCCTTCCCCTGATACCATACCGCTCAAATTTCATGAGTAAGATGTCGTGGTTTATTGTGTCAAAAGCTTTTTTTATATCTATGAATATTCCAATTGTATACAGTTTTTGGTCCAATGAATTAGTGATTTCCTCTATTGACTCTATTAATGCCAGTGATGTTGATCTGTTTGATCTGAATCCGTATTCCGAAGTAAACAGCTGAGGGAGGAAACACAACAAATTAAAAAAAACCAACATGTGTAAGAGTCACAATGTCACCCTTCAAGTGACAAAGTCTTTAAACTTCAAGGGGCGTCGAAGCACGCGGCCACTGTGAGATGTCAAGGGTGAGGGGATGGGCGCATGGGCAGATGAGGGGAGCCCGCTAGAGTCAGTAGGAGCAGTGTCAGTGGGAGGGGGAGGGCAAGGGGGAAGGGGTGGGCAGGGCACAGCAGCAGGGGCTGCGAGGGGCTGTGATCGGCCATGAGGGGCCCCCATAGCAGCTGCAGGTGCAGGCCGCACAACAATCCGTTCCGGTACATGGGGAGGGGTAGGAGGGCAAAAGGGCAGGGCCCCTGACAAAACAGTCAGAGGGGCTGGTGTCAAAGCTGTACCAACTCCAGTTGGCACAGCGGGCACATGGCTGCTGACAGGTGAAGATGGCACAGGTCCTCTGTAGGCTTTGAATCTGTTGTGGTGAACTATCCATCTCCTTGAATGCTCAGTACTAGGATCTGTGATCTCATAGGTCACATCAGGGCTGCCATCCCTGCTCATTCTCCTCAGAACCACAAATGGTCCTTTCCATCTGGGGGCAAGCTTGTGCATCCGCTGAGCCGGATCATCCAAGAGTACCAGATCACCTGCCTCATGAGGATAAAACACCACCTTTTTGTCATACTGATGCTTCTGGTGTCATTTGGATGAGGCAGACATCTGAGCTGCATCCTTGAAAGCATGTAACAGACGCATGGTGAGATCCCTGGTGTATGCTGCAGGTGTGCCTGGTGTAGAAGAAGTCAGAGCAGGATCACAGTTCAACATGATATCGACTGGTAGGTTCGGCTCTCTCCCATGCGCTAGGAAGAAAGGTGAAAATCCAATGCTTGAGTGTATGCTGGAATTATAGGCGATTTCCACTTGTGGCAAATACTGATCCCATTCACATCCACTCTGATACACGTACTTTGCAAGTTGGTCTTTGAATGTCCTGTTTAGCCTCTCCACCATACCATCTGATTGAGCATGGTAGGGGGATGTCCGAGTTTTTTCAGTGCCCAGTGAGCGGCAGAGATGTTTAATCAGATCCGATTCAAACTGCCTGCCTTGGTCCGTGTGAACTGACTCTGGAATGCCATGCTGTGGAATATAGTCCTCGAAAATACACTTGGCTACAGTTGTGGCACGCTGACCCTTCAGAGGAAAGAGGTTGACATAATGTGTGAAATAGTCCATTATTACTAACACGTACCTATTTCCTTGTGCCGTGATGGGTAGCTCTGTGAGATCTGCTGCAATCTTCTGGAATGGTTGTTCTGTTTGAATAGACTGTAGTGGGGCTCTTTCATGTGGAGTAGGGGAACCCTGTGACTGACATGGCAAACACTCGGCACCAAACTTTTGAATGTAACGCGACATGTAGGACCAGAAACAGGTGCGTCTGGCTCTTTGTAAAGTGTACTCTGCACTTAAATGTCCACTGAACTGGTTTCCATGCATGCCCTTTAAAGCTGTGGGAATGAGGACCTCTGGCAGCACCACTTGGAAGCTTGTGGTGTGTGCGGCCCTGGTTTGACTTTTTGGCAGAGTATTCCATTCTGTATTTCCAGTTTGGGACACTCATGCGAGAGCTTTCTCAGAGTGAGAGAGGAGTGTTTTAACTGGCCAAGTGGTGGCCTGTTTTCCCGTCTCTCCAGCCAAGCCATGACTTTGCTGAGACATTCATCCGTACTTTGCTGTCTGCGGAGTATATCCAGGTCAATAGACAGTGTGGGGCTGGTGTCAGGAATGACTGACACGGAAGTGTCATTCCCAGTCCTGCCTGGGGAGGGCGCTGTTGCACTGGGACTCTGAGAGGTGAGGATACACTGAACAGCTTTACTCTCTGTCTCTGTGGTAGGCCGTCTGGACATGGCATCCGCATTAGCGTGTTGTTTTCCTTCTCTGTGAATGATGTTGTAGTCATACACGTCCAGCTCAAGTATCCAGCGGCTCCGTCTACCTGTAGGATCATTATCTACTGGCCCTTTCCTGAGGCTGAGCAGAGGCTTGTGATCGGTTATTACTGTGAAGGAGGTGCCAGATAGGAAATGCCTAAAGTGTCTCACTGACCACACAACTGCCCACAGCTCACGGTCATAGGTAGACCATTTTCTCTCAGGAGCGCTGACGGTGTGGCTTGGGTAGGCAACCACATGCTCCCTCTTGTCTTAATGTTGAGCAAGCACAACTCCAATGCAGTCTTGTGAAGCATCTGTGTATAACAGGAATGGCTGCATGAAATCAGGATGTGCTACGATTGGAGGATTGGTGAGAGCATGTTTGAGTGACTGAAAGGCATCCTCACACTCAACAGTCCATCTGAATAGAGCACCCTTCTGTGTGAGCGCGTGGAGTGGAGAAGCAATAGTTGAAAAGTTCCTCACAAACCTACGATAGTAGGAGCACAATCCAACAAATGCTCTTACCTCTGTGGTCGTTCTGGGTGTCGGCCATTCACGGACTTTATACAGGTTCTTTGCATCTGGCTGCAGACCTTGGCTGGACACAACATGTCCGAGGAAGGTCACTTGGGTGCATGCGAGCTGACACTTTCTGGCTTTCAGCTTAAGGCCAGCTGAGCGAAAACGGCTGAACACTTCTCCAAGGCTTTTCAGGTGATCTGTGAAGGAGTGGCTGAACACCAGAACATAATCCAGATAAATCAGACATTCTTTCCAGTGAAGGCCATGGAGCACAAGCTCCATCAGTCTTTGGAAGGTAGGTGGGGCATTGGTTAAGCCCATCAGCATGACTTTAAACTGGTATAATGCGCTTCCAGTGGTGAATGTCGTTTTCTCCTTGTCAGATGGATTGAGCTCGACTTGCCAGTACCTGCTTGAGAGGCCCATGGTGCTGAACCAACATGCACCGGACAGGCTGTCCAGGGCATCCGCAGGACGTGGCAACGGGTATGAATCTTTGATGGTGAGTGCATTTAATTTCCGGAAATCAATGCAGAACCGGTAGTGCCATCTTTTTTCTTTACTAAGACAACAGGGGAAGCCCATGGGCTACGACTTTCTTCAATAATGTCTTGAGAGAGGGGCTGTTGAACCTGCCTGTCTATCTCAGCTCGAGTGTGGGGTGAAGTCCTGTATGCTCGCTGTTTGTGGGGCGAAGCATCTCCTGTTTTGATACTGTGTTGTTAATCCTGATCATGTACACTGAAAACATCAGAGTAGCTCAGAAGTAAGGCCTCCAACTGCTGGTGTTGCTCATCATTAACTGCAGACTGACTAAGATCAACTCCGGGAAGTGACTCAGATGTGGCTTGACTTTTTACTTCAGCTATTGTGGCTGTTGTGACCTCTTCTATGGAGAATTCCTCACCCTCCTGACTACCTAGACTACCTCTTGTGTCACATGGGACATGGCAATCAGCCTGTTTTTACAGGGGCCAGTGTGCGTGCTACCAATAAACCTGGTAAGCTAGGGGGTCCTGGCTCTAAGATACCAGTGTAGCTGGACATGTCCTCAGGCTCACCATTAATGGACTGGACTTTAGCCATAATGTTCATCTGTGACATAGCAGGAATCACTATGGGAGTTAAAGTGACAGTACTGCAACTGAGGGGAGCAGTTTGGGGGGCACGGAGGAGAGGGACAATGGCATGATTCCCCACTGTTAACTGGCCTGCCCTGATGTCAAGAATAGCATGATGTTTCTTAAGAAAGTCCCATCCTAAGAGTTCTGACTGTGTAGTGTTTCTGACGACTTGCACATCGTGACAGAAAATCTCATGACCTAACCTGATGGTAATGGAAAGCGTGCCCAATGTGTCTAAATAATTACCAGTCACCGCTGTAGCAGGCAAGTAAGACTTTTGAATAGGCTTGGTTCTCAGGGAGGGAATGGACATTCTCTGGGCTTCACTGATCAAAGATATTTTTGAACCTGAGTCTAACAAAACTGTGGTGGCAATGTTCTCAATGACTGCAAATACATACGATGTGGTGGTGTCATCTTCAGGTGTTGTTAACTGCTGTGGGGCCTCATTTGCAGAAGTAGCAGACACTTGGCCCATAGTACCTGCTACCACGCGTTTCCCCAATGACAGATGTCCTCATCGAAGCTCACATGATGATCACGTTCTTTGGAGAAGGGTCGCCCCTCCCGTGAAGGGTAGGTGCTGTGTGGGCTGTACCTGTTTCTGGCTGGCTCTGGTGTGGAATAGCTGGCGTGTCTGTGTGAGCCATGGTCATCCGGATAGCTGGAACCAGGGCTGCTGGAGTATCGCCGTCGATCTGGGCTGTAGTACAAAAAACGATCATAGCTGCCAGTAGAATGATGCTCACAACGAGGAGGTGTAGGTGAATAGTGTCTCTCACAATAGCCAGGTGAGTAGCTGCGGTGAGGATAGTCCCCACTTGGCCTGGTAGATCCATAATGTCCAGAAGCAGAAGAGTGGGAATAACGTGCAGGTGACGCTGTCTGTCTCTGCCACGCTCACGCCTAGACCAGTCAGGAGAGTCAGATCTCCTATGAGTAGCAGAAGGATCACTGTGCTGTCGCAGATGAGTAACTTCCAGTCTGAGTGCACTTACATCCTCTGATAACTGTTTAACTGCATTCATAAGGTCAGGAGATTGGTCTGATTGTGATGCACTATGCTTTGTGGACACCATAGCAGAGAGTGGCTCACCTTGTGGGACAGAGGGAGTTGTCTCCTGTGTGTAGGCTGGCGTGAGATCAGGTGGGGGAAGAAGCTGCAAAGCCTCCTGAGCTCGTTCCCATTTGCATGCAATAGATAAAGCTTCCTCTAATGTAGTAGCTCCATGCTCATGACATTTTGCTTGCAGAACTGGGTCCATACCAGCTATGAACCGCCTGAAGCGTTCCATGGCTATGGCTGGAGCACCGTAGTTAGGGAATGCCTCCAGGACAAGCCTCGTGACTTCAGCTGCATACACTTCCAAAGGCTCCCTAGGCAGACGTTGCCTTGCATTCACAAAGGTCTGAAAATGTAGCAGAAATTCCTTCCTCCCGAAAACATCATTCAACTTGGCTGCACATTGTTCATAGTTCTGCTGCACTGCTGATGGTAATGATAGCCAGTATGCTAATGCATCCCCACTTAGCCTAGTAGGAAGAATAGTGGCTATATCTTGTCGCTGTCCATCTGCACAATCTTTAACTGCCAGCTCCAATCTAGCTTTCCACAGTGAAAAACTTTCTTTGTCCTTGCCATCTCTGTGAAAACTCAGAGGCAGCTCCACTCTGTAGTGAATGACTCGTTGAGTGTTGTTGTTGCTTGGTATTGTCACGGTGGCGTTGCTTGATGTAGCAGCATTGTCGTTAGCATTAGCTAGCGCCAAGCTAGCTTCCTCGTCGTCCTCCTCCACTTCATCCACAAACGAAGTGACTGACATGACTGATTAAACTACTGTCCAACTTAGAAACAGGCGGTAGGGCTTCTGTGTTTGTCTTCAGTATGTGTTTATTCTGTACGTGTATCCCTCCAACAGTTCATACAACACAAACTTGAAAGTCCGAAGATCACCGCTGTACGTAGTTGTTTGCCTTGGCATCCGGTGATAATATGAAGAAGGAAAAAAAAACACCGCTGCCACCAGTCTGTAACCTGAAGATTTAATACTCCAGCCTCATGGGCTGTGGGTAATAATCGGCTACAGTTGTCTTTAATTTCTTTTCTTTTATTCTGGCCAAAACAGCAACAGCAGTAGCATACATTTAGCACGTCCGTTGTTTACATGGCGCACCGGAGAACTTCCGTTCCCAAACATTAACGTCCCTCCAGACACACCCCACAGGTAGGAACCAAAATTACCCTATAACAATAGTAATGATACATCAATCCCTCAACAATGACTATCGTCACAATGACCCTAACAGTCATGTTCAAACAGTGAAATACAAAACCAACCTCTCAAAATAAATGTAATACAATAACTCAGATTACACTATTATCTGCAAAAGCAGATGGGTGATCTCCTTTGGAGTTTGTCATTATTATGTGTAAGTGTTTGTTAAGCTGCAGCTCATGATCTTATTGGAATTTGTCCAACTCCTCCATACTCCTTACC
The DNA here is from genome assembly GCF_041903045.1 of Epinephelus lanceolatus. Lineage (NCBI taxonomy): Eukaryota > Metazoa > Chordata > Actinopteri > Perciformes > Serranidae > Epinephelus > Epinephelus lanceolatus. Next base: position 36,843,043 of record NC_135749.1, on the reverse strand, counting down.
AGCAGAACTTTGGCCTCCTCCGGTGATCCGTTAAGTTTAATGAAGACCTTGCAGTTGGTAGTCCAGATGTGCTGAATTTTCTTCTGTTTCTTTAGGTAGGCTATCTTGCTTTTTTGGCGATGTCCGCGTTGTGCTTCGTCAGGTGCTCATTTATGTAAACATCGGTTCCCTTCAGCTTCCCTCCTTCTTTCAGTAGTGCGATTCTGTGTTTTCTATTTGCAAACCTCATGATAACAGACGGTCTGTCACTGGCGTTTCTCCTGGGCAGTGGGTGGCAAGCCTCAATGTTATTGCTGTCCAGCTCGATCCCCTTGGATTGCAAAAAGGCAACCACCTGTTGTTCCGTCGAGACTTCCAGCTCTGTGGTCGTCTCGCCTCTGCCAGCGGTCACCGCGCGGGCATAGGAGCGGGGCTTAACCTGGAGCCCAGTAATGATAACATCATTTACCCTGGTGTACTGCTCGAGGTTCGTGACCCGGCATTCCAGATACGCGAACCGCTTATCTTTTTCGCATTTTGGATGCGGAGCGCCTTGACTTCTTGCACCAGATCCAGAATACTTTTTTGCTGTAACCTAACAGCAGAGACTTCTTCTGTTAGAAACTCAAGCGCTTTCTTGATCTCCTCAGTTTCCTCAGACCTTTTCGGACCCATTCTGCCTGACGTCAGCTGTCACCGGTCAGCTGTCTAGCCCACTGATCAGCTGTTAGCAGCACCGTTGTAGCAGCACCAGCTTTGATTGATCTAAAGAGAGAAGAGCGAGAAATATTTAGTCCAAACACACTATTACATCCACAGATACCCACAAAGTAAAGATTTCTTCTGTTCTGCTGCAGCTCGTCTCAAGCGTGAGCATATCACCCCCATATTGGCCTCATTCCGCTGGCTTCCTATTCGTTTTAGAATTGATTTTAAAATTTTATTAATATACCTACAAATCTCTAAACGGGCAAGCTCCACCCTATCTCTCTGACCTCTTGCAGCAACATGTCCTCTCAAGGTCACTCAGGTCTGCTGACCAGTTGCTTCTGGAGGTCCCACGATAAAGGCAGCGGAGACCGTGCTTTTGCAGTAGCAGCCCCTAAACTCTAGAACGCGCTACCGCTGCATATTAGGCTGGCCCCCTCCTTACCTGTTTTTAAATCACGACTTAAAACACATTTTTATTCCTTGGCTTTTAACTCGGTGTGAGAGCTGCATTCCTCTGTAGCACGTGGTCTTTGTTGTAGTGTGTTATTTCTTGTTGTGTCTTAGTCTGACTTTAAAGCACTTTCGTCAGCTGCTGTTGTTTTTAAATGTGCTCTATAAATAAATTTTGATTTGATTTGATCTTGATATAAACAGACTAACTGGCATATCTTAAAATGGAGCCGAGTTTCTGGCCTTTTCACTGACACCCCACTTGAGCCAATAGGAGCCTTCCAATGCTGGTGCAATGGCCTTGACAGCCAACCACAGCCTGAGTTGAAGGAATACATTCCCTTAAGTTTTAGGTACTTAAAGTGCCAGCGATTGACCCACCTCACCCGAGTCTTATGGATCTTGTAGTCAAAGACACTCTGAAGCTACACAGCAGCTTTTAACCCTGTGTTGTCATCATAGGCTGTTAAAATTATACAAAAAAATGATTAACCATTGGCCCCTATGTTTTATTAAGGGACAAAAACAGCATTTCTTATCAAAACATTTTATTTCAATGTGTTGAAACTTAGGTAACTCAATAACAGAAGCACTTACAATGATTCTGACTGGTAAGGCAAAACCTTAAGAGCACTACCTTTCAGATGAGACCGTGCATGTACATGTACTAAAAATGGAACAATAGCAGCTTTCAGTTTACTTTGAGATCATAAAAAGATCATATTTTGTCTTTGAATACCTGATTTTGGTGGCACAATCCTGATTGAAAATGCAGTGATGTCTGAGTAAAAAACAACTGCATTTGGTGGCACTATCCAGTCAAGAAACACAGCAAGGGGTCACTAAAAACCACCAAGGTTTAATACGTAAGAAGCTTCTAGAAACAGAGCAATGACTCAAAAAAATGACAACCAGTTTTTTGTTTGTTTGTCTCAAACAGTGGCCTACAGCTTCACAGGCTTCTTATCAAGGTGTCACACCATCCACCATCCCCTCCGCCTCCAGATGACAAAGTCAGCTCATATAATATGTCACTTCAGAACCACTGATGTGGTACATATCAAAACATAAAAATGAAACATTTTGTTCTGGCAGCTGGGCTGCGAAAGCAACATCATCCCTTAAAATAGGCCCAACTGGACAAAAAACAGGGGCAGATAGACAATCAAACATGATGAAAACAAGCTGAGAGTAAAAATGAAACCTGTCTAGTCTTTGTTCCGCATCCTTCTAGTCTCTGTGTCAGTCACAGATCTGTTCTTTGTTAGTCTTGAACACTCACAGTCTGTGGACTGTGAGTGTTCAAGACTAACAAAGAACAACAGCACCAGATGGATGTACTTTTGTACTGTGGTCCTGACAGCTCAATGCACTGCAATTTAAGAAAACACATGCAAATAGACAAAATACAAACATCTTCACCACATTTGAAAACACATGATGCACATCATTTAGAAGAAACGCCGCAAATAGAGAAATAAAATTAACCCAGTTTTGGCCTTTTGCTTATTATTGGCCTGCCCAGTGGTGTAATGTAATAAAGCAATAATACTTCATTTTTCTTTACTTGTGTTTTTATTTTCCTGTCGAGTTTAACTTTCACTCCACTACATTTCCCAAATAAAATGGATACTTTTAATCTGCTAATCCACTATTTCCCCTAAGCATCTTAGGGTGCTTTCACATCTGCAGTTGGGTTCATTTAGTCGCACCAGAGGGAAAAAAAATTAGATGTTGTTTTAGTTTTGGTTCAGTTCCTGTTCACACTGACTTTTTGCAAACAAACCAAAAGGACCAAACATAGAGTTTTACTGATTGATAGGTCACTCGTTGATTGGACCATTTTGGCGTTTGTCATCCTGCATCATCAGAGCCCATGTGGGGAAATTAAACTCTAGTGACTGAAGTTTCTGCAGCAGCACTTTAATGCTTCTAAAGTGTTTATATTTCTCTTCTTTGGTTTCACAAAGAGCTCACATAAATAACTGACTGTAAGCATTATTAGGAGGCTATTATTAGGATGTGAATCAATGGCATGTTATGAATAATAGCTAACATAGAGACAGGATGAAAAGTAGGCCCCTTGTACAGTAATGATTTGGGGCCTCATGTGATCACTGTCACACTTTTTAATGGACTTAATGGACACACAAAGTACACAGAGTCAGATACAATGGTGGTTGTTTTAACAGCTTTATAATCAGGGAAAATACCCTCATTAATGTGCATATGTGTTGCCATGGTTACATGTATGCATTAGCATAAATAGGTTATATACCTGATATACATGGCCTTTATCGGGATCAATTATTAGACAGACTTCATCATCAGCAGATTTAGTATTGGTTTAGCTGTTGCTAAAATCACGTATCTGCTATCATAAAATTATGTGGATGGTGTGTTTTTTTTCACACCACAAACAAACTGCACCAAAGTCCGTTAGGAAGCAGACTGGGACCCACCTTTTTGAGTAGTCTCAGCTCGATTTTTTGCTTCACGTTAGGGTTCAATACACACCTTTCACCGTGCAAACAGACCTGAGTTTGTTTTATCTTAAATATGTTTTATGTCTTAAATATATTTAATATCATAAATTACTTTGGTACTTAAGTACAGTAAATAACAGATACTTTAAGACTTTTACTCAAGTCATATTCTTGACTTTAACTTCTACCAAAGTCATTTTCTGATAAGAAATCTGCACTTTAACTGAAGTGTGGCTTTCAGGTACTTCATCCACCACTGATTCTGTCAATTCAAATAATCTGACTAGATAATAACTTTCAAAACATCCTCATGCCCAATTCACGAGCATCTGTAAACATTAAAGCCAGACATGGACAAACAGAAGAATGAGAAGGAGCTCTTTCAGAGAAGAGGCGCTCATCACCCTGACATTAGTGACTCCAGGGTTAATGTTTGATGCAGCATATCTCACCACTGCTGCTAACCAGCAAAGAAATGTAGGCAAATGCAACTATATTTAGCATGATCTGTCTGTTGCTGGCATGGGCATAAAAAAATTGCAGCAGTGTGTTATAATAAAAATACCTCGCTGGGCTGACACAGATACAGTGAAATGATATAATGCTTGTTTAGTGATAATAGCCCTGGAGAATTTAAAAAGGAAGGTACAAATCAGCCCCGGCTATAAATGCCAGGATATGTATATGATATGTACTTCCACTATAAAACTACACCCTGACCTCCCTATAAGTGAAATTTGCTAGAAAGAGTTGCACAAACAAAACAGGCCTGTTAATTTCAGTATATGTTGTGTATATTTAACAATATCATTATTTTTGTCCAATGCTTATGACATATGGCACTTTCTCTTCCTGATAAAAGAAACTGAGCACTTCAGTTTCAGTGGAAAGCAAACTTTCCATTTGACTGTATGCTCTGTATGCTAATCATGGAGATAAGGCCTCACCAGCTGCTGCAAACAGGATGAATACTGTATGGTAACAAAGCACAAGCTCTTCAACAGAACAATATCGGATTATTAAGACATATCTAAATGCACTACTGGCATTTACTTCACATTTGCATGTTCATCATGAGTCAGCTGTGAGGATACAGGCCTAAGCAGATGATAATAGTTTTAAGCTATATTCACACAGGACCAGTATAAGGATAAATGAACTCCCCATGTCTGTGTTTCATGTGGCACATTCGTATGAGATAAGCAAAGTCTGTATTTTACGCAAATTCATTGACATTATCACCCAGATATGATGTGCACATCCACTCTACACAACACAGAAACACTACACAGCATCTTCAATGTTAACATCCTTTTCTTCTCTTCTGTGTGTATTAACCAAACAGAACCACTTCTGCCAAACATTGTCACATGTCATTCATCTAATCATCTTAAGAGATTTTGCTCTTCTGATGGATTTGAGCTCACTCTTTCTGCATACGGGTCTCTATGCTGTGCAGCAAGATGAGCCTCCTACACCCAAAATGCTGTCAAAACTTTGTTTTACAATCACCAACGCAGCCTGCATAATTTTCAGAGGCAGAAATGAGGTACAGAGAAAGCTAAAAACCTAAATCTGACCTGAATTACATAGATGCTGATTTGCAGGGGACTTATATTAACACACAAGCTCTGTATAGCAAAACATGGCAATTTGCAGTGGAATTATGGACATGGTAGATTTGGGATTAAGGTCACAGACAACCTCTGCAATTATTACAAATTACCAGAGGTCCCCAGAAAATACCTGTACCATACAAACAGGGCTTTAGACAGAGATATACCACAATACATAAACTAAAATGACCACCCCAGGGTTGTATGCCTCAGCTTTCCCCTGGCAGCAGATAATATCTATACAATCAGCACAGTTTCAAGGTGGGTACCCAAGATGGCTGTCACCAGGTCAGTGTCTGACCAACGGTCTACATCTATTCCTGAAATGTGACATTGAATAATGACCAGAAAAGTGTTTTATGCAGAACATTATGATGTCACAGTGAAGTTGACCTTTGACCTTTTGGATATAAAATGTCATCACGTCATTAATTTATCCTATTAGACATTTGTGTGAAGTTTTGTCATAATTAGTGTATGAATTCTTGAGTTATGGCCAAAAACATGTTTTGTGAGGACACACTGACCTTGACCTTTGACCTTCAACCACAAAATTCTAATCTGTTTATTCTGCAAACCAAGTGAACGTTTGTGCCAAATTTGAATAAATTGTGTTGTTGATATATTACGTTCACAAGAATGAGTCAGATGCAAGGTCATATTGACCATGACCTTTGACCTGTGACCACCAAAATCTAATCAGTTCATTGTTGAGTCCAAGTGAATGTTTGGGCCGAATTTCAAGAAATTTCTTCACTCTCAATTCTTGAAATATCATGTTTGCGAGAATGGGACACACGGACAACCTGAAAATATAATGCCTCCAGCTACAGCTATCCCCAGCGCGGAGGAAGAAAAAAGTAAAAGCAAAATCAACATGTGCAAGATGCAAGAGAGGGAACAAGTTGTCTGGAATTGGAAAGCTTTAGAGCCAATTTTCCTAGTGGCATCACATAATGCCCTGTGGACCAAAAACATTTTTTCTCAGTCACTTACATGGCGAAAGAGATGTCTGTAAATCTGGGGATATGAAACGATTCGTTTCACTATCAGGATTTGATCCATTTGGTCCAGTAACATTTGGAAAGTCTGAAAGAGTCACATATTTGAATAACTTTATCCCTACTCAAGTTAGCTGAGCACTAAACTAATAGGGGAGTAGCTGGCTTGGCTGACAGAAGTGTCTAGTGTGCCTGCTCTATGTGCTACACAGTGTGGAAACAGCACCGATCATCCTACTATTAAATGGAGAAACCTCTGTCCCTCCGTCTGTCATCAACCGTTTTCCTCCTCACTGCTTTGACCTATTTCTCTGAACTTGCACAAAGGCTTTCATCTTGGTCATGTGCAGACAGCCACAATGTCGTTTTTGCATTTTTCCCACATTTCTACTGTTTATATTCGCGTTTTTTTCCACTACCCATTCATACTGTGAGCACCATTGGCAGCGCGAGCTGCACATGTGCGGAGAACACCTGCGCTCGGACCACAGTTTATGGCTGGGAAATGCAATTGCAAGCACCAACACTTGCTGAAGACTAAGGTAATTATTTTACTGAACGAACGCGCGTCTGTGTCTGTGTGCGCGCATTAGCCTACAAACATTACAAACTAAACATTGCGCTGTGCACTTTGCACTGTTTCTTTCATTCTTCCTCCGTGTTGCGGGTGTATGTGTGTACTTGTGTGTCCGCGCAGAGCCCCGCGCATGCGTGTGCCAAAACTATGCTCCACGTATTTTGCCATAAAGCATGTTTCTAAATACAGTGTGCATTGTTTGTCTTACATTAATATTTATTACACAGTGCATTTACAGTGCTCTGATTTTGCATCTCCTCTAATATACTGTTTTTAATTTCTTATTCCTCTATACATAACACATCCCTGGGTATGGACTAGTCTAGGTAATTTTATACACGTCTGTTAAACATTTTTAGCTTTATGTGCCAATGAGCAACTTCCATAGGAATGAATAATAAAACTAATAATAATACTACACTAGCACTTTTCAAAACACAGTAACAAAGTGCTTTATGAGACAAATAAAATAGTAGACACCCTCAAGATAAAAACAGCAATACAACATTGAACAGAGGCTGAGATCAAGTAAAACAAAGTGTGTAATAAAAATAAATAAATAATACATTTGCTAAAAGAAGGATAGAAACTAGACACACAACAGAATTACTGTAAAAGGATTTACTCATTGGATTATGCTGGAGAAAATGATTTTTCAGTATTTTTTAAAAAAAAATTCTCAGCTGATTCTTGTAGTTTGGGGTCACCTTTTAAGAATTCAAGAGGGTGCCCAGTGATATCCCTTGGGCATTTTTAGATATTAACCCCTTAATGCCTGAAACACTAAAAACCCAACCAAAATAGAGCTTTATGGTATTTAATGCAAAATACTTGATCTAGATGCATCCAATATGCTTTCTACAGTGTTATACATGATAGTGGATATGTACAGTATACTTGATTTCAGATTAGGGCATTTTTAGATTATTATCTATCTATTCTTATTAACCCCTTCATGCCTGAAACAGCAAAATTCCATAAAATTTGATTTATGAGATTTTATGCACAACAATCAAGTCAAATGTATCAAATCCGCTTTTTAATGTTTAATATTTCATATTTATGGAAGTGGTCATGTACAGCATATCTCCTATTGTGGCCCAATGATACAGATTAGCCAAAATATGACTGAGACCCCAGAAGCACAGACCAAGATGAGAACCAAGTTTACAGGAAATTAACTATAAAATAAACCAGTCTAAATCCTATCTAACCTACCTAGTGTGGTGTGTATGGGTGCCTTGGCAAGTGTGAATGGAGTGTGTGCTATGCTACATGTGTGAGAGAATGCAAGTGTCTATGGTGTAAGAAGCTAAGTGTGGTATGTATGTAAATGGGGAGGTAGGTGTTTGTGCTGCATTTCCACCTAAATGAGTCCAAGGCAGGGGTAAGGGAGTTTTCCTGGGCTTGGGGGTGGGGAGAGGATTTCCTGGGTGGCGGGGGATGGCGTTGCCATGGGCGTGGTTGGCGTGGAGGCACAACATCTACTTTCCTATGAATTAACTCTTTTAGGCCTATCTTGAGCATCCTACACCAAAACATCGACAAAACATTTTGCATGGCAAAGCATGTACTTTACAGTTGCACTTTTTAGAGTTACACAGGTTTTCACTCTTGCAGCCACACTTTATCATTTCCAAAATTTAGTCTGGGGCAGGTTGTCAATAGCTGACAGTTCATACCCAGCTTTCAGGACTTTGATGACAGTGTCTTTTCCCAACCCATGGTAAGACGCTACATTGTCACATCTTGGTATGGCATAAGCTGGTAAAAGGTTCTTGACAATTTGTGAATGCTTGGCTACTGTTGACTTAATGCCCACTATTGCCCATTCCTGGCTCGGGGATTCCACGGTGAGTGGCGAATCCAGTCCTGCCTGTTGGTAATGGTGAAGGGGTAGGACGAACACGTCTGTGTCATCTCAAACTACAGAGATTTGATGGGCTTCTTTAGCACACACCAGGACCTGTTGGACAATGATGGCATCAGCTTCTTCCTGATGGTTTTCTAGATCATATCGGCTCCTTCTGTCTTCCATCTTGATCTCAATGGGGCATGGGTCCTCCCCTGTCACCACCAACTTGTGTTTGTTTGTGCTCTCATATCAGTTTAATTGGGGCAGCAGTAGCTCAGTCCATAGGGACCTGGGTTGGGAACCAGAGGGTTGCCTGTTCAAGTCCCCGTCTGGACCAAAATACGGAGTGTGGACTGCTGGAGAGGTGCCAGTTCACTTCCTGGGCACTGCTGAGGTGCCTTTGAGCAAGACACCGTACCCCCCAACCGCTCGGAGCACCTGTCATGGGCAGCCCCAATTTGACATCTCTCCAGTTAGTGCATGTATAGGTCCTGCTTGTGCATGGGTGTGTTCGGACCTGTGTGTAATTGACAACAGAGTGAAAAAACAATTAATAATTAATTAATAAAACGATTAATAAAGTATATATATACATATAAAAATATATATCAGTTGGTTCAGCTGTTTCATGTTTTCAACAGATGACAACACAACCTTCTGGGCTGGAAGCTTTGTTGATAGAAGGAGATGATCACATCACTGTATGATAGGTATGAGGTCAGTGGTGTCTTGACATTTGTGATGATATCAGCTATGGTTCCATCAGCTGGCCAGTGGAAGGGCTGATCCATCTATGACAGTGACATCTAACTGTTGTTTTCATGATCAGTACTGGTAGGACTGCTTTTTGCTATAACACTGAAGGATTGCTATCCAAAGACTGTGTGTTTTCATCGCTTTCACTGGACTGTTTGGGTAACTTAGAAATAAAACGGTTCATAATTTAAAGGGGCATACTGAAATCTTATTTTGTTGAATTTGTTACTGATTGAACTGTTCACTGAGGTCAATTGTAAAGTAACACTTTCCTATAAGAGGTTTAAAGGGTATCAGTGTGTCATTCTATTCAAAAAGGGGAAAGAACTTATTGTTTATTGTGATAAATGTTTATTTTTCCTGTTTACATAGAACAAAATCAATACAGTAACAAATCTTTTCAAACTTACCTGTTGATATGTTGTCCCTACTTTTGCTACGTAATGCTTATTACTGACTACTATTCCCCCCTGCAACACATCCAGAGCCTGATAAACTGGTCCATGTGATAACTTTAGTGTCAAGATATATAGGGATACAGGTCTCTGTACTACCCAGTGTCTACCATAGTGAGCTAGTGCTGAGATTGGTTACAAAATCAAATGTAAAAGATTTGATTTAAATTCCTCTTGTAGCTGTATGCCAATCAAATATTGTGTTTCAGTGGGAAATACGTCACAGTACAGAAGCTAAAGACACTTTAACTGCCACTATGACTTTAACAGGGAAATGAACTTGAGTGAACCTGACAAACCAGGTCGAGGCAGTTGGACTTGTTGTTGATCTTGATGTTGTGAAAGGTTGTGCAAAAGGCTTTATCAGTATCAACAACTGACAGGGAGTCCCAGTTGTTCCCTTAACATTGACTTTATGAGTCATTCAGGTCATAAGCCTGTCATGACAGAGCTATGTGATTTGGGAATGAGGTGTCAAATATTGTGAAAATACCAGGGAAGGAATTTCAAAATGAAACCATAATTGTTATTGCTGCAGAGCAGATAACCAACCACCAACAATAATGACTTTCATTTTCATTTTTAATTATGACAGTCATGATGTTGAAATGTTTGCAGCAGGGGAATTGGACTACCCGGAACTTTATAAGCTAGTATGACTTATTTTAACTTTGAAGATGCTAACTAATTTACATTGTATTTTACAGGGTATTTTACATATACATAGTCACTGTTTGTATCAAGCGTTTTGTTACTTGCTCGCGCTCCCCATTGCCCCCAAAAAGGCACATTCTGTATGAACAAAAGTAGGCAGGCAGCATTTTGCAGCACTCCCCGATTTTGTTTTTATACTGCTAATGCTGAAAGAAGACCAATTGGGCTTTCCTGCAAATTTGCACAATTCCTGTCTAAAAAGGGCTTATGTGTCACAACATAGATTCATTAAAGGGTGCCCAGTGTCCCACAATATGTTCTCATCCCAAGTCATCACATATCGCCACTTTGTCAGTGGACCTTTAAGTCGTCATATTATGTTTATGCATCCTCCTGCATCTGCTGTTGACATTCTGCAATGCTGCAACCAATGCCAGGACGTCAGCAAAAGCACATGATTGGCTTTAGAAAAAAACATCATGTTTTGGTTCTATGTTCTGACAGGAAGTGAGCCCCAGCCTACCAGGTGAAAGTCTGGTGTTTGTTGGACCCATCCACCACCCCTCCCATGCACCCTATAGTGAATTTCCAGCCTCTTAAATTGCGTTGTTAAAGGCACTGTTTCAAACTGACGGCATCCTGTGGCCTATCATACCACTGCGACAGGTACCATCCAGACGCATTATGAACTGACACCACCTGTCAGGTGTCGTCTGGCCGACAGGCAGTGTATTACAACAATGTGAAAGGTTCTGTCTGGCCGTGTTACAAATTGACACCGCCTTTCAATGTATTTGACTACTTCGGAACGACAACGAGCTGGGGATACATATGAAATATACGAGTGTAATGTATCTGTGGTTTACAGAAACTTTTAATGCCAGCATTTTCTTCTAGCAGCTGGGCTGCGGAAGCAACAGCATCCCTTAAAATAGACCCAACTGGGCAAGAAGCAGGAGCGGATAGACAATCAAACATGATCAAAACAAGTTGAGAGTAAAAATGAAACCTGTCCGCATCCCTCTAGTCTCTGTATCAGTCACAGATCTGTTCTTTGTTAGTCCTGAACACTCACAGTCTGTGGACCAGATGTAGCCGAAGTACTTTTGTACTGTGGCCCTGACAGCTCAACGCATTGCAGTTTACACACTATCAACACTGGATCCCCCCAAGGCTGTGTTCTTTCTCCTCTGCTCTTCTCCCTGTACACCAACAGCTGCACCTCCAGTCATCAGTCCGTCAAGCTCCTGAAGTTTGCGGACAACACCACCCTCATTGGACTAATTTCTGATGGGGATGAGTCCGCCCACAGGTGGGAGATTGACCAGCTGGTGACCTGGTGCACGCTGAACAACCTGGAGCTCAACGCTCTTAAGACAGTGGAGATGGTTGTAGACTTCAGGAAGAACCCAGCCCCACCCACCCCCATCACCCAGTATGATTCCCCAGTCGACACTGTGGAATCATTCCGCTTCCTGGGGACCACCATCACCCAGGACCTCAAGTGGGAGCTGAACATCAGCTCCCTTACAAAGAAAGCACATCAGAGGATGTACTTCCTGCGGCAGCTGAAGAAGTTCAACCTGCCAAAGGCAATGATGGTACACTTCTACACTGCCATCATTGAGTCCATCCTCACTTCCTCCATCACCATCTGGTATGCTGCTGCCACTGCCAAGGACAAAAGCAGACTGCAGCGTATCATTCGCTCCGCCGAGAAGGTGATGGGCTGCAATCTGCCCTCCCTACAGGACCTGTAGGCCTCCAGGACTCTGAGGTGTGCAGGAAAGATTGTGGCTGATCCCTCCCACCCTGGACACAAACTCTTTGAGACTCTCCCCTCTGGCAGGAGGCTGCGGTCCATCAGGACCAAAACCTCACGCCACAAAATTCTGATGCTGTTCAGCGTCCTCTGTCGTCCTCTATGCCGAGTCGAGTTTAGGCAGGCATTGAGGCTGAAAACCAAAAGAACTCGACACTTAATATGGGGCAACACTAAGGTTTTCCTTTTAATATATATATATATATATATATATATATATATATATCTCAAACATATTTACATGCTGCTAATCATAGACTTCACCTGAATCTAAACCTGTGGTTTGATGTCACACAGTGGGTTCCATTCAGCCTCCTGGATTGCGTGACTAAGGTTCGGGCTCTCGGCGTGCCCATTAACTCCTTTATTTACTAAGCAAATATTTTTGTTTGCAGTATATCTATATTTAGCTGTATTTGCATGCCTGCACCTGTCAAAGGATGCCATTTACTGACTGGTGTATTTACTCAGTCGTAAGGTTTATGCTCCTATCGGATGGTCAAAAGTCTTTATGTGTGGTTTGTCCAGGGTTTGTTGGTTTCAACCCCTCCTCAGGTACGTCCAGAGATTTAGATATTATGGTCATGTATGTTTTAGTCTCTAAGTAGAGTTGTCATTGCTGCTTGGATTCACTGAGTGCTCCCTCAGAGTGAAGAGTCTCTCTGTCAAATATAACTGTGAAACAATTTGCCCAAAACCAGATGCTCAACTCCTTCATATGAGTGTTTTTCAATATATGAGCAGTTGCTTTACACCACCTGAAACATCAACAAATGTATCATATGTCTATGATATACTGATATATTACAATATCTTTTAAAATCCAAAACCAAAATGCTGCGTTTATGCACAAAATCTGGCATTCCCAAATCAGTTGCTCAACAACTCATGTGATGTTTTTTTAGGGGGAAAAAAAAGATACTAAATAAGAGTGGAATCTTGCTGATAAGTATGACTATATGTGTACATGTGGTTTTGTCTTGTGATAGACTGGTGACCTGTCCAGAGTATCAACCTACCTCTCAAGATGAAGAAGAACTTTAAAACTTTGCATGTTTTGTCTGCTTACTGACCTCATATTTTCTTTATCAGTTGAAATAAATGTATTTTACCTCGGTGTCTGATGATAATGGTCCATGGACAGACTCTACTGGGAACATCATGCTCTCTATCACTTACACATATGGTACTAAAACAGCAAAACAAAAGCCATATTTAATTCTCTATGTTGGAAAAGCAAGAGTTCATCACCCATCATCGTCACAATCAAGAACTTACTCATTAAAAATGCAGCCTGCTCTCATTCCCAACTTGTCAAATATATTTGTCAGTGATGTCATGTCAGACGCTGATGCAAAAAAGCACCTTACATGGCGGTATGATCGCCGCCCACAACTACGCTGGAAAGCCCCTATAGGGTGGGCACAGGGGTGTTGGATGGTTCAACAAACCCTAGACTGTCACCTGGGGGCCTGCTTATCGCTTCCAGTGTGAATACTGAGCCAAACCATGATGTTTTTTCACTAACCTAACCATGTGTTTTTGTTGCACAAAGAAATAAACATAAAAACAAGGTGTTTTACCAGCAGTAGAAGTGTATTTATAAAAAGACGGTGTGCATCTAATGAGCAGAAACTACATTTACAGCGAAACATAGTTAAGTGTGTTTTGAAAAGACACAATGTAAATTGACAAATTGACACACCATCCCTGAACATCAACAACAGACGCAGGAGGATACCTGGTATGTCATACTTAGACGTGAAAGTCAACTGAAAAAGTGGCGATATATGATGGCATGGGATGAGAATGTGTTGAAAAATAATATTACTGCTTATTTTACTAGTAATTATGACAGCTAGGTGGTGCACTGGTTCACCTGTTCTCTTTGTGCAAGTAACAGTATCATCGTCATCATCAACAACAACACCATCAAAACAACCAAAACAACAGCAGCAGCATCACATAAAAATGCATAATCATAGTCTGCAACAAATGAGCCACAGAATATATAAGTCAAGTACGACTCCTCCCCTGAGCCGCATTCAAAATGGAAATGGCTGTAGGGATAAAGGAGTACTTATGTCTGTTACTCTTAACAGGGGGAAATCTGAGCCGAGGCCCAGAGGACAAATACTGGAACTCAGCATGGAAAGGGTGGGAGCTGTCAGAAAGAATGACATTAGCCTTCCTAAATATCTGCCTATGATACAGGTCAGATAATGTACACTGCTGTACTCCCAGTATCCTGCTGCTCATTTTAACAACTCTGCTGAGTGAATTTTCGGACCTGGTATTGAGGTTACCAAACCAGCAGAGAAGAGAGAAAGTCAGGACAGATTCAATATATGATTTGTAAAGGAGGATCATAAGGAACTTGTTAACCTGGAACTTGGACAGTTTTCTCAGGCAGGACAGACGTTGCTGGCCTTTTTTGCAGAGAGCGTCGGCGTGGTAAGTAAAATTGAGCTTATTATCCACAGTAGTCCCGAGATATTTATATAGGGTGACCATATTTTGATTTCCAAAAAAGAGGACACTCGGCCCGGCCACAAGATAGCCTACTTAAATGGTACTCGCAGTTTACTCAAAGATGCCTTATAATTTTAATATATTTAAAGTTTATATGTATGGATAGAAAATTCAGTTATATTACAAAATAATATCTCTCAAAGACAGAAATTCAGATAGGCCCCTATAGATAGGGGACACATACACACACTAGAGTGTGGCTACTCGATCCGAGCCCGATGGGTCCCGGGTTCGGTCAAAAATGTATAAATTATATTCGGGCTCGGGTCGGATTCGGTCAGCTTTCAGTGAAAATGTAGTGTGAAAGTAATAAAATAAAATCCTATTGTCTGTCCTGTTTATTGCTTGGGGACTGTTATTTACATGACAACACCTGAACGTAACACACACAGACACACATTGGCTGTTTGTTTCTACCTCTCCCCTCGCTGGAAGCCTTGGACCTCCAGCCGCCCGCCTCCGCCTTGATTAAACGCTAAAAATAAAAGAGGGAGACAGGTTTTTCCTATTTTATCTTATTTTGTTATATATCTCCCTCTCCCCTCCCCGGAAGCCTCGGACCTCCCGCTGCCCACTCCTGTCTCAAACACGGAGGTATCCCTCTCAGCAGAGCACCCACAGCACACGCCTGGCCTGTTAAATAGCCTGTAACCATAACAACTGTGTGACACAAACTCAGTGCTTTAGTAATTAAATAATGTCGGGCTCAGTTCGGTTTCGGACATAACAAAACAGAATGACTGTCGGGTTTGGACAGAAATATGCGGCCTGTGCCGCACTCTAACACACACACACACAGACACAGATACACACACACACACACACACACACAAGGAAAACCGGACATTATCATCAATTTATAAACACCCCCCGTGAAAAGTGGACATGTCCGGGCAAAAGAGGACGTTTGGTCAGCCTAATTTATAATGATCCACAACTCCCTTGATGATGGTTGATTGGCTGATATTTGATGGCTTATTTCTAAAATCAATGCACATGTCCTTAGTTTTCTTTACATTTAGTTGAAGGAAAGCATTGTCACACCAGTCTACAAATTCATCAACTACAGGACCTTGACTATTATCGTTGTCATGAAGGAGACTGACTATAACAGAGTCATCAGCAAACTTAAAAATGAATCTGTTTTCATGCCGACTGCGGCATTCGTTGGTATATAAAATGTAGAGGAGAGGGGAGAGGACGCAACCCTGGGGAGATCCAGTGGATGATGTTAGTTCCGCCGACATGCATCCATTCACTCTCACCCTCTGAGTTCTACATGTTAAAAAGTCAAGAATCCAGCCCACAATGTTAAAATCTAAACTAAAATTTTTGATAAGTTTGTCAATTAAAATGTGAGGCTGGATTGTATTAAAAGCTGATGAAAAGTCTGCAAATAGCAGCTTGGCATGGCTTGGTTTTTGTTTTCTTCAAGATGTTTGTAAACAAGGTTTAATAAGGAGGCACACACACACACACACACACACACACACACACACACACACACACACCAAGTTGACATCAAAGAACTAGTGGTGCCAAAAGCCAACTGTTGCATCCTGTGTCTTAGCCACATAGTTGCACTTGAACACACCACAAAGACTACAGCTGACGCCAATCAGCATGTATGTTCTGCGCCTGCAGAACGTACATTTCTGCCATTTATGTGCCCGCTTTCACTTTTCCGTGACTGAAGGCAGGCAGCTTGATAAACATGGAAAGGTAGCTGGCTGACTGGTGTCTCTGTTAAGAGAAGAACAGGTATGAATCTTCAAGGCAGGCAGACAAACTAACACATTTCTTAAACAGACTGGCAAGCAAAACTGGACAGGACCTAGATAATAATAATAATAATAATAATAATAATAATAATGATAATACATTTTATTTGTATAGCACTTTTGAAAACACTCAAAGACACTTTACAAAAACAAAAAAAAAAAACAAGATAAAAACAACGTAAGAGCAGTAAAACACAGTTAAGAGAAGGAATCGGGATTGAATGCAAGCCTGAACAGGTGGGTTTTGACCAAAGATTTGAAGGAGTTTAAGCCTGTACAGTTATGGATGTGTTGGGGGAGAGAGTTCCAGAGGGAGGGGGCAGCAGTGGAGAAGGCTTTGTCCCACCAGGTTTTGTGCTTGGTCCTGTGTGGTAGAGAGAGGAGATTTGCATCAGAGGAGCAGAGACTGCGGGAGGGGGTGTGACGGTGCAACAGGTCAGTGAGGTAAGATGGGGCCTGGTTATGGAGGGCTTTGAAGGTGAGGAGAAGGACTTTGAACTGAATGCGTTGAGGAATTGGGAGCCAGTGGAGGTTCTGGAGGACGGGCCTGATATGGTCACGGGAGCGGGACTGGGTGAGGAGACGGGCAGCAGAATTCTGGATGTACTGTTGTTTATTGAAGACTTTAGAAGATGAACCATACAGAATGCTATTGCAGTAGTCGAGACTGGATGTTATGAATGCGTGAATCAGACTTTCTGCAGTGGAGAAGGTGAGTGAGGGGCGGAGCCGAGCTATGTTTTTTAGATGGAAGAAAGTGGTTTTGGTGATATAATTAACACACGGTTCAAATGAAAGGTTGCTGTCGAAAGTGACTCCGAGGTTGCGTAGATGTGGAGATGGAAAAAGTGTAGAATTTGTAACATTAAGGCTGAAATTATGGATGGTTTTAGTAAGGGAACTGGGGCCGATTAGGATCATGTCTCGTGTCAAACGCAGCAGTGAGGTCGAGCATGATGAGGATGTTGAGGTGTCCAGAGTCGCGGAGAGGAGGAGGTCGTTGGTGACTTTGAGAAGAGCTGTTTCAGTGCTGTGTTGTGACCGGAATCTGGATTGAAACATCTCAAATAGGTCGTTGGAGGTGAGGTGGGTTTTGAGGTGAGTGGCAACAACGCACTCCAGGATTTTTGACAGGAAGGGGAGGTTGGAGCTGGGCCAGAAGCTGGTCATGATGTCGGGATTGAGTCTGGGTTTTTTGAGGATGGGGGTGACAGCAGCGAGTTTCAGAGGATCTGGGACTGAGCCGGAGCTGAGGGAGGCATTGATAATTCTGGAGATGAGTGGGGAGATAGAAGGGAGACAGGACTTAACAAGTGAGGAAGGGATTGGGTCGTGAACTGATGTAGAGTTACTCATACCTGTAGTGGCTTTTGTGAGGTCCAGTAATATGTAATATATGTAGCACAGGTAGGTGGACCTGCCTGCTTGGCATCACTGCCTGACGCACCTCCGGTGGTGCCTTTGCGCCAGCTGCAGGGTCATCAGCCGGGAGCCACCCTTCACTGATGTTTCGCTCCATTAATCCCATAACATCTCTGGATGGTGGAGCAGCGATAGGGACATCTCCCTACCGCTCCCTGCAGCTCGCCCTAAGATCCCTGTTTCCCCTACAATTTGTCCTTCCTGCGAAGCCAGAGCCAGAAGCTCCCCTGCTCTGCCTCCTCAGCAATGTCCCTGATGGCCCTCTTCAGCTTGGCACCTCTAATGCCCAAGGACTTAAAGAGGCGCTGGGCTGATGCTCCTGTGTAGCCTCTATTCCCAACCTCCACTGGGAATGTGAATGCCCTCCACCCAGCTTGTGAACATGCAGCTGCCAGCTCTGCATACTTGCACGGGATCCTCCCACGGGATGGTCAACTCGATCATGAAGACCGTCTTGGTGAGGGAAGACCAGATGACGATGTCAGGTCGCAAGGAGGTTGAGGTGATCTCCTGAGGGAACCTAAGCAGCTGGTTGAGGTCAGCCATTAGGTTCCACTCCACTCCAGGAGTCATGAGGGACCAAGCCCTAGCCGTGTTGGACAGGCCCTGGTCTCCCTGTCTAACAAAATGGATGCGTCTCTGTGAAGGTACACCATCTATACCGGCCCTGCGTTAACGCTGACTTGCAGCTGGAGAGGTTGTACTGCAGACTTGGGTTCTGGGAGCCTCACAGCTGGCAGTTCTCCTCAGTACCGTACCAGAGGTTGATGTTCTGGGGGCTTGGAAGGGTGTAATAAGTTGCCCTGATCATAAAGCTGAGGCATGCTTGTGGTATCCTCCACATGTCAGCCCAGGTGACAGATCGCTTTATCACCGCCTCCCAGGTTGTCCACCTCCCTTGCTGACGCTGGCCAACTACCTTGATCTTGTAGGACTCCTCCTCCATCCTCACCACCTGAGAGATTACCAGGTCCTGTCTCTCCTTCACATTGGCTTTGGACCACATCTTGGCCACGGAACCCCAGCCAAGACCAGTCTTGCCTGGTTGCAAGAAGGTTCAACTGGCTAATGGTTTGATCCACTGTTTGCACTGCGTCCCACTTAGGTCCTGTTCGAACCTGAGCCCTGGCGTTTCTAACGGTTGGATCGGGTGAGTCTCTGAGTTGGAACACGAGACTCACCTTCTCCTGTTTGTAGCCCAGGCTGATGGATTTCAGTGGTAGCATGAGCATGTTTTTGCCAAACAGTTGGGCCGAGCCATTTGCGGATTAAGTTGTTTGCTTTGGCATCCATCCGCATTGCCGCTGAAGCTGTGATGTCACTCAGCTTTAATGGCCACATCACCCATTGGTAGAGGGTGTGCTGGTAACACCAGACCTTGAATTTCCCTGGAAGGTCGCTCTGGTTGATCTTCCTCAGGCCGTCCACCAGCCGGGATGTCACCGTGGCAACCATGTGCCTGTCGGATAGATCAGCCGTGTAGAGCCTGCCAAGGCTTCGGACTGGATGTTCTGCCACTAGAGGGATCTTCTTGCCATTTACCAGGAAGGAGATGTTATCGCTCTTGACCCCCTTCCGGATTGAGAGACTGCGGGACTTGGCTGGTTTGATTTTTAACCGGGCCCAGGTAAGCAGTTCCTCAAGCCTTTTCAGGAGCCTGGAAGTGCATGCAGCTGTCTGGAGAAGCGTGGTGATGTCATCCATATAGCTGCGCAGGGCTGGGAGTCGCTGCCCTGACTGTGCTTTGACTCCACGAGCTACCTGCCTGCTGCCTCTCAGGATGACTTTGAACGCTGCTGTGAAAAGGATAGGGGAGATGGAACAGCCCATGGCTATCCCTTCCTCCAGCCGGTGCCAACTGGTGGAGAATTCCTGGGTTGTGTAGCAGGCATAGAAGTTCCTGAAATAGTCTCCAATCAAGCCTTGGATGTGGGATGGAATATGGAAAAACTCAAGGGCGAAGGCAGGGTCGTGCCTGACCAATTTGGCACCCTAGGCAAGACATTTGCTGGTGCCCCCCCGACTCATGGTTCGGTTCAAACCTCGGTTTTCAAAAACTACTGAAGAAACATTTCAAAAACTTCCTGAAAAAATGTCTGGATTTTATTAATTATTAAACAAATGTTACATTGCAATAAACATGAACATTACTTAAGTTATATTAACTTACAGTTCACAATAAATAAATAAAAACTTGTTAAACAGTCTACATTCTCTAAATAATCTTATTTCTCCACTGGCAGTTTGTGAGTGGGAGGGAGATGCACTTGAGGCTGCATCACTTGGTGCTGAGGTGGATGAGGTGGCTGCAGTTACATTAGTAGGCCTAGGGTTTGCAGAGGTGGGGGACAAATACTTCAGAAGTGCATCTAAAAAGAGGAGATACATATACAGTGCCCTCCAAAAGTATTGGAACAGTGAGGCCAATTCCTTTATTTTTGTTGTAGACTGAAAATATTTGGGTTTGACATTAAAAGATGAATATGGGACAAGAGATCAACATTTCAGCTTTCATTTTCAGGTATTTACATCTGGATCTGATACACAACTTAGAAGATAGCACCTTTTGTTTGAACCCACCCATTTTTCATGAGAGCAAAAGTATTGGAACATGTGACTGACAGGTGTGTTTTGTTGCCCAGGTGTTTCCCAATTACATTGATTATTCAAACAATAAATAGCACTGAATGTCTGAGCTAAGTTTCAGATTGGGTACAATAGGTTTTGCCTGTGCAGACTGCATTTAGAGGTGGAACCAACATGAAAACTGAGAGCTGTCTATGGGTGAAAAAGAAGCAATTGTGAATCTGAGAGAAGATGGACAATCAATCAGAGCCATTGCACAAACATTGGCCATAGCCAGTACAACCATTTGGAATGTCCTGAAGAAGAAAGAAACCACTGGTGTACTAAGCAACAGACGTCGAACAGGTAGACCAAGGAAAACATCAGCAGTTGATGACAGAAACATTGTGAGAGCTGTCAAGAAAGACCCTAAAACAACTGTTAGTGACATCAGCAACAACCTCCAGAGGGCAGGAGTGAAGGTATCACAATCTACTGTTCGCAGAAGACTTCATGAACAAAAGTACAGAGGCTACACCAGAAGATGCAAACCACTCATTAGCAAGAAGTATAGGAAGGCCAGCCTGGAATTTGCCAAAAGGTACAGAGATGAGCCTCAAAAATTCTGGGAAAAAGTTTTATGGACTGATGAGACAAAGATTAACTTTTTCCAAAGTGATGGAAAGGTGAAAGTTTGGAGAAAGAAAGGATCTGCTCATGATCCCAAACATACAAGCTCATCTGTGAAACACGGTGGAGGTAATGTCATGGCTTGGGCTTGCATGGCTTCTTCTGGGACGGACTCTTTCATCTTCATTGATGATGTAACACATGATGGCAGCAGCAAAATGAACTCACAAGTCTACAGAAACATTTTGTCTGCTAATTTAAAGAAAGATGCAACCAAACTGATTGGGAGATCCTTCATCATGCAGCAAGATAACGACCCAAAACACTGGCCAAGTCAGTCTCCAGACTTAAACCCAATAGAGCATGCATTTTACCTGCTGAAGAGGAGACTGAAGGGAGTAACCCCCCAAAACAAACAACAGCTGAAAGAGGCTGCGGTGAAAGCCTGGAAAAGCATCACAAAAGAAGAATGCAAAAGTTTGGCGATGTCAATGGGTCACAGGCTTGATGCAGTTATTGAAAGCAAAGGATTTGCAACTAAATATTAAGTCTCATTCACTTTAATCTATTTTAAGTTTATATGTTCCAATACTTTTGCTCACCTAAAAATTTTGTGTTCCATTACAAATAATGTTATCTTCTAAGTTGTGTATCAGATCCAGATGTAAATACCTGGAAATAAAAGCTGAAATGTTGATCTCTTGTCTCATATTCATCTTTTGATGTCAAACCCAAATGTTTTCAGTCTACAACAAAAGTAAACGAATTGGACTCACTGTTCCAATACTTTTGGAGGGCACTGTATTTGACAAACTGGGCTTTTACAATATATTAATCAAATAGCTGTTGATTGTGAAACCATCATGGAATAACCATAATAGCATCTAACATTACAGTCTGCCTTGATCTAATGACATTTTAAACACAGCAAACAGCCAAAATATAAAAAATGCAACTGTAACATCACAAATTGCACAAATCTGAAAATTGGAAAACATAAATATACAATATATGAATATATGCCTGGTTGGTAAACAGTGAGTGGTTTGTGCAGCAGCACACTATACATTAAAAGAAAAGATAGGCCAATATATTCAATTATGTTGCTTATTCATTCCATCAAACACTTTGAGTCTTTCTTTCCAACTTTCTCTAAGATGAGAGCAACATTAACTGACATTAACTCTAGCTGAATGCTTAAAGTATTCCTAAAACAAGTGGCTAATGAAGTCGCAGTAACATTGACGTTATGTAGTAGTAGCCTACCGCTAATCATTAGCGGCTAATGAGCTGACGTTAGCTTGCAAGTGCTTAAGTAACTGTAACTTACGTTGTGTTTCTACCATTAAATGAAGTGTTCATCACATTACATCATTACCTCAGTCTCGTTCACGTTTCTCCTCCTCTTTTTTTCTTTGTTCTTGAGGGCTTTTGCCTCTTCATGACGATGGCACCCGACTGTCAGTTTGTCACTCAGGAGCATCACATTACAGAAGACGGCAGGTAGCGGGGGGAGGGGGGTGCGGTTAGGGACCGTGGCGAAATTGATGCTGCCTGCCAGAGAGGCAGAAGGATGCCAAGCAGGCAGAAATTTAAATTAGGAATATTATTTCATTATTATTTAAAGACGTATGGCTATATGTACTGTTGTTGTTTTGTAGTGTATTCTTATCTAATTTTTCGAATGGCATGGCATGGCATGCTGGCGCCTATAGCATTTGCCTAACCTGCCCTATGGGCACCACGGCCCTAGGCGAAGGTTATCAGCTGGTGGAGAACAGACCCATAAGCACTGGCTAGGTCTAGCCAGACTACGTGGAGATCTGATTTACTTCTCTTGGCTGACTGAATCTGTTCCCAAATCATGGCCGAATGCTCCACATAACCAGGGAATCCTGGGACTCCTGCCTTCTGACAATTGGTGTCGATATAGTTGTTTGCCAGAAGGTAGCCAGTTATGCATTTGGCCATGACCGAAAAGAAGATCTTCCCCTCCACATTCAGTAGGGCAATGCCTCTGAACTGGCTGATGTTCTGGGAATCCTTCTTTTTCGGGATGAAGATGGTGACAGCTCTGTTCCATTCTGATGGAATGGCTTGAGTCTTCCAGACAGCACAGATCAGTCTCCACAGTAGCTTCAGCAGCCCAGGGCAGCTCTTATATACCTTATAAGGGATGCCATTGGGTCCAGGTGCTGACGCAGCTCTTGCCTGGTCGATCATCTGCTTGACTTCGGACCACTTGGGGGGGGATGTGTCAAATGGAGAGGATGGTTCTGGGGGTTGGGGTAGGTACCCTGGTGACCCAAGAGGGACATCCCTCAGCTGACTCTTGATAGAGTCTTCAAGCTCTTGTACGGTAGCCATCAGTACTCCAGATTTGTTCTCCTTCAGGAGGCTGCGGGCGTATCAGAAGGGATCCTTGAGAAAGCTTGCCCTGGCTTTCTCTTTCCGGCCTCTACGTTTCCTGATCCTTTCAGCACGTCTGAGGTGAGCAAGTCTTGACTTGATCTGCTCCCAGAGGTTCCTCAGTCCCTCCTTCTCCTGTTCCTCAGCTTTTCGCCAGGATTTGCGAAGGAGGCAACGCTCCTTAACCAATTGAAGGATTTCCCGCTCCCATCTCCCACTCTGTTTCGGACTGATCCTCCTCTTGGGCTTTGTTCCGAACCTTTGGATCCCTTCCTCATAGAGGATGTGACCAAACAGGTTCAGCTTGGATGCTGTAATGCCTCTTAAGGAGTTAACATGTTGTGTCAAGTTGAAGCAATGTAGAAGATCCAGAAATTCAATGGCAGATTTGCAGACAGTATTATCAATGTGGAGACTGAAATTGCAGAGGAGGAGAACAGAAGGTGAAATGGCACAAAGCTGGGTAAAAAAACCCCCAGAAAAATCAGACAGGAAGAAGGGGTGTGGCTTGGAGGGGGGGGGGTAGATGATGGCAGAGACCAGGGGAGTCAGACCAGAGAGTCTGAAGACAAGATATTCTAATGAGTTAACTGCTGGGAAGGATATGGTGGTTATTTTGATGTCCTTCCGATGAATAGCAGCAACACCACCTCCGCGGCCTTCAGGTCGAGGTTTGCATAGACGTCGGAACTAGGGGTGCGGGGGGTCCCATCCACACCCCCGCACCCCAGCCTCCCTACCCACTGCATTACGCTTTAAAAAAATAAAGAATCTGAATTTAAACTCAATTTGTCTGACTTACATTTATCTCTTTCATATCATTAATGCATAGATCTATGCTTTTGATGTGATATGCAACCTGCCTGACTACATACAGTAGCTTTGGCATCCAGGATGTTGTGTCTATCCTGCAAACCTTGCAGCCCCAAACCCGCTCCATGCTGTCGGAGGTGGAGAAGCTCATTAAGCTCTGTCTGGCCCTGCCCTGCATCTGAGCGCTCTTTCTCAGCCTTGCGCAGGCTGAAAACCTGGCTGCGCAACACCATGACGCAGGAGAGACTAACACATTTGGCCATTATGAACGCTCACAGTGACCTTATGGATGAAAGCGATGTCTCGACCCTGCTTAAAATCTTCATCAGTAGGTCAACTGAGAGAATGTCCACTTTTGGAAATGCATGAAAGCTCTGAGGGCCGAATTCACAAAGAATGAACTGCGGCCGCTGAAAGCACCTTGAATTGCACTTACTTGCACTCGCAGTTTGCTCCGTCTTAACGTCCTATTCACAAAGGATATTGTGCTAATGATATACCAGCGCAAACACGCCCACAAAGTTTGGCAGCTGAGTGCAGTTTGCCCCTGATTTGCCCCTGATTGCAATTAGCCACATGGCAAAATTATTTTTTTCACTTAACTGCGTGTGGCTATTAGCACTGGTATTAATTAGACTTTGTTTGGCAAAGTACTGAATACTGTATACCCTCATGTAGTGATGTCTGCTGGTGAGTCAGTCTAACAGTGTCGGATGGGTTGAGGCTGTGGATTTGACCAAGTTTGACCACTTTATCACTATTCCCTCTCACTTGTAGCTGTTTTTTCGTTATCTTTTGAATTTAATATGAATTATGGAACCGTTTTTGTTCACGTTTGTTTCCCCCGTTTCGTAAAATAAATTATTGAAAGTTGCTTTTGAAGTGTGTGACAGAAGTGCGTTTTGAGAACGACCGCAGACTGTCACCTATTCAACGCATCAGTATCTTCGGATGCCATTAAAGTAATAATGATTATAATAATAATGTCAAAATATTATTTACAGACTGATTTAACAGACGATCACTGCTGCCATGAACACTGGAAAGTCTGGGCGAGAGGCTTCCACAGAGGAGCGCCCAGTTTGCACCAGCTTTCTAAAGACATTATTTACTTCACTCAAACTGCGTGTGGCTATTAGCTGCAGCGCTAATAGCCACATGCCACACGCCTCATTTGCATAAATATATATTATATTTTTGTGCCAAATATATGCATATTACCTCATTTAAATACATGCAAATAACACCGGAGCACCGAGACGCAATCTGCTTGGCAGTGCAGTTAGTGGAGCATTTCACCCTCTGCGCGTGCTTTGTGAATTAGACGGTATCTGTTTGCTCCATTTTTACCGGTTTAGTGGCCGCAAAAGCCACGCAATCAGTCAGGAGAGTCAGGAGCGCAGACTTTTCTTTTTTGCATTCAAGGTTACAAATAGGCCTAATGTAATGTTCCTTAAATGGCTTGATTTAGTTATCAAAGTTTCATTTTCTTAACAATAAAGATGCCGTGTTCATCCATTCTAGTTCTCTTATAACTGCATGTTATTATAAAATAACTTATATAAGATCCTTAATCATTGATAAGTGTGCGTGCTTCCCCCGCCCCTCCCAACAAAAATCCCGCCCCCCCCTTCAGAAAATAGTTCTGACGTCCATGGAGGTTTGTCAGTGTACGTGAATCCGGTGGGTGTGGTCTGATGAAGTGAAAAATAGTCCAGGGGTTTGTGCCATGTTTCAGTGATGCAAAGAAAATCCAGGTTGTTGTCAGTGATGAATTCATTCAGGATGAGGCTTTTGTTGTGTGTTGAATAGAACCAGTTTCAGATGACGTTACTTTTGGATGGTTTGAGAGGACTGAGAAATAGTAATGGGTAGTAAATTCTGGGCATGTGTGACGGCCATGGCCGTGTTTTGTGTTCCTGTCTGGCTGGCTGTTTGCTGTCTTTTACAGGTGCTGGGCTTGGGCTGGTTTCACTGCTGCTTTGCAAGGCCCTCTGCTGTCTGCTAGTATGCTGATCTCCCGTTCATTTACCTTCCTGGCTGCTGGGAAGCTCTACCTCTGCATGTTGGGAGGCTCCACCTCTCTTTGAGATTGCTGGCTGGCTACACCTGTGAGGAAGTCTATAAAAGCAGGCTTCCTCAGTTCATTCCCTCTCTTACCCAGACAGCCCAGATCCTGCCAGTTTCTGTTTGGTTTGGTTATTTTGTTTTGTACACACACACACACACACACACACACCCCACACACATGGCTTTCATTGCACCCAACATTTCCGTCTCATACTGATTATTGACTTAACATTGCATACCTTTTTTTTTATTGTTGTTGTAATTATTTGTTATAATTTCAAGTAAAATCATTGTTTAAAACTTAAGTTTTCTGTGTGGCCCTCCCTTCTTTGTTGTGGCCTAAACGAGCGGGTCATAACACATGTCTGTGAGCAAAGTGAGGCTTGATTGAGGGTCTTTAAGTGATGATTACAGGAATGCTTGTGGGAGGGAGGACATAATTGGTGGAAACATATTGTGAAGGACTGGGAACTGTAGGATGTTTGGGATTTGACCTGGAGCTGGCTGTAGTGGTTAGTGGCAGTTGCAGTTGGAGCCTGTAGTGGGTGTGGCATGTAAATAGTCATGGACGTGTGTTTTCTGTGGTGTGTACAGTGTGTGCTATGTTGGCTGCTAGCATGCGGCTACCTAGTTTGCTCGGGTGCAGTCCGTCATGCCTTTAGAAGGAGGGACAATTCCAAAATAAGTTAAAATTATCGATAAATTTAAAACTGTGCAAACTGCAGGTGGCACAGAGCCAGGAGTGGAGAGAGGAGTCTTGAGAATCGCCCTGAGCCAAGTGTTGGAAGGGGGCCGCTGATAAAAATTTACTTCCTGCAGTCTTTTAATGTGGAGAACAGACTGTTGAAGTCATTCTTCAGGAGTTCGGTGTGACCTCTGACAACATTGTTGGTACCGACTACCGACGTGCACAATGATGCGTTTTATGGAGTTCAGAAAAGAGCGTAGTAAATCTGGGAGCTTGTCTTTGATTTTTGTGATAGTTGCTCCTGAAAAAGAGTGAGTGTTGACATTAAAAAAACGAATATTCCTCGTAATGGAGTCACCCATGATTGCAGTGGTTGGAGGGAATAAAGTACAAGGACGAGAAGGCGAGCACCTCTGCTCTGAGGGAAGTGTTGATGGGATGTGTGGCGAGGACACAGCTGTGGCTGGGGACTCACTTGTCCCTCCAAGGCAGGGAAGAACACCGGAGCGTCTCACTCTGAAAGCAGCATCCTTCACGATCTTCCGGTGGGAGGAGGAGGTCAAGGACCTGCCCAGTGGTTCCCGAGCAGGTCCACAGACCCCCTGGGCCTTGGATGCGTTGCTCCAATTCAGCAATGATCTGGGACTTGTGGAGGCAGCTATCACAGTCTCATAATTATCTAAATATTCTTTACATATTCCAAAAGAAGAGACCAGGTGCATGCAGTGGCTGCAGCTCCATGCTCCTCATCTCCTCCTCTGCCCTCTCTGTCCACGGCGTGTTCGTGCAGCACCAAACCACCAGCACCAATTATCAGAGCCACAGTGTGTGAGATGTAAATATTATTTCAAGTTGAGTTTTGGTTTATAAAGAGACGTAGATGTGAGAAAGTAATTTGGCGTCTGTCTCTGCTTGCATCTGGCAGTTGGTGAACCTGAATCTGGGAGAGAGTTGGAGGGGGACGGTGTGATTTTACACCAGACTTGTGTACTTGGTGTTAAGCGTAATGGTGGGTTGTTGCCCAAGTTGGTCTGGCTGTACTGACAAACAATGCAGAGGCTTAGGGCAAACACTATTATTACCTGGCTGTCCATAAAAGAGAGACATGGATGTAAATTTGCACGCGTAAATGGTGGTGGCTATGAGAACAAGGGAAGTTGAAAAGGGAGAGCAAGTGGCTCGACTCAAATGCAGTGGTCAGGCATACAGCACGCTTTTAAATGAGAAATGATGCCATGGGCCACATTTGAAAACTGATATGTAAAATTATTAAAAGAGAGAAAAAAATGTCTTGCCAAAAGGGCACTTACTCAGTCAAGGCCAAAAGGGCAGGTGCATGAGCACCACCTGAGGTCTCTCTGTTCACGTGCCTGCCGTGCCAACATACCTGTTTTCCAAGGCTTTTAAGTGTTGAGTGGAGTGAAGTACAAAAAACTGTGATGTCGGGCAATATTGAGAAGACATGGATTTAGAAGAGCCTTGTTTATTGTGCTCACCATTGTTGTAATTACTCCTCATTTGTTCTGGCACACTGCTTGACAACAGCTTGACAATGGCCTTAGTCCCATCTGTGGCGTTGATTGGCTAATTGAGTCCCACTGCAGCAATCATTGTTTTGTTTTTTATTCTAACTGAAAAAACCACTGTTTCATGTCAGAATGCAAGCTATTCTCAAAATGTTTTCGTATGTTTTCCTACGAAAAGAAATGCATCCAAATTCGTACATATCCCACTTATTTTGAAAGGCTGCGATCACGTGACCAATGTGCTGACAGTACTAAACAAGGACACAGTCCTAAGTGCTTGTAAGGAGGCAGGTTGAGGTGGTGGATGGGTCACAAAAAATGGACTTTCGTGCAGAACTTTCCCCTGAAGTTGCGTGTTCAGATCTGTGTGAACTTTGAGTCATTTTAAGGTACGCCCTCACGATGTTTCTTCTCCTAAACCTAACCACAGTAACTTAACGTGCCTTGACCTAACCTGCATAAATTTATGATAATTAAGTAACTGTATGTAAAGGACGTATTGTCATTTGTTGGGTGCAAATTCATATATCATACAAACTGTTGTGCAGGCATTTTTTGTAGGATATAATATGAAACGTTTTATGAGAATACGTTGCACAACACCAGACAAATCAGTCAACTCTGTGGAGTGGGTGGATTCAACGTCTGAGCTCAGACAAATATGTTCTTATAGGAACAAAAGTTTCTTTTAAAAAAAGAAAAAAAATGTCATTAGTAAAAACAAGAAAATATATCACATTAACATGAAACATATCTTGTTATCACAAACTGACACTTAAGTAACAAAGCAGGTCTTTTACTGTTAAAGGTGTGCTTTCCAGTATGTTGTATTATCTGCTGCTCAGCTGATGATTTTTGGCAAATCAGTACAGTGACAGGTCTGGGCAGAAGCCATTATGATCTGATGAAGGTGGAGAACCACATGCTTTTTGTGTGTATTTTTAGCCTGGTGGATGTGGATGTGCAGGTACAACAGGTTCAGCTCAATCACATTCTTGAAATTCGAGTGGTTCCTGTAACTGTCAACACACTTAAAGACTCCATGCAAAACACTTTGAGTCATCAAATGTCACCTTGAGTAACCCAGTTATTACCCACATGCTTAAGTGGAGTTTCCGTTATTAGTCAGAAGGTTTACCAGGTGAGTCCGTGTCAATGTAATACAGGGTGTTACTGGAAAATCTTTGTTTGCTTTGTCAGCATTTCCACTTTACGTAAAAGTAAGTCACGTCCTACTGATGAGTATAACCTTAGGTATATCTCAAAATGGGACAATACCATCATAGTCACCTAAAAAATATGCAACAGGAAAACAATTCATCAGTTTGAAATCCTGCAACATAAAGCAGCCAAAGACATGACAGATGGTGATGTGTTTTAAAGACAAACTTTAAAGTTGTGAAACTGCACTGCAAGGTTTAAATTACTGTGCCTACAAACGGGAGGGTTATTTAGAATTTTGGCTCCATTATGGCCTCACTGTCTATGTGCATCTTTTTGTGTAAATCCCTTGAGGATATGGTTTAAAGATGTCTCGGTGCATGATTTTACAAAAGGATGATTAAAGGGGATTTTTAATATGAAGGTTTGAGGCTATAATCCTCTTTAATTGTGTGTGGTCACATTATGAAGAGTCAAGTTTAAGTTATGTCTGCGGTCTTTTTAACACCCAAATTATGACAGCAAGTGGAAACTTCAAATGAGGCGTTAAAAAGCCTCCCGTTTGGAAACACTCACTGGTTTGATTGGAGACTACATTTATATAAGTCATAAAAAAACCTATTTTAAGAATCATAAAGAAGTTAGTTTATATATATTTCTATTTCAAGATAATTTTAATGTAATAATTATTGATTTTACAGAGGATGCAGCAATTCTGAGATTTTGAATCAGGCTAAAAGTAACTGGAAAGTACTTTTCTTGCAGGAATTGCAGATTTTATGGTTATTTAGAATTTTTTTTCCTTGGCATGAGGGTACTGTTTATTTTTTCATTTTATTTGATAAGGACAGATACAGTATCTATGGACAAACTGAAAACAGCTCTCCAATGCTAGTATCATAGTGTTTATAGCAAATGCTAGTTTGCCAGTCACCTGAAGAAAATGTTGGCATAGTGCATTTCTGCAAACATGAACATGTTACATTTCTATGTTTTACATTTATCAGTAGAGCATGTCTTAACCTACTTCTATTGTGTACATTTGCCATACTAACTTATAGCTCTAATAACATAACTACAAGCAAAATATCTGCTAATTAATCCATGCTCTACTTTATAACTGTAGTGGTAATGTCAAATCAAGCAGTTATTACGCTGATTTGGAAATGTATTCATCCGCTAAGTGTATTTCACCGGTATTTGTAACTGTGAGCTGGGACTCAGGGACAGATTTAGTGATTTGGGGGCCCCAGGCAAATGCTGTGTTGCTTTAATTTATACCCTTACTCTCACTGGAAATTTTGATGTTGGCAGTGTTAAAGGAAACAGGCCCACTCTAAACTTTTTTTTAAGTTAAACTAACTACTAAAAGTAAAACTCTTAATACTGCACAGTAAAAATCCTGCATTCCAATATTTACTTAAACCGAAGAGCGAGAAACAGGCATCATCAGCACAATATACTTGCATTTACCTGACATCTTTTTTTCAATCAGGAGAGACTCATTATTTATAGTAAAAAGAATATGTGCACATAGGAATGAGAAATGTGGAAGGTCTTTAGCGATTAGACCCCACAGAGATGGTATGATTTAAGGAGGGTGAATCCATAGTTGAATAGGGAGCCCCCTGGGGTCTAGATGCTGGTGGTGAGGTGGTGGTGATGATGAGATCAGAGAGAGATGGAGAAGTGTCAATGATCTGGATGAATAGAGGAATGAGTCGTTGTTGAGCTTGGCCTGGATTCTGGATATGATGGCTGGAGGTGAACGGGGTGGAGGATTGTGGCGAAGTTTGATAGGATAACTAGAAGAGTGAACATCCATAATCAGCTGATTAGAGGAAGCAGTGGGAGTGGGATGAAGAGAATTGTGAATCGGTGAGCACAAAGAAAGTAGCCTGATGTGTTCACACCACGTAAAATAAATAAAACAAAATATGTGAGTGAATTAAATGTAAAGTCAATGTAAAGATGTGATGAGATGCAAATTCCAGCCAGGTGATGCGCCGGATGCAATGCAAATAGCAAATTAAGCGGCACAAAGCAAGTCATACGCTTTTTTGGGAGTGTTGAACTTCAGCGACCAATTCGTGCTGTGATAGCCAGTCAGCATTGAGATCCTCCGGGGATGTATGACGCTGAGGATGTGGTGATGGAAGTTCATCCATCGATTCAACGATTTTATGCGCGTATTCATTCATTTTCTGTAATCGCTTATCCTGTTAGGGGTCACGGGGGGCTGAAGCCTATCCCAGCTGACATTGGGTGAGAGGCAGGGTACACCCTGGACAAGTCGCCAGACTATCGCAGGGCTGACACATAGAGACAGACAACCATTCACACTCACATTCACTCCTATGGACAATTTAGAGTCAACAATTAACCCAACCTGCATGTATTTGGACTGTGGGAGGAAGCCGAAAACCCATGCTGACACGGAGAGAACATGCAAACTCCACATAGAAGGACTCCCCACCCTGATGTTCGAACCCCCCATCCTGGATTCTGACTGGGAACCCTCTTGCTGTGAGGAGACAATGCTAACCACCGCGCCTTATGCATGTATGATACGAGTTATTCGCAGTGTTTTTGCTTTGAAGTAGAAGTCCAAATACACAGAAAGTAAGTGGTACATGGTTGAGTTGCATGTTTTTCCAACTTTTTCACATTATTTTGGGGTGCAATGACTCAGAATAGCAACATGATTAAATATATTTCATATCTAAACATCATAATAAATCTATAGCTGTCTGTGGCCCAGGTGTCTTGCTCAGGACTCAAGAAGCACAGTGTCGAGTGTGAAGTTGTTTGGATGAGTGTTCGAGAAAGCTGCAAGCAGCAGGCCGAGCAATCAGCACATTTCAACAGGCATGTTTTGAACGGGCACTAGTAAAGCACACATAAAAAAAACATTACATTTAAAAATGGGACAGGAGTACAGGCTCATTGCTGAATAAACCGGAATTCAGTAGCTCTCTAAAAGTTTGCAGAAAATTTCAAGTTAGCAGGTAGCAAGTTTCAGAATTTTGTTCACAGTAAAAGCTTTCTAAGTGACTGATGTTTTGCGAAATGAAAACTTACAATTGCTTGATTCTGTTGGAATGGCTGATGTCCTCTGGAACAAGAAACCTTGAAACATAATGTAGTATTATTTTAATTTTAACAGATGTGCACTAACATTCTTGCTAATATTTTGTCTCTAATTCAGCTGTCAAAGCTTAATTACTTTTCTTCAAGCACAATAAAAACCAGTTGAGTAGGTTGATTCCACTCAAGTAAAATTTCTCTTGACAAGAGTCTTGGTATAAGAGAATAATTCCAATATCAAGTTGATTTTTTTTTTTATTTAAACTGGTGAGGCTTTTTTTAAATTTAATTCTAGTCTATTTTAATATTCTTATTTGTTGTTAATGTGTTACGTCTGTATCAAAACTGACCCAAGTCACTTCAGTTACTAAAAAGCCTTTCCTATCAGTCTCTGTTCCGGTTATGATGCTTTAACCTGAAAGTCTTGAGACATTTCCTGAAGTCTGAACTTCCTTGAAGATAAGCTGGAAGGATGAAAGAGATGAAAAGCAAAAAGTGCTTAGTCATTGTGTAATAACCTGCATCATTTTACCGCCTTACTTAAGCTATAGCAGCTTCCCAATTCAGTAGTAGAGCTGTCATCACTGGTGTGAAGAAACATACAAAAGAAATGACCACACTGTACTACCCACGTGTGGTTTGTGTAGAGCTGCTGTTTGCACAGTGCTGTCTGTGAAGTGGGTTGGTGGTGTTGAAGGAAGGTGGGTTCCCCCTTAGCTGCAAACATTTCCTTGTACAATAAAATTGACATTTTCTCTCAGGCTGTTGGTGGAATACAGGAAGACTTTGTGTTTCATAACTTTCTCAGAGAAAACCACCCAAATTATTTCAAAACTTAGACTTTATTGTCCCTGATGAGAGATTCTTTCTTCCGCAGCACTGTACATTATCAGACAACAACACACAGTAGCAACATGGAAAACACCACAGTAGCAAGCACACGTCAATGAGGTCTTTTAAGCCCTGTTTCCATCAAGCAGTACGGTATGGTACAGTTCAGTTTGGTATGCTTTTTTCCCCTTTCCACTGTGAAAAGCTGTGGATAGTACCAATGGAATTGTTCTGTACCATCCCCATTTTTGGTACCCCCTCTGTTGGGGTACCTAGCACACAGATCTGGTACTAAAAGGTGGAGCTAGAAACACTTGATTGGTCAATGGAGGACGGTGACTCTGCTCAGGGGCGAGTTGTGGCCGGTTTTATGTACTGTGGCAAGTTTTACATTTGTAAACTACAACTATAAACGAAATGATGTTTTGCTGCCTCTTGCAGCAGCTGTCGACTGAGAAAAAATGGTGGAGGTGGAACGTTTACTTGTAAAATTACTAAATGCATGAGTTTGACGACATGAATCAGTATCAGTTAAATTTCAATGTGACAACTTTGACCATTCCATTAGTTTTTATTGTCTTTCTTGGGTTAGTAGTGAGTGTTTCTGCAAGCATTTAAAAATGCATATTAATTTCAACCGGATTGTGTGAACTGCATGTATTCTAATCCTCACCTGGAGAGCTTGCCTGAAAAGGACTTAATGCATAAACCGACTATTTTTCAATATCCCACCAGGAGAGACTCTCACTGCTGCTGAAAATGTTGGCATGCAACCCCATTCTGTGGATGATAATGAGGTGCAGACGTTCCATCTGTGTCATCAGTGATGAGGAAATACAGCAAGTGCTGGATGGGGCAGTGAGAAACTACAACCCTGTCAACATTTAAGGGTACTGTTTTTGGTGGAAACGCTAACCAGACCTAGGGTCTAGGTACTGTGTCTGAGGGGTTACCGAAAGTGGTGGAAACAGGGCTTTATTTAATTATTTATCAGACTCTTCCCATGGTGGGGCCTTCTGCACCTCAGTGATCTGTATTCGCTCCTGGAGGGCAGTGGGGTGAGGTGGTGATTGAATGTATTAAAGAAGCAGGTGGAATGGTACAGTAGGATGGGCTGAATAATGCTCTAGTACAATGAAGTGGCAACCTTCAGGGCTGTAAAATGAAGTGCCCAAAATTACAGTTCCTCTAATGTCCTCTTGAGGCTGGCCCCAGAAACCAGTCAGTCCCCATAGACCTACAAAAAACAGTTTTGGTCTCTAAAGCTAATTTCAACAATCATGGCAACTGTAATAGGGGTGAATTTTTTTAATAACTCACCTGTTTACATTTTATTGAGGTTTAAAATAGCGCATATTTATCAGCGAGCCACTTTAAGTGACTGTCTGTTGCTAATATTTTCTCGGCTTCTCAGTCAGTTCCACCCCTCACTCCACTACAGCGCCAGCCTCTTGTCCATATATGGTCACTTCTGGTTCCAAAAAAACAACATGGCGACAGCTGTAAGCTGTCCTAAAATATTTTTTGGTCCACCTTAGCTTATGATCAACCAGTCTAATAAAATGGCTCAGCTCTTTACGACGTGCAGGGAAATTGTGTTTGGGAGCAAAAGCAGAACAAGCTTTAGGCTGGAGAAGTCAGTCAACGCTCAAAAAGTGAAAATTTAAGCGCATATTTATGTTTGGCAAAAATCCCTGTGTTAATATGACATATCATAACATTTCTACTATTATTTATGTTTACACAACAGTTTCTATATATTTTGAATAGTGTATGGTAGTGGACTAAACTGAAGGTATGGTTATATTTACTTTATTTATGTGTTAGAATACAGGCACAAGTTATTTACGCCAGGTTTCAACCTGTCAATAAAAATAATTCTGTTTTCATGACTTTCTAGAAATGAGGATCTCTCTCTGAAAATAGGCCCACTGTGCTTGAATTACAGTCCGACTTTGAAAAACGCTTGAACCAAGTAACAAAGGCATTTAAAATGTCTGACTTAGCATCACTCTGTGGTGTCAAACAATCAGAGTTCCAGACGTTATTCTGCAGTGAAATGCCATTCATGATTATCTGATTTGTGTACGTTTGCAGTAATGCAGGCTGTCATTTCCTGTTTTCAAGAACACTTTTTGTAACCCCCCTAGACAAACTGAATGACTTATGAAAGACTGACACATTGTCTGTTTCTGCTTTAGAAAGTCGTCTGTGTGTCTCTTCCTTCATGATTTTTTAAAATGGGTAAGAAATATCTGCTCCATTTTGATCTTTCTTTAAAGAGAAAATGCATTGCCTTTTATGTGGATGTTTAATCAGTGTGGATTGTAATTCTAGTCCATAAAGTAATAAAATACCCAGTGCATGCTCTATTGACTGAGAAAGGGGAGTTCAGCAGCTGCAATGTCTGTTGTTCTTCCTTCTTCCAGCGCTGTCATTTGATGTGACAGTGACGTAGTTGGAAGGAGCAAAAACTACAGTTTGGATTTCAGGAAGCCAGGGGGTGAGAACTCCTTGTTCTCTTCATTTGTATTGCAAACCAGCTACACTTCCAACATCAAAAATGGCATCCCAAAATATGAGTGCAGAAGATATAATGGACGGGTTGAGGATACATTTTATAGTGTTTTGGCTGACTTGGATATTCAGTGTTATCTGAGCCAGAGTATACGGCCGAAGAAGGTGATCTGTCAGGTGGAGACCCTACAGAACCTGAGCTGTTGAGAGCAAAGACCAACTGGTGGTGCCTTTGCTAAAATTGCCCTCCAGTGCGAACAGAAACTGAACTACTCTGCTGCAACAAATTTTAAGGTGGGCAGTTTTTGTCGGGTGCTGTCGTTGATGACAACCCTGAAAGACTATGTATTTGCGTTACTATACATAAAGATTACTCCTCAGTTGGACAGCTGGAGACCTTCATCAGGATCCAGAGGATAAACTTAAGAAGACAACAAAGACCAGCAGGTTCGAGAGGGCAGATAAACAGCCAGTTAGTATTTCTGTCACATAATGCCATTGTAAGAGATTCTGTTGAGTTGTATCTCAGTGAAATGCTGGGCTGGGCTTATATTGTGAAAAATAAGAATGGAAGGACTAGAACGGTAATGCCCTGCCATGTAAAATATGAAAAAAAAAAAAAAGCGTTACTGTCTTGGTTGGTTCTGACTACAGGGCCTCTGTGTTTTTATTTCGATACATGCTAGGCTTAACTTCTTGACCTCAGCTACACTGTTTTGGCCCACAAAGTAATAGCTACAGGCTAGTAGGCTCATAGCTATGGGAATCAGAAGCTTGTGTGCAATGTGCCCTGGTACATATAAGCACTACTGGCACAACACAGTGAGCAGGAGGAATCTGAGGGTGCTTTCAGACCTAGAGTTGTCTTGCTTTGGTCTGAATCAGGGACTAACTTTGTTTCAAGGTTGTATAATTGCCTAGTCTTGATCTTTGTTCTCATGGCAGCATTTACAAGCTGCCAGATAAGCCAGATACACGCCAGATAAAATGCCTTGTGCAAGAAAGCTGCTCTTGATTGGTCAGAATTTTCATGTGGGAAAAATCCAGGAAGTAAACAAAACACTGAAGAAGAGTACACTTGCAAAATAAATGTGACACTTTCTAATGTCACAATGGAGGGACACCTACGCGGGTTGATTTTAGCGCTGGTCATCGTGTACTATATTTCTTGCATCGTTCATTTTAGACAAACCATACAGCGATAATGGGGCGTGGCTCCAACTAGAAAACAATGTTTTGATGCACTGGATGTGCCAAATGTGCATATTGAGGCAGTACAGGAGGAGGCGCACATTAATGATCCTCAAGAACTGTAACATGCTCATGTTTATCCCAAAGAATGTGTAATGCGACTGCAGTTGGTTTAGATCGAGGTCGGAACACGTTCTCATCACACATGAACTGCTGTTCATTTGTAACCCGACTGAGACCTTCTGGCAGGGGCGGAAATCCTGGGGGGGACGGGGGGACATGACTCCCCCTTCAGTAAAGCTGTACCACCCTAGAATCATTTGAGACACAATTAATAATTTTTGAACAATACAGTAGTATTTATTAAAAGCACAATGTAAGTGGTGCTCATTATAATCACGCAATAATGTGCTATTTAAATCTTAAAAGACTGAGTCCCCCACTCCCATTCCTAGTAGTGGTATATCCCACACTCTTTCCAATGGGCGGGGCTGCTTGGCAGCAGTAGCCGCGTGTGGCTGGAACCGCTGTCCACATCGCGCATCGTAGGGTAAGATGTTCACTCACACAGACACAGTTTAACTTACACAAGTTACAACACATCCCATTTACTGTTACAATAAGCCCCAGGCCCAGGCTGATAATATAAACTGTCTGCAACATTTCTCCTGCATTGTTCAAAAGCCAGAGTTTAGTGATAGTCAGAGAGGACAGGAGAGAAAGAAAAGGGAGACGACAGGATAAGAGCAGTCAGTGGCGGAGCGGCTCGTGGGTACCTGTCTGTGGGCTCTCCACCTGTCAGTGAGACAAACATGAGAGACGTGCAGTCTAACTGACGAGGAGCGGTCATTATGCACGACTATTACGCACGGTTGTGAGGTGCGCAGCGGCAGATCTCACAGCACACTGTTTATAAACCAGTTTACCAGTTTAATTGCAGGAAATGTTTAGTTGTTAAGCCAAGTATAGACATTCACTCTGCCTGTTGGAGAGATAGAGAGAAGATTAAAGCGTCAAATTGCGGTAAAAGATGCTGTATAAAAGACAGGCTACAACTTTTTTTCCTTGTCCCCCCCTGGAATTATTCTCTAAAATTTTACTGTTTATTGTCCCCCCCAACTATGAAATGGGATTTTCGCCCCTGCCTTCTGGAAGACGTGGTCTTGGTTTGGTTGTTTTGGTGTGCACCCAAGTGCGATTGCTGTGTTCACACCTGCCGAAACAAACTGCACTTAGGGGGCAAACAAACTTGAGTTCGATTGAATCGAACCAAACAGGGCACGTGTGAAAGCACCCTCAGTCAATAAACCACATACTGAGGATTTAATTGCTTAAATGGCCTACATTTATCAACAACACTGATTGGATGTCCACATAAAAGGTAGTGAATTTTCCCTTTATCCAAAGAACTTCTGTTGGGACTCCGGTGCTGTACCCAGGCCTCTAAAAGGTGGTAGTGCGCTACATAAATGTACTGCTTCAGGAACTCAAGAAATCCCAGCCCAGTCATGAGAATAAATGTTGGAATTGTTCATTTCTGCAAACCACAGATTCCTTACATTTTTATGTTACTATGTAGCGGATACATTAAAACAATACATTATTTTGACAAAGCTGTGGTTAACGTGATTAGCTTTAGGCACAAAAACCACTTGGTGATGGTGAGGAAAAGATCACATTTTGGCTTCAAATACCCGATTTTGGGGACACAGTTCCTGACTGTCTGTCATGGCCATGGGCGAATTATGGGACAATGGACCCCTGGGCACAGATATACAAAAGGCCCTGCCATCTTTTCTACACTGGAGCAAGTAATACAAACTTTGTGGTGATGGTGGTTTTCATTTTTGTTGTTGTTGTTTTGAGTCTCTTTGTAATCATTATGCATCTTATTTGTCATTTTGTGTCTCTTTGTAGTTGTTTTATATCTTCTTTTTTAGATAATTATTTTTTGGTTGTTTTTCTTTCTGTCATCATTTTGTGTCTCCTTGTAGTCATTTTATGTCTCTTTTAGATCACTTTGTGACTTTTTTGGTTGTTTTTTGTCTCTTTGTAATGATTTTGTGTCTCTTTGTGGTTGTATTCCCTCTTTTTTGTAGATATTTTGTATCTCCTTGCAGTTCCTTTGCATCTTTTGTGGTCATTTTGAGTCTCCTCCTAGTTGATGAGTGTCTCTTCCAGTGACATTTTGCAGGTGAGGGCCAGAAGGGGAGGGAGGCCATGAAACTTTGGGCCCATGAGCCTTCTCCCGTTAGGCCTGATAAGTAATCCATCCATGGTTAAGCTATCCATTTCCCCTCCACCTCCTGATGACAAAGTCAGCCAATAGACTACGTCACTTTAGAAATGCTGATATGATACGTATGAAATGTGCAAATGTAACTTGCATTCATACAGAATGAAAATTTTTCATCAATTATGTTGTGGTAACAAATATAAGTGCTGTCTCTGAGCATAATCCAGCCAGCACTTATATCTGTTACCACAACATAATTGATGAAAAATTTTCATTCTATATGAATGTAATTTCTAGAAGATAGCGTTGGAATTTTTTCTTCGAAATGGACAAGCTATTGATGTGAAGGAGCAGAGTAACATTTGAATCCATATTTTCATTTTTTTTTTTTTTTTTTATGGAAATGCAAACACATCAACCAAAACTAAATCCATACTCACATTTGACAGTGAGATTCAGAAATGAATTGTGGTGGGATTTTTCCCAGTATGACTCAGCTCTACTGCATGTCTATATTTTATCTATTTAATTAGAACAACAGTAAAATGACCTTCAGCTCTTGGACATTATGAGGAACTTAGTGACTGAGACAAGTGTAAAAGGTCACAACACCTTTATAGTAGAAACATCAAATACTCCCATGACTCTCACATGATTGTGAACTATAGAGAAGTGGAGGACAGTGGGAGGGTCTAAAAAACAAACTGCAGCAACATCTCTCCCACAAGTTCAGCAAAAACATTTGATCTTGTATCTTGTATGTATCTTTAATTTGAAAAGTGATGGTACTTATAATTTAATTGTTTTACTATTGTGTACTTTGCAGTTTCAGATTTACGGGACATGAAGTTCCTATAAATAGCACAATAACCCCAGGTTTACTGTCTCATTGTACTGTGGGCTTAGATATGTTTAGTCTGTGAGATAACACCAAACATTCAGCCTCGAATGAATAATCACTTTCCTTCTCACTGTGACACATTTTTTCTGGAAATGCCCCCAGAAATTCCCCTTTAAGATTATTATTGTAAAGTCTGGAGACATTTCCTGTATAAAAACTAACATGTCACTCGGGCAGGAAAAGCAAAGTGCTAAGATATTTAGATGTCAGTGTCACAAACTGGCTCAAGAAACATGACATGCAAAAGTTCTTACTGAAAATGAGTAATTTATTAACTCAGATGAACAATGGAGTGTTAGATCAGCACTGAAAGCAGACAATGGGTGTCTGAAACTGATGCAGGCTGGAAGTCAGGCAGAGTGACATAGGGAGCACCTGAACCAGCTGTTAGTGGGCTCAGGTGAGCTACATCAAGCTGATGAGCTTCCAAGACAGTGGAGAAATAAATAATTATATGTATTATATGTTTGTTTTTTTGTTATATGTGAACAGTTGAGACCCAAAATCCCTTCTGCCAGGGGGTCCCAGTCAAGCTGGACAGCAAAATTATATACAGTGCCCTCCAAAAGTATTGGAACAGTGAGTCCAATTCGTTTACTTTTGTTGTAGACTGAAAACATTTGGGTTTGACATCAAAAGATGAATATGAGACAAGAGATCAACATTTCAGCTTTTATTTCCAGGTATTTACATCTGGATCTGATACACAACTTAGAAGATAGCATTATTTGTAATGGAACACAAAATTTTTAGGTGAGCAAAAGTATTGGAACATATAAACTTAAAACAGATTAAAGTGAATGAGACTTAATATTTAGTTGCAAATCCTTTGCTTTCAATAACTGCATCAAGCCTGTGACCCATTGGCATCACCAAACTTTTGCATTCTTCTTTTGTGATGCTTTTCCAGGCTTTCACCGCAGCCTCTTTCAGTTGTTGTTTGTTTTGGGGAGTTACTCCCTTCAGTCTCCTCTTCAGCAGGTAAAATGCATGCTCTATTGGGTTTAAGTCTGGAGACTGACTTGGCCAGTCTAAAACCTTCCACTTCTTGCCCCTGATGAACTCCTTTGTTGTTTTGGCAGTGTGTTTTGGGTCATTATCTTGCTGCATGATGAAGGATCTCCCAATCAGTTTGGTTGCATCTTTCTTTAAATTAGTAGACAAAATGTTTCTGTAGACTTCTGAGTTC
This sequence comes from Epinephelus lanceolatus, assembly GCF_041903045.1. Taxonomy (NCBI): domain Eukaryota; kingdom Metazoa; phylum Chordata; class Actinopteri; order Perciformes; family Serranidae; genus Epinephelus; species Epinephelus lanceolatus. The sequence continues at coordinate 36,801,132 of NC_135749.1, read as the reverse complement.
ATTTTGCTGCTGCCAACATGTGTTACATCATCAATGAAGATGAAAGAGTCCGTCCCAGAAGAAGCCATGCAAGCCCAAGCCATGACATTACCTCCACCGTGTTTCACAGATGAGCTTGTATGTTTGGGATCATGAGCAGATCCTTTCTTTCCCCAAACTTTCGCCTTTCCATCACTTTGGAAAAAGTTAATCTTTGTCTCATCAGTCCATAAAACTTTTTCCCAGAATTTTTGAGGCTCATCTCTGTACCTTTTGACAAATTCCAGCCTGGCCTTCCTATTCTTCTTGCTAATGAGTGGTTTGCATCATCTGGTGTAGCCTCTGTACTTTTGTTCATGAAGTCTTCTGCGAACAGTAGATTGTGATACCTTCACTCCTGCCCTCTGGAGGTTGTTGCTGATGTCACTAACAGTTGTTTTAGGGTCTTTCTTTACAGCTCTCACAATGTTTCTGTCATCAACTGCTGATGTTTTCCTTGGTCTACCTGTTTGACGTCTGTTGCTTAGTACACCAGTGGTTTCTTTCTTCTTCAGGACATTCCAAATGGTTGTACTGGCTATGGCCAATGTTTGTGCAATGGCTCTGATTGATTGTCCATCTTCTCTCAGATTCACAATTGCTTCTTTTTCACCCATAGACAGCTCTCTGGTTTTCATGTTGGTTCCACCTCTAAATGCAGTCTGCACAGGCAAAACCTATCATACTCAATCTGAAACTGAGCTCAGACATTCAGTGCTATTTATTGTTTGAATAATCAATGTAATTGGGAGACACCTGGGCAACAAAACACACCTGTCAGTCACATGTTCCAATACTTTTGCTCTCATGAAAAATGGGTGGGTTCAAACAAAAGGTGCTATCTTCTAAGTTGTGTATCAGATCCAGATGTAAATACCTGGAAATAAAAGCTGAAATGTTGATCTCTTGTCCCATATTCATCTTTTGATGTCAAACCCAAATATTTTCAGTCTACAACAAAAATAAAGGAATTGGCCTCACTGTTCCAATACTTTTGGAGGGCACTGTAGTTTGAAATACAAGTAAAAACTGGGACAGATGATATCACAAAAATCATGTCAAAACACAACAACAGACACAAAATGTACAGGAAGTTAGGGGCTGAAAAAGAATCACTGCAAATGTTGAGGCTTGTTGAAAGCAGTAACATTGACAACATTTACATACACACTAATATTCCACTATTAATGTGAATATGACAATATCCAAATTTGATAAAACATGAAAACAAATATCCATTTGGATATTCTGAATTAGGCCTTCTCTTGTATTTAACATTGTCTGATTAAGACGTGGGATATGCTGATATTATTCAGGTTTTAGGAGCATTCTTTGGACATGTGTAAAGCTCATTTGGGATGTGCCTTTCAATTGAGGTTTTTACTGCAGTTTGCAAAAAATGCTCTGTGTGTTATCGTAGATACGTAGCATGATATGATAGATATCGATATGCGATACGCACACAAAACAACTCGCCAACACTTTGCAGGGCTGTGGGCTAGTCGTGCATGCCCAAGAGAAAAGCAAATATTTCTGGTTGCCTAATTTAAAAACACCTATTTTTAAACATTATATAAGATTTGGATATCAACAGATTTTTGAATATGTGCAAATATCACAACAACGACCTTTTCAAGAGGGCGTTTGAAGGAATGAAAGAGGGAGGCTGTGTTCACAGAGTCCAATAAGTCCACCATTGGTGAAAACTTTAGCAAAATGGCATGAGCCGTTCCACTTTTCCATATTTTAATGTGATACATAATATGTTATGGCACCAACCCATGACAGGTCTGATTACGTTAATCAAAGCATACACAGCAGCATGTAAATGGTAACATCAGTGGAATATTTGTTTTCATTAGCCATGTAAACAGCCTAGAAGGAATACTGTCTTTATATATATATATATATATATATATATATATATATATATATATATAAGGCCCAAAAGCGTAAACCATAGACTGTATAAAATAATGGACGTAGCTACTGTGATGTCACTCAGTGGACTGCTGTTTTAAAGCCTTGAGTCCAGCATTTTGACCGTTGCCAGCTGTGGAGGTTCAAGGGTTGGATCTAATTCCCACAGTGCTGCTACTTCTCAGACAACCTGATGCTGCTGTGTTTGTACATTGCTGTATTTCACCCAGCAGGCAGCAAAGTTTTTTTTCTTTAGTCGTATTTTTAAAATCGTTTTGGGTGTTTTTAATCTGTGAGAAGTGATATGTCTTTGAAGTATTAGCACAAGTGGCAGGTAGTTAAAAAGTGCAGCTCAATTTCCACCTCATGTTGTGTACAGTGGGTGCACAGTGTCTCCTCTGTAGGAAGCCTGTGCTCACTGAGTGTGGACATAGTCAAAGGTTTGCTGTGTTCTGCCACTTTGTACTCTCTCCGTTTAGGGCCAAATAGCATTCCAGTTGGCTCTGGTGTTGTTGTCACTCCATGTCACAGTAAAGGAAAGAATGTACCCATGAGTACTTCCTTATCAATGACTGAGCAGCAATGGTTCCTCATTTGGTGGTGAGACCTTGTGGCTCTGTACCAAAAAGTCACTAAAGGAATGAATGAAAAATGATGACTGTGTATTATCAAAGCACAATATGGCATCATCATCATTTACAACATATCCATCTGATGTTGTGGTGGTGATTCCGACTGGGGAAATCCAACACTATAAACAATAATTCAGCTCTCACATCACAGGCCTTTACAGCAGCACCTGATAACATCCCATTACATAAAAGCTCCAACCTTTAGAAATAAGACAACTTATCTCAAGAATTGTCCACAATATGTCACCCTGCTTCTTACTAGTGCAGTGATCTGCCTCAAGTCCAAAAAATCTCTCTTCTAGTTTTAAGTCACATGTCTGGGATGTAAGTGTGACAACACAATTACCAGAAAAAATGTTGGCCTTGTACATTTCTGCAAACCAGAGATATGTTGCATTTGCATGCTATTATGTAGTGGATACATTGATTCAACAAAACTGTGGTTTACGTGAGGTTACTTTTAGGTGCAAAAAACATATGGTTATGGTTAGGAAAAGATCCTGTTTTGGCTTATGATACCCCCTTTAGCGAGTTAAATTGTCTTAGCAAAAACATTTTTTAATTTTTTTTTCGTGCCTGAAAAGCTGCTGGAAACAAAGCAAAAGCTCACAAAGATGTCTCTCAGGAAAAAAAACCAACTGCTTTAGATGGCACAATCTCAGCAGGAATGCAGTGTTGTTTCAGTTCAAATCAGCCACTTTTTGTGGCACTGTCCCTGTAGTAAAACAGCAAAGGGTTGCTAAAAAAACACCCATGTTTGTTGGCGAACAAAAGACAGTTGTTGTTCGTGGGTCTTGTACAGTGGTCTGCAGCTTGGCATGCATCTCGCCATGATACCATCCCCTCTACCTCATGATGAAAATGTCAGCTCATATACTACGTCACGTAAGAAACGCTGATGTGATACATATAAAACCTGCAAATGTAACGTATCAGTGGTTTGCAGAGATGTACAAAGCCAATGCTTTCTTCTCACAACTGGGCAACGTATTCTCATAGAACAGTCTGTATGATATTCCACGAATTTGTGCCCCTGTGTCTTTGTTTATTGCCATCAGCGCATTTGTCAAAATATCAATCAATCAATCAATCAATCAATCAATCAATTTTATTTATAAAGCCCAATATCACAAATCACAACTTGCCTCACAGGGCTTTACAGCATACGGCATCCCTCTGTCCTTTCCCCCTTTAACGGGGGAAAAAACGGTAGAAACCTCAGGAAGAGCAACTGAGGAGGGATCCCTCTTCCAGGACGGACAGATGTGCAATAGATGTCGTACAGAACAGATCAACATAATAAATTAACAGTAATCCATATGTCACAATGAGAAAGAAAGAGAGACAGAGAGAGATGCAGGACAGACGGTGATGACAGTAGCTTACAACAACATTAATTAAAGTAATAATATTATAATTGTAGTTACAGCTATTGTGGTACAATATGTTGAAAGTACATGTGCTGCTGCATTCTGAATTAGCTGGAGAGTTTTTAAGGACTTACTAGAGCTACCTGATAATAGGGAATTACAGTAATCCAGCCTTGAGGTAACAAAAGCGTGGACCAGTATTTCTGCATCTTTCGGGTCAGGATAGGCAAATATGTGGGATATGTACTTTGGGCGCATACTTTTCATAGGAAAACATAACAAGAATTTGTGAGAAATGCCTGAACTGGGCTGGTGTAGCCCAGTAAAATCATTCTGACGACATGAGCTCAACATTCTGTTCTGCCCTCTGCATCAGTCTGGACTCGATGCCGCACCAAACACTTTCCAGAAATTAAAATCCAAACGGGGCCAATCAGGGATCCGCACCATACTGGGCAACTTAAGCAGCCAATCAGAGACTTGTAGTTGATGATGTAAAATGCAGGCTGCAGCTTGCAGAACAGTAATGGTGGCTCCTGAAGCAACAATTGCTAACTCTAATGTTAGTAAACACAGAGTCAATACCAAAAATTAAACAAGACCAATGGTATGCACTCAGGTTTCTCGGAGGAAATGACATCTTTGCCGTGTTTATTTATCAACCACTTAAAGTGTTCGGGGCAGCAGTGAATCTAGAATGATACAGAGAGCAGAATGTTGACCTCACATCATCAGGATGGTCTTACCAGGCTACAGCTGGAGTGTGACAACCATGCAATGCACTTTTCAGACTTCTTTCTTGCTAGCTATTGGAGAAAAAAGTGATACATTGAATTGAAATCAACAAGATACAAGTTTAACAATAACACAAATGGTGCTACAAGATCATTCATCTTGCATCATTATTTTTTTTTACAACTTTAAAATAGGATCATCCCGTTTGCAGCTTATCACTGAATCATAAAATCTGGTTTAATAACTGTAAAACAAACAGTGAAACCTCCTATCTGTTTCCAGTACTGATAAACTTATTTCAGGTTATTGAGTTTTTTGATTATTGTGCAGAACTTCCTCATTTTGCTTGTTTCAAGACTCACATTTCTAGAAAATTTTTAACAAAAGTTAAAAAAAAAAAGAAAAGGTTTAAGTGCACCTTTTCTAGAACTGTCTCTGCCTCATTTATTTATGGCCTTAAACCACCTCATTCAATATTAGTAGCTCTTAAAGGAAGTTGGCAAACTGCATCTTTTAAATGCTAGAGGGAACAAGTGCTTTGTGTCAGTGGAGCTTGTTTTTTTAGCTGCGTTCAAGGAGGAACCTCAGTCACAGAAATTTGATGTTTACCAGTGGTTTAGTATTACACAGTGTGATCTTATCCATGTCAGCCTGTCATTGGGAGGTCAGTGACACACAGATGGTTAACCTAAGACAGACAAACAAAATACGTCCCACATCTTCAACACATCTCATCCCACATCTTTTTGTGGTTTTCCAGCCGTTACTTGCTTCTCGTGATACTTTACAGCACATTACAGTGACTCAGAGGCATTTCCATAGACACATGCTGAATGTTTTGCTCCATCTTTCTGTTTGTTTTTTCTTGTTTTTCACTTTCACAGCCAAATCTGAATCTGACCACTATAAATGATTTGTTTGATTAATTGAGCAAATAATACAATCTTCATCAACAACATCTCTGCTTTATTTATCTATTTAGAATAACTTAAGATGTAATAGTCCTATTTTTTACAACTCTTTCTGCTTGACTTTCCAAAAGGTCACTTAATTCCCACTAGGTGTGTCGAAACATATTGGTATTAATGATAATTGTCATTATCCGTAACGGCCTATCCTTTAGGGGTTGTGGGGGCGCTGGAGCCTATCACAGCTGACATTAGACGAGAGGCAGGGTACACCGTGTACAGGTCACAAGACTATCACAGGGCTGACACATAGAGACAGACAATCATTCATGCCCACATTCACACCTATGTCCAATCTTGAGTCACCAATCAGCCTGTATGTCTTTGGACTGTGAGAGGAAGCTGGAGTACCTGGAGAAAACCAACGCTGACACGATGACATGAGCAAACCACACAGAAGGGCTACCCCACCCTGGGTTTGAACAAGGAACCCTCTTGCTTTGAACTGACAGTGCTGGCCACTATACCACCATGATGCAATAATTGGGATATTTAAAAAATGAAATATTGATATTATATTAATAATACACGGGGTGTCGGTGGCTTAGTGGTAGAGCAGGCGCCCCATATACAAGGCTGTTGCCGCAGCGGCCCGGGTTCGAGTCCAGCCTGCAGCCCTTTGCTGCATATCTCTCCCTCTCTCCCCTTCACGCTTCACTGTCCTGTCAATTAAAGGCAAAAAAAATCTTTAAAAAAAAAAAATAATACACATATGATAATATTGTCTAAATAATCTAGTGCACTCTTAAATAACTTTCTTTTCTTTCCATTTTTGCTTTGTCTCCAGTGTACCGCCAACCTTTTCACCCATTGTTGCATCCATCAGCCTGCAGATTTTGCCACGGTAGAGAAAGGAAGTTACAGTTAGTTTACTAGCCCTGAAACAGGAAAAGTCACATTATGGTCTAAGGTGTGTGTTGTTAAAGCTATGTTATTATGGCATTGGACTTGACAGTATTTTCTCTCTCCTGGTTATTTGTTAGGCAGCGGCAGGTCATTGGCCTTGTGGATCTTTTGTCTATTAGTTATCTGGTTGCCTTTTTACTATCCACTAAGTGTGACTGCTCTTTTTCACAGTCAGGGTTAGACATTTGTGGTTACAGACTCTCTCTTTACCTCCCTACACTTGTATTTTGAGTGTAATTCAATTGCCAAAAAGAGACAGAAGTTGACTGATGGCATTATTACGTTTTTCCAATTTTTTATAGATATTGTAATAATATGTCAGTGGAAATCATCCCAGCCCTAAATCAAAGTATCAGATATCCATTTTATCTGAGAAAAGTGTGGTGTGAAGGCAAAGCAAAGGCAAGTTTATTTGTTTAATACACATCATTAAGGAGGCCATTCAAAGTGCTTTACATAATGTATTTAACAAGGGAGACTGGGGATGGTTGCAGCACTTTTTGCATTTCTTTCAGTAACTCAGAAACCATTTGATTGACACCAACCAAATTTATATATATATTAAACTTATATCTGTCTGCTCATTACCCATACCATTTAAACATGATTACACCATTCCAATTAAAAATACATTATATTTACTGTAGGAGCAGAATGTGAATTAATTTATTTGTGTATGGTGTACTGGGTATCAGGTGTCACAGAGTAATTGGCGGTCATCATGATATATGGGGGGAACCTTTCTTTGTCTGGTCAGGTGTTCCACCCGGGAGGGTAAACAGTTTTTTTTTTGACCGCTGAAGCAGCAAGGTGCAAATGGAGTTACACGTGTGGATGTATGAGCGTATCTGGAAACCTGTTCGAGTTTAATGGACACTGACGTTTTGTGACGGAAAATAAATGGACGAAGTGTTCAACTGGCAAGTTTGACTCCGACTTTGATTCATTAGACACGGTAACAATCAGCGCGTCAATTAGGTTATCCCGGTGCAGCACCTCAGTGGCTTAAAGCGTTGGCTTGGCCTCTACAATTCAAGTAAAAAAAAAACTGTTTTGCAAATTCACGAACTGTGCATCGTTGGCGTTTGGACACGAGTTTCTTCATGTTTGATGGTGTTGGTGACGACGAGGGAGTCAGACGGAGGCTGGTGGGGCCGCCGTCGGAGACAAGCGACGCCGGTGAGGACGCCGTGGATCTTCTCGTCGTCAGATTTGAACATCGTTCATCTGAATTAGGTAGGTGTAGCGCTACCACCATTATAGATGGCCATCTAAATAGAAACGTGTGCACACATAATGGCGTAATTCCAATGCATTGGTTGCTGAAGTGGATGAACAATTAACTTTGTATCGACTGATTTGTTGCGATCTGTTGACTGTCGGACCTTTTAAATATGGAAGATTGCGCGGCGAAGGTGGACACACCGTCTGGTGCTAGTGTGCCAGCTACTGCTGGCAATTCGGACTCTGTGGCCAGCTGCAGTGACACACACACGAGCAAACGGGTGGTCAAACTTTCTGCTAAAGCAGTTGCTGATAGGTTAGACAGATTGCAAAGTGGTAGAAAGGCTAAGCTAAATAAAGCTAGCAATTTAAGGAAAATGATACAAGGTTTAATGCAAAATGATAAGCTTTCAGAGGTACAAAAATCTCATGATGGGTTCATTGAATTGTGTGATGAAATAAGGTGTATGCATGATTCTATAATGATTTTATTGCCACATGAGGAGAAAGAAAAACATGAAACATGGTTTAAGGCAAAAATGATGTTCAATGATGAATTTATTGAAAACATGAAATAGTGGGTCAAATCTAACGGAAATCATGTGTCTGAAAATGAAGGTACTGGTAATTTGAACACTGATGACGGTGTTACTCATGATGGTGTTGATAATGATGATATTGACCCTAACGACAGTGTTTCCAATGTGGGTAAACATTCAAACAAAAGTGTCACCAGTAATAGGTCAAGTACCACTTCCTCTGCACAAATTAAAGCAGCAGCAGAAAGAGCTGCACTTGTTGCCCGAATGGCAGCTTTAAAGGAACGCCATGCATTGGAGGAACAGGAACAACTGATAAAAAGGAAAAAGGAACAGCTTGCTTTAGAAACTGAGCTAGCTGCATCTACCGCTAAGTTGGCAGTTTTGCAAGCTTCGGATGGACAGGGTCTCTCTTATGCACCAACAGATGGCATGAACTCTTATTTTGAAAGGGAGAAGAGGAAGTTAGCATCAGTCAATACTCTTAATCCAATGGCAAAGGAATATGAGCCTGCAGCATGTAAAGCAACACAGCAACAGGATGTGTCATTAACACAGAACGAACAACAAACAATGGACGTGCGACTGAAACAGACTGAAAGGAAGATTTCAGTGGCAAAGCAGCGTCCCAATACACATGATCAAAGGCATTTGGAAACATCACAAGTTTTGCAGCCTGGTACAACAACTACTTGGACAAATCAAAATAGTAGACAACAGATAAATCATCAACAAACTGATCAAATTCTACCTGGAGATGTTGTCACTATTATGCATAAACAAAATGAAATAACAGCTGCCCTTGTGCACCAACAGCGTTTACTGTCTCTGCCGGCACGAGACATTCCTGTGTTTGAAGGAGATCCGTTCCAATATAAAGCTTTTATTAAGGCATTTGAACAAAGAGTGGAAGACAAAGCTAGCAAAGCTGACTGTTTGTACTATTTGGAACAGTTCACAAGAGGACAGCCCAAGGAATTGGTTCGCAGCTGCCAGCATATGGCTCCTGAACGTGGCTACATTGTGGCAAAGGGTCTTCTTCAAGAACATTTTGGGAACGAGTACAAGATATCTACTGCATATATAGACAAAGCTTTAGCCTGGCCATCAATAAAGTCCGAGGATGTTAAAGCTTTACAAGCCTATGCTTTATTCTTACGCGGCTGTTGTAATGCGATGGAAGAGCTTCATTATATGCAGGAGTTGGATATGCGAAGCAATATGAAAATGGTGATTTCCAAGCTGCCATACAAACTCCGGGAACGATGGAGAGCTGTTGCTCATGATATAATGGAAACATACAACCAGAGAGCTCATTTCGTTGATGTGGTTGTATTTCTGGAGAAGCATGTGAGGATCCTGTCTGACCCAATCTTTGGAGATATCGAGGCACATGTACCACAAAATACAACTGGTTTAAGACCGTCCAGCAGGTTCAAGCTACAGTCAAAGACCAGAATGAAAGGAAGTAGTTTTGCTACTACAGTAACTTCAGTCGATTCCTCTGATGATAAAATTATGACAAGTAGCTCAAAGAAACAAGGTTTGTATTGTTATGGCTGTTCACGTGCTCACTCTTTGGAGAAATGCCAGCAGTTTAAAGGTAAGAAACACAGAGAGAAGATTCGTTTCCTAAAGGAGAAAGGAATTTGTTTTGGATGCTTATGCACTGGACACATAAGCCGGGATTGTAGTAACCGCTTGATCTGTGAAGTTTGTGATCAACAACATCCTACTGTGCTTCATATTCCAAAGGCAAATGTTGAACCGGAACAAACAAATGAGCCACCAGGAGTTAAACCATCAACTCTTCCCCAGACATGTGGGCGTACAGGGGCCGGAAAAGATCGCTGTATTCTCTCCATTATTCCGGTGCAGGTCAAGTCCACCAAGGGAAGTGAGGTCATACAGACATATGCCTTTCTGGATCCTGGTAGTACGGCTACATTCTGTTCAGAACAACTCATGCAGAAATTGAGCATCACAGGGAAAAGGACTCACTTTCTTTTAAAAACGATGGGACAGGAAAAGGTTGTTCCAGCATACTCCTTGTCTGGGATCGAGGTGTCAGGTTTGGATGGAAAGAACTTTTATCCTCTGCCAGAAGTTCTCACGCAGAAGCGGATGCCAGTCACTTCAGATGATATCGTCACTGATGCAGATATGGAAAGGTGGCCTTATTTGTCACAGGTTCGTATCCCCACCATAAAGGCCAACGTTGACTTGTTGATAGGAACCAACGCTCCTAAGGTATTGGAACCTTGGGAAGTGGTCAACAGCTGTGGAGATGGCCCTTATGCTATAAGAACAGTGTTAGGCTGGGTCATCAATGGCCCTTTGAATGGAAATGGAATTGGCTGTAGTGTTGACGTGGAGCTTCCTTCTGTTGTGGTGAATAAAATCTCTGTGTCTAACCTGGAACTCATGCTGAACAATCAGTATAACCATGACTTTAATGAAAAAACCTCAGAGGAAAAAGAGATGTCAAGAGAAGATGTCAGATTTATGGAAATCATGGAATCCTCTGCAACTCTACAGGATAAGAGGTATTGCCTGAAGTTGCCCTTTAAGAGACCAGATGTCATCCTACCAAACAGCTTTACAGTGGCCAAGCAGAGGATACTTGGACTAAGGAAGAAGTTTGAAAATAGCTCACAGTTTCACAAGGAGTATTCAAGTTGTCTCAACGAGGTAATTGATAAAGGTTACGCCGAGCAAGTGCCTCAGCAGCAGTTGCAGGGTAGAAGTGGAAAAGTCTGGTATATTCCTCATCATGGTGTTTATCATCCCAGAAAGGGTTCTCTACGAGTGGTATTTGATTGTGGAGCCACATATCAAGGAATATCATTAAACAGTGAACTATTGCAAGGGCCTAACCTCACCAGTTCCCTGCTTGGAGTGCTCACTCGATTTAGGCAGGAGCCTGTGGCATTTATGGGTGACATACGGGCTATGTTTCATCAGGTGAAGGTTGCGGAACAAGACAGAGACTTTCTACGCTTTCTTTGGTGGCCAGAAGGAGACTTCAACAAAGAGCTCAAAGACTACAGAATGACTGTGCACTTGTTTGGAGCTGTTTCATCCCCCAGTTGCGCTAGCTACGCGCTAAGGAAAACTGCCGATGACAACAGAGGTGACTTTTCCGATGAGACTGTTCATGCTGTCAAGCGGAACTTTTATGTTGATGACTGTTTGATGAGCTTGGGCTCAGAAGAGGAGGCCATGCAATTGATAAAGGAACTCAACGCTGTCTGTAAAAGAGGTGGATTCTTTTTGGAGAAATGGATAAGTAACAGTCGAGTTGTGTTGCAGTCACTTGCAGAGGATCGATGGGCAAAGGAGTTAAAAGAGCTGGATCTGGATCGAGACGATCTTCCGGTCGAGAGAGCTTTAGGTCTGCTTTGGTGTGTTGAGTCAGACTCCTTCAAATTCAAGATGGAAGTGAAACAGCAGTCTCTAACCAGACGCGGCATGTTGTCCACAACCAGCTCAGTGTACGATCCTTTGGGTTTCCTGTCACCAGTTACTTTGTCCGCCAAGATGATGCAGCAAGAGCTCTGCAGGAGAAGCTGTGGATGGGACGATGCCATGCCACCAGATATCTTAAAACAGTGGGAAAGGTGGTTGGAAGAGATCACGTTGCTGACATCTTTCAAGGTGGAAAGATGCATGAAGCCCAAGGACTTTGGTGAGCTCATACACAGCCAATTACATCATTTTGCAGATGCCAGTAAAGATGGCTTCGGGACTGTAACATACATCAGACTGAAAGACTGCAGAGGCGAGGTTCATGTTGCTTTCTTATTGGGTAAGGCCAGAGTCACGCCTCTAAAATCTGTGACAATTCCACGACTGGAACTTGCAGCTCCGGTTCTGGCTGCCAGAGTGGATGTGATGCTGAAGGCAGAACTTCAAATCCAGTTGGATGAGTCTGTGTTTTGGACCGACAGCACATCAGTTTTGAAATACATTAATAATGAGGACAAGCGTTTCCACACGTTTGTGGCAAATAGGATCTCCGCCATAAGAGAAGTTTCAAGACCTTCTCAATGGCGGCATGTTGGCTCCAAAGATAACCCGGCCGATGCTGCATCCAGGGGAATGAAGGTGCCTGACTTTTTAAAGAACCACAGATGGCTTGAGGGCCCCAGTTTTCTTTGGAGGTCTGAGGAAGATTGGCCAGAAAATTCTGTTGATGATGTTAAGGTGGACTCCATGGATCCAGAGGTCAGAAAGGATGCTTTGGTGAACTCCATTGTTACCGATTTACTCAATGCTACTGATCATCTCATGATATACTTCTCAGACTGGAGGAAACTGAAAGTGTCAGTAGCCTGGTTTCTTAGGCTGAAAACGCATTTGTTGTACCTCAGTCGTCAGAGACATGGTCTGAAGGCCTCTGATCCACAAGCTGGGCAGGTGGAAGGTCAAAGAGCCACAGTTATACCAAGGAGTAACATCTTGACACCCAAAGATCTGTTGGAAGCTGAGTTGACCATTGTACGCTACTGTCAGCAGCAAAGGTTCGAGGATGAAATTTCCTCCCTGCTATCTGTGAAAGGTACGGTAAGCAGACAAAGTTCCATCTACAGGCTGGATCCAATTTTGGAAGATGGGCTGTTAAGAGTGGGAGGGAGATTAAGCAAAGGAGCAATGCCATTGGAGGAAAAACATCCCCTCATCCTCTCCAAGGAGCAGCATATCTCCAGGCTTATCCTCAAACACATCCATCAGTCATTAGGACACAGTGGACGAAATCATACACTGTCTGCTCTCAGGAGGAAGTACTGGATTACCAACGCAAATGCGGCCATGAGGAAAATTATATCTGAATGCAGCTTTTGCAGACGCTATAACGGGAGAGCTATGGAGCAAAAGATGGCGGATCTTCCAAAGGAGAGAGTTATTCCAGACTTACCTCCATTTACGAACGTTGGAGTGGATTATTTTGGACCTGTGGAAGTAAAGAAAGGCAGGACAACTTGCAAACGTTATGGAGTGATTTTCACCTGCATGGCGAGTAGGGCAGTTCATTTGGAGGTGGCGAACTCGTTGGAGACAGACGCCTGCATCAATGCTATACGTCGCTTCATTAGCAGGAGAGGTCAAGTTGTCCATATCAGGTCTGATAATGGAACCAATTTTGTTGGTGCTGAAAGAGAACTGAGAGAGGCTATCACTGCATTGAATCATGAACGGATTCAAGGAGCCCTGATTTCAGCTGGAGTTGAATGGAGTTTCAATCCACCAGCAGGATCCCATCATGGTGGAGTTTGGGAACGTATGATACGCATGGTAAGGCGCGTTCTCAGCTCAGTTTTGCACCAGCAAACGTTGGATGATGATGGACTTCACACTGTTATGTGTGAGGTAGAAGCCATTCTGAATGATCGTCCAATTACCAAGCTGTCCGACGACCCAAATGACTTGGAACCTCTTACACCAAATCATCTTCTTCTGTTAAAGGGAAAACCCGCCTTACCACCTGGGCTTTTTGAACCCTCCGACATGTACGTGAAACGTCGCTGGAGACAAGTTCAGTATATCTCGGATCTGTTTTGGAAGCGATGGGTCAAGGAGTACCTGCCATTATTGCAAGAGAGACAGAAGTGGAACCAAAGGAAACGGAGTTTGATAGCTGGAGATGTTGTTGTCATCATGGATTCTTCAGCCCCACGTGGTTCCTGGCCTCTCGCCAAAGTGCTGGAGGTTTTTCCTGACAAAAGGGGCATGGTGCGTTCTGTCAAGCTGCAGACCAAGAATAATATTATTGAGAGACCTGTTACTAAACTCTGTCTGATACAGGAGGTGTAAATTATGTTAATTTGCATTTCTGTGTATGGTAACTGATATTGTCACATTTGGCTCCTGTTGTTGTTGTTTTGAATTGTTATGTCTGCCTGCCATACCAATTAGGAGCCGGTGTGTAGGAGCAGAATGTGAATTAATTTATTTGTGTATGGTGTACTGGGTATCAGGTTTCACAGGGTAATTGGCGGTCATCATGATATATGGGGGGAACCTTTCTTTGTCTGGTCAGGTGTTCCACCCGGGAGGGTAAACAGTTTTTTTTTTACCGCTGAAGCAGCAAGGTGCAAATGGAGTTACACGTGTGGATGTATGAGCGTATCTGGAAACCTGTTCGAGTTTAATGGACACTGACGTTTTGTGACGGAAAATAAATGGACGAAGTGTTCAACTGGCAAGTTTGACTCTGACTTTGATTCATCAGACACGGTAACAATCAGCGCGTCAATTAGGTTATCCCGGTGCAGCACCTCAGTGGCTTAAAGCGTTGGCTTGGCCTCTACATTTACCTTTTGTTTTTTGTCTAAATAAGCAAAGTACACTAAAATATGCATTGTTGTACAATAATGTTCTAATATTATTTATTTATACAATAATGTATGATAGTATTGTTTATTTATTTAGTGACATACAGGTGCATCTCAAAAATTAGAATATTGTGAAAAAGTTCAGTATTTCTTGTCAGAAAAGACACAAGCAACAGAGATGACCGCAGCCTTGAGAGGATTGTCTAGCAAACCCAATTCAAGAACTTGAGAGAGCCTCACAAGGAGTGGACTGAGGCTGGAGTCAGTGCATTAAAAGCCAAGTATTTAGTGCATAAATAAACATACTTTACAGAAGGTTGACATGTCTGTATTATAAATCTTTATTTTTGATTGGTCATATGTAATATTCTTATATTTTAAGATTCTGGATTTTTGATTTTCATGAGCTGTACACTTCAATAATCAAAATTAAAACAAATTTAAAAAAGGCTTGAAATATTTCTCTTTATGTGTAATGAATCTAGAATATATAAAAGTTTCACCTTTTGAATTGAATTACTGAAAAAATTAACTTTTCCTTGATATTCTATTTTCTTTTAGATGCACCTGTATATCAAATAGTGAGTTTTAAGCCCTCTGTTAGTAACCCTCTATTTTAAGGTGATTTAAAAAATGACCTTTGACTCATTTTCAATGAGTCAAAGGTCCATTTATTATAGTTGGTCAAGCCACAAGCCATAGTACTGTCATATTTAAAACAACAACAAAAATACATACTAAAATAAAATAAAATAAAATAAAATGCCATTTCCATTTTGACATGAATTCAAATAAATACTCAAATAAAACAAAACCTTTCAACACCTTTCTTTTCTTTTCGAACTTGGAACACGCCATTTTCATTCAATCTAGGCTCCAATATGATGTATCGATAAGCCTACCCACTTCAAAAGTGAAAGTAAAAAAGTGCAGTTCTGGCTAACAGCCTATCAGGGTATTGCTGGCATGGAGATAACAGCCCATTTACACGTGCTGACTAAACCAAAACACACACAGTGAAGGAGTCACGTGTTCAGCTCGCGGTCTGCAAATAAGTGGCTCGCGGTCCGCAACTAGGCAGCTCACAGGCCGGATGCGGACCACGGACCGCCATTTAAGGGCCACTGGTCTCAGTTATTTAATGGTTCTTTGTCATTTTTTTTCCATTTCAATACAATGTAGTGACCACTGTATGTGAATGCACTGGATTTGAAATGAACAGTAATAAACTGTAGCTTCTGTGCTTTGATTAGCTGCTGTGAAACAACATGACCCGCATCCATTTAAAATCAACATTAGTTCTTCTGGTGTCATTTTGGTCAAAGTAACACAAAAGTAGTGTAATACGTAATATATAACTCTACACAACAATTAATAATATAAAGTAATTTATTACTTTGAAATGAAGGTAACTAGTTATATGTAATATATTACATTTTGAGAGTAACTTGCCCAACATTGTCAGTGACACACCAGAAACCAATGCAGAGACCTGAGCACTGATGGGATGGGCTCACTTTTCTATGTTTTTCGGTTTTGTTTGTTTTTAGCAGCAGAATTGTGAATGAGCCTAAGCTGAGTCTGAGGATTTGCGCAGTGAACTTGCAGAGAGAGTTGGGTGTCATCTGCTTATTGTGAAAGGGGATTTAATGTTTTGTAAAATTTGACCAAAGGGATGTCCCAGAGCATGCCATGCATACCACTTTCTCAGTTAAGACGCCGTTTACACGTTGCCGGCTATTTTCATAAACGGACATTTCACCGTCTCCGTTTTCAAAAAGATCTTCGTTTACACTTACCCGTGTATATATACACAAGAGCATGCCAAACCTGTAGGTGGCAGTGTAATGAGAAGCTCAAGCCTTCCATGTATCCATTGTCACCATAGCAACATAGGTCGCACTTTTTACACAGGCGCAAGTTCCGGCGCATACTGTGACGTCGGCTGCCTATAACTCCGTCTATCTCCGTTTATCTCAGTTTACATGCCAACGCGCTACCGGAGTTTTCCAAAATCTCCACTCTGGCCGGAGTTTTTAGAAAGACTCGTTTTCAGAGGAGAAATCTCCGTTTGCATGTAAACGAAGGGCACAAACGAAGGAAGATGTCTCCGTTTATCAAAATCACCGTGTACGTGTAAACGGCCTCTAACCAGTACATTTCAACTAACCCTGCCTCTCCACCACACCTACCTGCCAGCCTATCACCTGTCCACACATCTCCCGGCCCTGCTGGTCCACCACGCCCATCTCATCAAGCTAATGCCCCTCACCTGTGTATCATTACCTTCTGCCTGTATAAAGACTCCTGCTTCACAGACTATCCTTGCCAGACTTTCACAGACGTTTCCAGCTTGTGTTCCCGGACTGCTTTCTCGTTGCCGACCTCGTCTGCCTCTGACAGTCCTGCTTCGCCTGCTCACCGGTAAATCACTCAGTTCTGTCCCCGACCAAGAGCTCTGCTTCTGCCTTCCTGGTTTCTGTTCCTCTGTTCCCTGTGGCTGGTTGGAAAGATCATCACCAAGGTCTCCATTGTGAGTTTACCTGTTCATCCACTTGTGGACTTTTGCACTGTGGATTGCTTTGCCATGTGGCTGCACATTCCGCCTTTGTGTGTGCACTGCGGATTCAACTCCTAATTGGTGCTGACAAGTCCCTCCCTGTCTATGGTCAGCTTTGCACCAGTGGTGCAGCTTCTCCTGTGAGTACTCCTGGTTGGATTCCCTGATCATCTGACATTGTCTCCCTCACTGTACCACTGCACATGTTGAAACTGTTTGCTGTCAGTGTGCTTTCAGCGGACACCACTGACTCACCTACTCTCTGCTTCAGCATGTCACACCTAGTGCTTAGGACTGAATCTGTGTCTTGGAAGGTTTCAAGTCATGACATTGACTCTTACTATTATTTCACCTGCCTTCACACTCTGTGTTTGACAAGTGGTTTCATTAAAGACGATTACAAACTGTCCATCTGTTTGGGTTCTTACCATACCTCATCTGTTCAAATTAGCATACTCTCTTTGATTGCACTTTACATTTATTTCCTGAGTTTTTATTTATTTATTTATTTATTTATGTATTTATTTATTTATTTATTCTCCCTGTATTGATTCTTCTGTGTTGTCTCTCTTTGTTATTTATTACTTTGTTTACTATTGTACAGTGACCTTGGGTGTTTTGAAAGGTGTTTTTCAAATAAAATTTATTATCATTATTATTATACCCGTGACAATGGAAGCATGTAGATGTTAAATAAAAGAGGCCCAATGACTGAGCCCTAAGAAACTCCATATGTAATGTTTTTCCAATTAGGATGCATGGTTGTTATATGTAACAAAGTAGCTTCTGTTCTTAACATTTAAACCACTTTAGGACTGCATATGACAGTCTAACCCCGTGTGCTTGTCTTGTGGTGTTTTACGATCAAGCATAAAGATTCAGTGGATCCTAATAGAGCTGAACTATTTCAAAGCTTATTTAGTTTCTGTAAATTTAATTATTTTACATTACATTTACAATGTGAAGGTGTGATATGGATCCATCGTTACTAATTTGTTATGTATTTATGTTAGGAAAGGCTTGATGAAGGCACTTTTCAAGGCATTTGGAAAAATACCTGATGTTCGAAAGTTACTGTTATAAAACAGATAAAAACACATATAGAAGCTTGAGGGCAGATCATTAAGACAGGCAGCTTAACTGCTGCATAATTTCTTCCAGAGAGTCTGGTGGGACTATTGTCAGGAACATCATAATGTATTTGTTACTTGCATAAATTCCCTCTGTGTGACTGTGGACAGGAAACAGACTTGTCATGATCACTCTAATTAAGCAATATCACACGAGAGGGAGTGATGTTGTACTGTGATCGGCCTCATGCCTGCGAGTGTGATATTGCTTTTATACAACAGTTTAACAGTTAAATAAGTAAGGCTGATTAAGAAATGTTGAAAAATGAGGACAAAATAGATAATTTAAGCATTTTATTTGTCTTCCGCCAACAAAAATAGTTCCCTCAGGACTCCGCTGTCACTGTTGCTAAGTAACGCAGACATGGTGCGCCAGGCACTTACTCTTTATACACATTTATCTGCACGTTTCCATTAATTGTGCAGCCGGTGAAATAAGTCTCTGGTGACTGCATGGTGGACTGTCGCTTCACAGGCACAGCCGACTCTGTATGCAACAGTATGTTGCTTTTCTCCAAGTCATTGAGCTCCGCTGATGAAACACTGACAAACCTGGATGTGTGCTCAGATGGATTCAGCTTCTCCTCTCCCTCATCTTCCTCTGATGACCATTCATAGTTCAATTCAAAACTTATTTTAGAAAATAAAGCCATATTTTTGGCTGTTTGACAGTGGATGAATTAATTAGCCTACAACGCAACTGCTGACCTAACTGACACTAACCGTCAGTTTTGATTTGATTGTTGACTGCAATCAGCTGTGAGGCGGAGTGATACACACACAGTGAAATAACCGTGATGTTGTACTCCAATATCATCACGGTTTTACTGTCTCTCGACCAATCAGATTGCAGGGCCAGAACTAACTGTTGTATAATACCTTGTTTTTATTACAAAATATGTAACAAACTTCTTGCATTTGGCATGTGAAAGGACTTCAGGTGGTGATTGCAATCAGGTTTACAATGTACCTTACGGTGCACTTGTAATGCATTTATATTTTTTTATTGTGATGTTTTTGTGTCCTTGTCTTAAAGAAATTTCTCATCTCAGCTGTAATTTTTAGATGGATGGTTATCCAAAATGTTTCCTACCTTTCTAAAGTAATTACTTCTGGAATAGAACCTACATGCATTTTCTAAAAATACAGTGACGTTTCTTTTTTTTCTTCAGTGGGATTAATGAATACTGTCCAAAAGCCTAACTTCATCTGATTTGTATCTGTTTCTTATGATAAACTCCATCCATGCATCTTCATCTGCTTATCCAGGGCCAGGTTGAAAGGGAAGCGGGATGAGCAAGGTACTCCAGACGTTGCTCTCCACATTAACACTTCGCAGCTCCTCCTGTGGGATCCTGAGGCACTCCCCGGCCATATGAGATGAATTATCCTTCCAGCATGTTCTGGGTCTGCCCCAGGGCCTCGTACCAGTTGGCAATGCCTGGAAAACCCAGGAGGATCCTGATCAGATGTCCAAACCATCTCAACTGGCCCCTTTTGACACAAAGCAGCAGCGGCTTTACTCTGAGCTCCTCACTGTATGTCTAAGGCTGAGCCCAGATACCCCATGGTATCTGTCACTACCCAAAGCTCATGACCATAGATGAGGGTTGGGATGTAGATGGACTAGTAAACCAAAAGCTTTGCCTTCCAGGCTCAGCTCCCTCTTCACCACAATAGTCCAGCTCAGTGCCCACATCACAGCTGGTGCGCCAAACTGCCTTTCCATCTCACAGTCTATTCTACCCTCACATGTGAGCAAGACTTTGAGACACTTGAACTCCTTCGCTTGGGGCAGAAACTCTCTCCCAACCCAGATGGGACAATCCAGCAGAGTACCGACTCTCATCATAATAAATTACATAAAAAAATTTGTCATTTGTCATTTGTGATCATTTTTATTTGAGTTTCATTCAAAGCAGCCACACATGTTCCACTTTCACTGGCATACAATTCTTTACATATATATATATATATATATATATATATATATATATATATATATATATATATATATTGTGACTGGCAATAGCAAGACCTCCTCCACCCTGTCCCCCCTCCCGTGCTTTTACACCTTGTCCTCTCCACTCTGTCCTTCTCCCCCCTGTCCCTCTCCCCTTGTGCCTTTTCACCTTGTCCTTCTCCCCCCTTTGCCTTTCCATCCTGTCTTCTCCACCCTGTCACTGTCCCCCTCATCCCTCTCAGAATGCAACTTACCCCCTTTCTATAAATAGCAAATAAATTAAGATCTCAGTTCACATATTGAGCCGTTACACAAAATGAAAAATCTAGCAGGACATGCCAGGTTGGTGTTTATCAGCAGACATAGGAAGAGGTAGATCTACTGAAGGCCAACGCTTTTTAATCCTTAAAGGATAATACCGGCAAGTTTTTGCTTTATTATAAACGTTAAAATTGTGCAAGTTCTCTCTCTGTTTTCTCCCCCAAAAATACGATTGCAGAACTTTGTGTTTTGGAGTACAGTACTTGTTGTGAGGACCCAGGTGCAACACACAGAGGTAGCTTTGCAGCAAATGTGTACCTTAAAGGGAACAATGTGATACCAAAAGGTGCAGATATGATCTCATAAATGTACTTTAATCTATAAGAAATGAACTCCTAAGAGCAAAAACTACACATTTGTGAGAGTGAGCCAACTATTTCACGTTATTAGATCTCCATTATATGATATTACATTATTACTGTCAATCACCTGACTTGAAATGAAGTGTTCTCCAAAACATGTTTTGCGCTGCATAGTTTATTATTTTACTATCTTACTATATGAACGACGAAAACTGTCTGTCTGTGTGTGTTTCTGTTCCACATTTTTCTCCTCACTGACTTGGTCAATTCATGTGAAATTTGGCACAGTGGTAGAGGGTCATGGGGGGATGCGAATGAAGCAATATTACATCAATTGGCCAAAGGGGGCGCTATAGCAACCGATTGAAATTGCAAACTTTGAATGGGCATATCTCATGCCCAGTATGTCGTAGAGACATGAAACTTTGCACAGAGATCCTTCTCCTCACGAGGAGAGCCTCAAGAACCCATAACTTCTGGTTATATAGATTTTCCGCCATTTTGAATTTTTTGAAAAACACTTAAAATCGATCTCCTCCTAGGAAGTTTGACCGATCTGCATGAAACTCGGTGAACATAATCTAGGGATCAACATCTCTTGGCAAAAGTTGGAAAACTTACTAAAACTGAGCTTCTATAAGGCAATGAATATTGCGGAGGGCGTGGCTCATCACATAAAGGTGTATAACATCTCAAGGGTTTCACCGATCACCACGCAACTTTGTAGGTATATGACCACACATAATCTGAGGGGACCCCTCCATTATTGACCCCATCAAACAAAATGGGGGCGCTAGAGAGCTAATTTCTTATCTAGGCCTAACTGCCATATAGATATTCACTAAACTTGGTAGATATGCAGAACAGGACGCCTCAAGGTGACTGGAGAAATTTAACTCTAATTGGCAACTGGGTGGCGCTATAACAACAGAAAAATGCTTAAAAATGGCTAAAATGCGACCGATCGCTGTGGCTCCCCCTGTGGCCCAATGTTTGTTTTTTTCTTCTTCTAATTTTTGGTATGACTAAGTCATGGTATGGTATGCTGTACATAATCACAGAAACTGTCAGTGTGTCATTCTGTCAGTCAGTCAGTCAGTCATTCTACCAGTGCGGCCCACTTTTAAGTCAATACAACATATAAACATTTTAACTATCTGCCTTTCAACGTGCTACCTCAACTACTAATATACAGTTTTAGCCCACTAACTATCCCACTATTGGCAATGGTACCACTGTACTTTCAATAAAGCAATCGTACTATCAAATTCACAAAAACTCTGTCTGAATACATTGCTCTTCTTAATGGGTTCAGTTGACTATTTAATCTGCAATTTCCTATGACCTGTATCCCAAACACACACCATGTGAAACTGTACGTGGGCAACTGTGCACTCAATGGGTATGGACTAGTTAACATTAATTTTGCAAAAAATTGGTAAGCAGGTCATTTCAAGCTCGGTGACACAGTCAAGTTCGTATTGTTTGGACGATTTTAAGAACATCAAAAAGACTGAACTTTGAAAAAAGGAGGGAATATTTATCAGCTCGATGCAGATAGAAGTGAATGAACTGTTTCTCTAATTGACCGGTATTCTCCTTTAACTAACGCAAAAAGTACTAAAGCCTGTATTGACAGTGCATCTCGAAAAGGGCAGCAATTCTTGAACTACATACAAAAAATAAAAGTTTTTTTCCCTCCAAATAAACACTGGACTAATCAAAATTCTTGGAACCTATAACTAAATATTTTCTACCTCAGCCTACCCTGAAATTGCAATTACATCCACCTCATTCCTCATATCACATAGCTCCTTCAGATTTGAGTCGATTCTCTGCAGCTTGTTCTGCAGTCTCTTACTAGCACCGTTTGCTCCTGTTTTGTTCAGAATCCCCGGAAGCTGATGAACCTGATTCGCCGTGGCAGAAGCAACCCAAGTGTTGATTCGTGCATTAAGTTCTGAGAGGTTAAGTTGCAAAGTTGCTCCTTGTCTTTTGCTGTCCTCAGATGGGAGCTTGTGCACAATCTGACGCAGCCGCTTGATGTTTATTTTCTGGTGAACAAAGAAATCTGGGAGGATTTCTTTGAGGTAGTCGCCTCCATCTGCAGGAAATAAAGACGATAATCAGAAACTGATAACGTAACATGACTGCAGAACAGGGGCGTCGCTAGGAGTTGAAAACATCCGGGGCTTTAACCCTGAAGTGGGAACAATTTTTTACCCGGGGGTACGCGGGTTTCTCCCTCAGGAAAATTTTGAATAATTCCCTGTTAAACACATGATTTTAACGTATTTTGACAAAGAACTTTGACAAAGAATGAGCACTCGTCTTCTACCTGACTCCCGTAAAGAAAGCCTCTGAAAACTGTAGTGGAGGAGGGGGCTCGGCTTAGGCCTGCCTAATGTTACAGCTTAGTCTCGCTCATATTATGTTTAAAACCAAAAAGACCTATATGCACCGCATCATATAGGCTAATAAAGCAGCAAATGCAACTTTCAACACTCACTGCAATGAGTCTGTTTACCAACAATCTTGTCAGCAGCAAAAACAACACAACCAATTGGACCATCCGAAATGTCGCTGGACTGCAGACACGATCACTTACCAATGACCAGGCTGAAAACACAACCCTATATATGGGCCATGTAAGCTGGTGTGACAGTGAGTGTGTTGTGTGCTGCGTATGCTGCTGTGCTGATGTCTGTTGTGCTCCCGTGCTGTGCCGTGGACTTTAAGTTGGAAACGAGGTGCTTTATTAGTAAAAAAAACAACAACGGAGACTTAAAAGATCTGGGGCTGAGCCCAAAAGACCCGGGGCTACAGCTGGGAATGCCCAGATCTAACGACGTCTATGCTTCAGAACAAGTCCTTCACATAATACTGGAGTAGAGCCACTTTTCTGACGTAATTTTCGCAGATTTCCACATGTAGAAGTCATTTACAATTATTTGCAAAAAGGCTTTTAAATTCAATTGAGTACAGTTGGCACGCAGCTGAGTTTCAGATCTTAATTGGACACCAAAAGGTCTTTGAACACAGCTAGCTTCATTAGCACAAGACAATAATGTACCTTGTACAAAAAACAAAAGTGATTAAATCATAACAGTGATGGATTTTCAGCAAGTTCCAGCTCTGCTGGTTGAAGTTACCTTCCTCTTGACCCTCCAATATCCCTAAACATGACTTCCTGCATGAGTGTGTGTATTAGCATCCACCATATAGGCCTACTTTTGAACCTGAAGACCACATCTCAGATTTCAGTCTGCAAACTTCAGCGCATGTTGCAGATACAGTAGCCCCCAGCAAAGCACCAGGATGTTTCTGTTTTTAGGAAATGAGGTGACTATAACTAATGAGTAACTGTCTTTAAGGTTGTTGTAAAAAACCTTAAAGTGCTGCTTTGGATAATAGGCGTGAGTGACTTAAAGTGTGTTTGTTTTGGTCAATGGGACAACCATTAAAAAACAAAACCGGCAACATGACATGCTTCTTCATGAACTTCATAGGCTGGTGATCTTACTTTTTGATTTGAGCTCTTCGCAGGTGGTGCACACGCTGTCATGCCAGGTGGAGCCCTTTAGCACCAGCTCCTGGCCTGGAGCGTTGCAGCTTTTGTGTAGAGTGCAGTTCTGGTGAGGAGAGACGGTGTTGGAGAAGGTGCCACTGGGACAGCTGTGGCACACTGTGTCCTCATCAGGTGTACCTGGAGGAGACATGCACATTAGTTTTAGATAAAGGAGGAGAACCACTTCTGTCTTTTTGCCCAGGATGAGTCATGCTTTGACTGCCAGCACAGCAACAGATTTGAGTCTTTCTTTACATGCAACAAAAAACTGTGGAAGTATATATGTGAGAAATTGACATGTTGACTAAAAATAGCCATAGAACAGCAGCAGTGTAGTGCACATTACTTTCCTGCAATGCATTAAACATTAAAACGGTGCTGGTGCATAAGTGGACTCCTTCAGGAGCATCATTCCACAGATTTTTGTTGCTGTGTAATAAAAAATATGTAAAACACTGAAAATGTAGTTAAAGCTATTTGCCTGTGGAGGGCAGTAAATTTCAGTCTATTCAACATGTTAAAACTTAGAACTCTCATTCAGTCTTTTAAATCCAGTTTAAAGCCTGCTATAATGTATGTGGTCACATCCATTTAGATTAGGGACAACTTAACAACAACAGACTTTAAGTCTTATCAAATAAAATAATTTAAAGGCAAGTATTCAACTCAATATAAAGTTATTCTATGGAAGTAGTTTCTAAAGTAATGCAAAGCAGCAGTCAGAGTTGCCACTATATACACTGAGCTCCCCCAGAGTCCTGCAATGAGTCACATTAAGTTTTGAATAATTTAACATGAAGTAAGTTGCTCTAATGGGCATCATATGGTCCACCTTTCGGGCATTAGGAGGATTTACAGTATCACTTATGGGGTATTTGGAACTGTTCTTTGTTTATCAGAGGAGGGGGGGTGTGCCTTCATTCATTTTTTTTTCTTTTTTCACCTTCCCCAAGCTACAAAATTGTTTTCTTTGAGCCTGGTGGAAAATGCTTGACCCTCGCCCTGTCATAAATTAGTTATTGGACTTTGCTATTTGTTATTGTTAATATTTGTTATTGGACTTTTGCTCTGTTCATCTCACTTCAGCCATTGTTTTGCAGCAGCAAAATGTATCTAGCGGACTGAAAAAGCAATTTGTTATATTACTCTAGTAGGCTACCTTAAGTTTAATTTGTATTTGTAATATTAATAATTTATGTAATTAAAAGGTTGATACTTTGTGCTGTGTGATGATATCATATTGCCACACAAAAATACTCTGCTGTATCTATTTCCCCCCCATTGTTTCAATTTGTATGCCCCTGCCCAAAGCCAACATAAAAAAAATAAATCCCTCCCCAGTGCTTAAAAAAATATTTGATATGTCTCCCCCTTTTTTCCACCATCCCCTACCCCTCATAATAGGTTATTAGGAATATAATTTATGCATAGGTGTAGATTTCAGGGGGTATGCAGGGGACCCACCCCCCTCAGTATTTCAAACATGTGCATTTATCCCTCCAGTAAATACACGAAGTAGCAGGGGA
This sequence comes from Epinephelus lanceolatus, assembly GCF_041903045.1. Classification (NCBI taxonomy): domain Eukaryota; kingdom Metazoa; phylum Chordata; class Actinopteri; order Perciformes; family Serranidae; genus Epinephelus; species Epinephelus lanceolatus. The sequence continues at coordinate 36,775,115 of NC_135749.1, read as the reverse complement.
CTTTTATTTTAAGACATTTACACCATGAATGAATGATTTGATGTTAAACTTAAAAATAGCCTGAATAACCAGTAACAAGTATGAGCCTTGACACTGTGGTTGCTGTGGTTCCAGTCTCCCCTAAACGAAAACCTGTGTAGCAGCAGTAACAGCAGCCTACCTTTGGTCAACACCCCTTGTCCGCACGGACACTCGCTGTGGCGGAGGCACATGTCCCACTTCTTCTTGTAGTAGTATCCCGGTTTACATTCACACTGGCAGTCACTCTGTGCTGTGCACGGCGTCTTCACCACCTGGTACTGTCCGCACACCCCGCAGCGCAGACACTTGCCGATGTAGTTCCACAGCTCCGTGAACGAGCCCGTCGGACACGGCGAGCACTCGCTCTTTTGCGTCGTCGTGCAGCGCGCTCGCAGGTAGGTCCCGGGGGGACAGCGGTCGCACTCTACCGAGACCCCGGTGATCGGGTCCTTGTCTGTGAAGGTCAGAAGCGGTTCGGCGACACCGTCAACAAGAACGGCGGGCAGTGACAGCAGCACCACCGGGAGGAGACGTCTCAGCATCTGGAAGTAAAAAGGAGACAGGAAATGACTGAAGGAAATATCGTGTTATACGAGATGATACAAGGGAAATAAAGAAATCTAAGGAGATGCAGCGACAAGGAAACATGGAGAAGTACCGGGAAACATCAAGTAAATACAAGAACAAGCTCGGGGGAGAACTGGTGTCACACTTGGAACAGGTTAGATAGAGCGCAATCCAAATTATCAATCTAATTTGCTAAAATAATGAAAATGTTGGAAATGTCTCTGTCATGTCTTTAAAGGATTTTCCCGAATCAGATGAATGTTTCCATCATGTCATGTCCGAAAGTCTCTTAAAACAACAATAAAATAACCTATGAAATAACCCGCACGTTAAAAAAAAAATCCTCTGAGAAGTCAGCTGTATAAAAATAAACCCTGAGAAGTGAGATGTGGCCCACAGACACATTTTGCAGTGAGAAGTCTCGGCTTGTCTGCGCCTCCAGCTGCACTCCGTCTCTCCACCTACCATCGTAAACCTGTTGTGTTGCTGTTGCAGGCTGCAGCGATCTGCCAGGAGGAGGATGGTGCTCTCACTAACTCCACTGCTCTATTTATTAGTCTGCATGACGCGCCTCGATTTACATTCATCAATCAAGCATTTTTTTTTTTTTTTGCATATTTTGGGAGTGCCCTGGCTTCATCATGACGATGGTATTTGGAAAGAGTCACCCCTTATTTATGGTAAACTTTAAAGTTGCTCCACTTCCCAAAAGTATTTTAAAGGTTAGGCCGCATGGGTCATTGCGTAATTTTACGCATCGAGGATTCCCCATCCACAAACCTCTGATCGTACTGATGTCACTTATTTCTCCCAGATAAGAATTATTATGCACCCAAATCTCTCTCAAATTATTCCTCATCCATTTTATGTATCTCAATATTTTTTACAAAGATTTTTTACAAGGTAAAATAAAATATATTAATAATCAACTGAATGAGAGAGCAAAATTTGCAGCACTAACCCTGTATTTACAGTATACCAAAAACTTTCCTGCCTGTTTATATTTATCTTATATTTATTTATCTCTATCTTCATGTAAATGTGTTCTGTGTGAGTCTAGCGAGAGGCCATCATAGTTGATTGTCTCTGACTGGAGTTGATGCTGGGTTTTTAGAGATACTCAGCCTTTAAGTTAATGTCTGAAGCGATCACAGGTCATCTCTGTTGGACTGCAGAGAGAAAAGAGACCGACCCCTCTCTCCCAAATGGTAGTCAGCATTGTTGGAGTATAAACTTAGTTACTGTATTCATAGGTGTAGATTTTGAGGGGATACAGAAGACACGTGCCCCTCAATATTTAGACCCCTGAGAACTTTTATTTGGAAAAAATGAAATACATTTACATACTAACTTGATGCAGAAAAGGCACAAATCAATGCATAAAATTCACCAGAGGCGGAAAATTAAGAACACTTTTCAAAAGGTTTATTAACACATTAAGAAAACATACAGATCAATACAGAGGGAAAAAATGTGCATTGTCCAATAAAAAGTGACATAAAGCCTTGAAATAATCCACCCCAGCCCATAAAATGACCCCAAAAGGTGTGCTTGTGACAAATTCTTGACACAGTTTCTTCTTGTCCAAGTCTTCTAGTCTCTGTGAACATGACAACACATATGAGCTTTTATCTATTTATTTATTTATTATTTATTAAGTACTTATGTGTTACAGCTTTCCAGTGATGTCAAATATAATACAACACATGTTCGCAGGACTGGTCAATACTGCAAGTCCCTAGAACTAACACTGAATTGGGAAAGATTGCTTTTAGATCCTTTGCACTTTGAAGCTGTCAAAAACCTGACTGATTTTCAGGTCTCTCTTGAAAATGAGATGTTGAGGTGTGTTAATGTTTGTTTGTAGAAAACTGATGACATCTTGTGGACAAATGACATCACTGCTTTTTTTTTCTACAGGCGCATATAACGTCAATCCATAGAATTACTTCAATGGATTTGTGTGAAAAGATTTCATGTTGTAAAGTTGACACAAACCTGATTTTTATCCTTTTTATCCTTCCAAATAATCAGAATGTATGTGATCAATATCTACCAGTGATAAAAGGTAGGTCTGGGCAATTTGATATTGTAATGATACAGTGATTGAGACTATATATTGTCTTAGATTTAGGACATTGTAATAATAAAAATAATACAAGTGTTGTCTTTTCCTGGTTTCAAAGGCAGCATTACAGTAAAGTGATGTCATTTTCTAAACTCTCCGGACTGTTCAAGCTGTTCTGATATTTACCTTTACCCACGTAGTCATTATATCCACATTACTGATGAATACCGATCAAAAATCTCATTGTGTAAATATATTGTGAAAGGACTGACAGTCAACCCTACAACATTGTTGTGATATTGATATCAAGGTATTTGGTCAAAAATATTGTGATATTTGATTTTCTCCATATTGCCCAGCCCTGATTAATTAAATATGTGCCTCATAGGTGAAGACTGGTATTAGAAAGCTACCTTTGGTTTTTATTGTGGTTTAATGTTTTAGTGTAATATAATTAAACATTTTGGACAAAAGTGCTTATATAAGATTGAATTAGTCTTAAACACTTTAAGGAGTAAATGACTGTAAATAAAAACTAGTTTTATAATTCCCTTCCCCTAAAATGTTGTTAAAAACACCCCAGAGAGTAAGATGTCAAACAAGGTTAGTTCATTACTGTCAGGACAAGATCTGTTAAATCTTGTGAAAATATAAAATGGCTTGTTTTATTGGTGCTGAGGATTATGAAATAAACTCTGAATCTGATTTGACAAGTTTTAGTATTTTAGTCCACTGAAAATAAAGAAATGAAACCTTTTTTTTATGAGCATAATATTATTCAGTCTGAACTAATACTAAGTGTTTAGATAGTCTCCTCTGAGCCTTTAATTTGACTTTAAAAGTTCTGCAAACATCACAGAAAATATGATATGAGATATTTATAGGATAATGAGGTACAGTAGTGGAGAGACTACTAGGGAACACCTCTTTGTTTGCCCAGCACTTTTATACAAACTATTTCACACCTAAGTTACAATTTCTTAACTATTTGTAAACTTGGTCAATGAGAACTTGTTTCTGCAATTCACTTAATACAGTGCATGTTACAAGTCAAGTTAATTTGCTGTTATTAACTGCTGTTGTTACGTTTCTGTGAAATGGCTTTGGTAATCAGCTGTTCAAAAATATATGACTTGGTCCTTTATGTATCCTCACAAGCCTAACATCCTGCCAGCTCCTTTTTTTTCCTTTTTTTTAATGCTTTGAGAGTTTTGGAAACACTTGTTGAGACATTGAATTAAAGAGCCCGGAACCTGGACCAGTCAGAACACAAACTCCAAAAGCCTTGGAACCATGGTTGCAACCACAGTTACTGTAATTAGTGATAAATCTGCCAATTTAATAAATCAGTTTTGGTTTAATCAGACATCTCCAAAGATGTGTGAATGTATGTGTGTGAATATACAAAGTGAGAGCCCAAGATAACATTTTCATACTTCTGGTTTTAATAATTTAGAGTCCAAAACTCTAAAACCCCAATTTGCAATGATAATAAACATAACAGAGTTAATTCTCATAATTTCACAATCAACCATTTGGGATTTTGGCTGAAAATAGGATGAAATTACTTTGAACAATACTTTGACATAGATATTGCGACTGTGAGCTGAAGCATCTTCGCAGCCTTTTTCTCTCCTCAGACTTTTTCAGAATGATTCAGGCTGACAGCTAATGGGGAATTTGAACAAATTTCCATGAGCAGCTGTCATGTTTTTCCATCTTCAGAGCATAAAGCCAAGACCGACAGCTGCCCTCCACAAGGTGTGGTCATCTCACATCAGTTCACGTTAATTTTAAGTCTTTCCCCAATGTCTCCAGTCAGGTTTCCATTGAGCCTTGCTACCCTGCAGACCACAACCATAAACCCTGGATTTGCAAAACAAGGTATTTTTAATCAGACAGATTCTTGGACATACTATGAATAACAGCACTGTCATATTTGTGGGAAAGGAAATATCATGGAAATTGCCACACTGACCATTATACCTCTGTTACTGCAGCACTGCTGTTTTTGCTTTCATTTCTGCTTCAATTTTTTACAAATATATATTTGATTTAAAGGCAAGGTCTGGTAAATTCTGAGAGCCAAGTTATGATGGCAAAATATGCCTAGATTTCAACATCTTTGTGCTTTTTATGTGTGAAAAATGTTCTATTTTCACTGATAAAAACACTAGTGGTATGTTATGGTGAAGGGTTACACTTAAAATACGGCTAAGGATTAGTGGTTAAATCTTTCCAGTAATCAAAAGAAAAATGGCGAACGTACTGATCTGCCTCTGGAGGGCCAGTGTTTCCCCTATATGCAACTGTATGCAGCTGCTGTTATTTTTTTTTTCATCTTAGCTCTTTAGAAACTTCCGTTATATTATTTGGCACTACGGACGCTTCATATCCAGGCCTATAGAACAGGTCTATACCTTGTCCTTTTATTAAACTGACTAAATAGCCTTAGGCTATGTTATTTATCTTATTTACATGACGGCATGTCATTTCTGTCTCTACATGGGCGCGCATTTACAATTCTCCTCTGCTCTCTGTATCGGCAGAGTTTCACCCCGATGCCCCCCCCCCCCCCATGGCAGGGCAAATTAGACTATGGCGGGCTGCCATAGTCTTGTCAATGTATGGGAAACACTGTTCACTCACTTCGTCTGTCAGCTAGCATGATCGTCATCTTCCTGTCAACTGAATTAAAGTTTTCCGCGTTCCGCCGATACATAAGATAATGTCCTACGTGTTGTTTCAAAATAAAAGCTGTCGTGTGTGTTAATAGGCTATGTTTACCATGCTGTTTGGGGCTTCTTCTATTTTTTTCTTTCTGAAACTTTTTACCAAGGTCCGGACCTCGGTGACCTCATAGCTGGCCAAGGACCTTGCTCGGTATGGTCAAAATTAAAGGGCACTTTAAAATCTGCAGTTTTATCACACAACAATGACACAGATGTAACTTTTGAGGGAGCGTGCCATTGACGTGCTGACTGCAGGAATGTTCACAAGAGCTGTTGCCCCTGAACTGAATGTTTAGCCTATTTCACTGCCATAGAATGTCTCCACTGTTTTTTTCCTGGCACTGTGATGCAGTGGTTATTATTGCCGCCTCACAGCAAAAAGGGTTCCCAGTTTGAATTCAGGGTGGGCGGTAGGGTTGGGTTGGTTCTCGGTAATACCAGTTCAGTTCGGTAGTCTGTCTTGGACCGGGTTTTTTTTTTTTTTTTTTGAGACCAACCGGACAAGCATACGTCATTTTACGGCGTAACGTACGCGGAGTGGACTCCATGGCGGTCCACCCAGACTAAAAGCGGACGTCCGCAAGCCCTATGCGCGCAAAGCTCAGATTTTACGACCAGTGTCACACAAAAGACTGCTCGGCATGTATTTTTCACATCGCGGGGATTTTTCACAGACATTTTTACAGGAGACTACAACGCGGAAGTGCGCTCGACTATGGAAGCCTGAATGACTGCAGACATTCCTCGCAGAGTACGCCCAAGTCTGTGAGCACCTGTGTCTGCCTCTTCGCCAAGCGCACAGCAAGCAGGAGAGAGAGGGGTGTGGGGGTGGGGCGGGGACTGAGCTAGGGGGTGCGAGTGTGCATGCGCCGAGGCCTCTACTGTATCCTGGAGTTTGTTTAATAGTGACGGGGAGTCGATAATGGCAGACAATTTAGTCTCGAAGAAATCAAAGAATGCGCCACTATGGCAACACTTTGGCTTTGAGCCAGATGAAGGAGGCAACCCTTGTTTGCACTGATTGAGTAAGCTACACCTGCAAATTTATTTGTAAGGAATAAAAGAAACAATGTGTTACTGTTACTGTTACCTTGTGGCGAAAATCCGGTATTACCGACTTGATGCGGTTTTTCACAAAAAACAACGTTTTTGTGTTTTTTTCCTCATACCGACCCAACCCTAGTGGGGGGTTCAAACCACAAACCAAAGACATGCAGATAAGGTTAACTGGTGACCATAAATTGTCCGTAGGTGTGAATGTGTGTAAATGGCTGTCTTTCTCTATCTGTCAGCCCAGTGATAGTCTGGCGACCTGTCAAGGGTGTACCCTGCCTCTCGCTCAATGTCAGCTGGGATAGGTTCCGACCCCCCGAGACACCCGACAGGATAAGGGGTTACGGAAAATGAATGAATGAAGGATGTCACCAATATTTTTTCCCTGAAAATGGCAGTACATCCAACCAGCCTCACAACCGCATAAGTCAGTTATGATGAAGAACTGCTGTCAGGTCAACACCCTGATAAGGATGATTAGTATGCAGATGAGCTTCCCTGAGATGGTTTATTATTGCATCATTTGTCTGGGTGGCTGGTCTCAGATGATTTCTCAGGCGAAGATGCTGGATGTGGAGGTCTTGAGCTGTTGGGTCATGGACATGTGGTCTGCAGTTGTGAGGCCGGTTTGATGTCCTGCAAAATTAATGGAAATGACATTGGAGACTTCTTATGGTAGTGAAATAAACATTCAGTTCAGGGGCAACAGCTCTGGTGGACATTGCTGCAGTCAGCATGTTAATGGCATGCTCCCTCAAAACTTGCGACATCTGTGTCATTGTTTTGTGTGATCTAACTGCACACTTAAGAGTGGCCCACCTGTGTAGTAATGATGCTGTTTAATCAACATGTTGATATGCCACACCTGTCAGGTGGATGGACTATGTTGGAAAAGGAGAGGTGCTCACTAACACAGGTTTAAACACATTTGCAACCAAATTTTGACAGAAATATATATCTACCGAGTGCATTAAAAAAGTCTTAGATCTTTAACTTAATCCTGTGAAAAATGGGGGGAAACATAAGTGTTGTATTAAATTTTTTGTACAGTATAAGAAGATGCTCCGCTCATCTTTTTTCCAAGTTCCATATAGCTAGTTATACAAGCTACAGTACTGTCTCATGTTTGTACAGTGCTCCATGTGCTGCAAAAATGAAGAGCTCTAAAGCGGCCTTCGCATGATAAGAACAATGCGCTTCGCTCACCGCTCACCGCGCACCGCTACCCTTGGTGTTGCGCACCGCTCGGAAAATCTGAGCGGTGCGCAACGCCAAGGGTAACGGTGCCGCTTTGTCAGGCGTTGCCGCCCTCTCCATAGACAAACAATGGGACAGCCAGCTCAAAGCGGTTTTACAGCTGATCATGTGTAGAGGCCATAAATGGTTTAGAGAAGAGCATTGTAAGAAGCATTCCGTTTTTCACTAAGAGCAAGTATGTCTAGATAATTAAAGATAGGTTAAAGGAAGTCAAAAACAAATTTGGTTCAGAAATTACAGTTTTTAAAACAGCCATACTGCCTGTCTTCACATATATAAATAAAATATAATGTACCCACAGTTATCAAACAAGAAATGTGCCGAGGAATCAAATCAATCAATCAATCAATCACTTTATTTATAGAGCACTTTTCATATATAAAATGTATCACAAAGTGCTGTACATTACAGAACACAAGCAGGAAAGGATCAGGGGTACAAAATAAAATACAAAATAAAATACAAAACCCCACCCACCCACCCTCCCAGCCCACATTTAACACAGACCCCACAGACCTGCTCTCAGGTCCTCAGGTAGACTGTTCCACAGATGGGGGCCATAGTAATGAAATGATGCCTCACCGTACGTTTTGGTTCTAACTTTGGGAACTATTAAAAGACCACTACCTGAGGACCTGAGGGCTCTACTGGGCTCATATGGTAAAAGCAAATCAGATAAATAAGAAGGACCAAGACCATTAAGAGATTTATAAACTAATAAAAGAACCTTAAAATCTATTCTAAAAGATACAGGTAGCCAATGCAGAGATTTTAAAATTGGTGTAATGTGAGCTCTCCTTCTGGTCTTCGTCAGCATGCGTGCAGCAGAATTTTGCAGCAGCTGAAGCTGTGAGATATTCTTTTTAGGAAGACCAGAGAGGAGGGCATTACAATAATCAATTCTGCAGGTAATAAAAGCATGGATAAGAGTCTCTGCATTAGCTTGAGAGAGAAACTGGCACACTCTGGAGATGTTCTTAAGATGATAAAAAGCCGTTTTGGTAACATCTCGTATGTGTGATTCAAAACTGAGATTAAAATCAAATGTAACACCCAGATTTTTAACTTGTTTGCAGGGATTAAAAGACAGTGCCTGGAGTTTGTTCTCCAGTTTCTCTCTCTCTGGACCTGTACCGATGACTAAGACCTGGGTTTTGTCTTGGTTGAGCTGCAAGAAGTTGTCTGCCATCCAGGACTGGACGTCTAAAATGCAGTTAAAAAGGGCATCAATTGGCCCTGTGTCATCAGGAGACACGGCCATGTAAAGCTGTGTGTCATCAGCATAGCTGTGAAAGTTAATGCTGTGTCTCCTGATGACATCTCCTAACGGTAACATATAGAGATTAAAAAGTGTAGGACCTAAAATTGAGCCCTGGGGAACGCCACATTCCATTTCATAGGTTCTTGATGAGCGTTCCCCAGTGCTAACATAAAATTTCCTACCATTCAGATATGTTTTAAACCAGTTAAAAACAGTACCAGAGATGCCAATGTAGTTTTGGAGTCTGTTTAAAAGAATTGTGCGATCCACTGTGTCAAAAGCTGCACTCAGGTCCAACAGGACTAAAACAGAGATTAATCTTTTATCCATGTTGGACCTGAGGTCACTAACAATTTTGACCAGTGCTGTCTCTGTACTGTGATTGTGTGAATTTATTCCTTTGTTTAAAGCTTAAATAAATAAAAATTGAAATGTTTTGAGCCATCTCTCTATAGAAAAGTCTGCCATGCTTTATATCTCCAGAAACTAATAAAAGTGGTTTATAAAGGAAACTATGCCAGTGTTAACATGCCAAACTAAGATGGTGAACAATAAACATCCTCCTTAACACCAGCATATTACTGGGTGCATGTTAGCTTTTAATACAGCTGCAGAGTGCATACTTTGCTCTGCTTTGAAAGAATATAACTGCCTCCACCACAAGCTATCTTTGGTGGTCTGTATTTTTTTTTAGGGAGAATCCCTTTTAGAATTTGTTTAATGGAGGCACATTATGTCTCATACCCCAGTCATGACCTCAGGAGGAAGCCATGTTGACATGGTAACAGCTGGGGGAGATCCAAATAAAACACAGTCAATAAACCAGCATGAGGCTTGTGAAGAGGGAAGCCTCTTGCAACATGTCTCAGCATGTTACATGTTTGTAAAAGAAGAAGCAAGACTGTGTATTTAAGTTTACTATCTATCGTTATGGTAACAGCATTATTTCACCTATGATTTTTGTTTTTTAGGATAAACAGAAACAATTTTGTTTGACTTACACATATTTGTTACAGCAGTTTGTTCTCAAGAAAAGAAAAAAAACTGTCGGTGGTTTGTTTCCCTTCCCGTATCCTCTTTTGCACTTTCACTCTGACCCCGAACCACTTTCACTTTTTCTGTAAAGGCTACTCCTGTAAATCTTTCCACTCATTCACTGGACATGTTACAACAATGGTAGTGTTATTGAGTGTCCAGACTCCAGTCTGGTGGGAACACTTGCTGTTTTGTGAGTGGAAAACCGTGCCAGATTCTGTATGTGGAAAAACATCAAAGGCTTCAACTGACCCTTCTTAAAGGAATACTCCGACAATAAACATTAATTTGAAAAATCCCTGTATCCCTCCGCGTAGGGCGTAAACACACTATAGTTCCGTGTATCAAACTTCTTCTAAAACGACTAAAAAGGACTCTCGTTTTTCGAATTAATGTTTAAACATGTTTATTTTAAATGCACATGTAGAAATACCAGCTTCAGGGTTTCTGTAACATTTATTTTTTCACTTTTACTGAGCAGGCTACTGACCCCCTATAGACTTCAGTTGTATTCGCTAAGCTAAGCCGCAATGCTAACCGCTGAGACCCAGCCACTGGACGTACAGACACAAAAAAGATATCAATCATGTTGTCTCAATATGAAAATGATAGAGAAAGGGCTTAACTCCCAAATCGTCAGAGTATTCCTTTAAGTCCTGCCTCTCTTTGCTCTGTGCTCCAGTAACAGTTGAGCAAGGTACCCAGGCCCCCAGGAACAGCAACAGGCTTTGAAGCCAATATACGTAGTGGCCAAAAGTGGAATTACGCCATCTGTGTCAGTCACGTGGTGCTATGGGGCCTAAAATGTCTTTTCCCCTTAGACTTTCATTGTGAAAGAGACATCTGTAAATTAGTGGATACATTTGCAAAATGCTTCGTTTCTTCATTGGGATTTGATCCATTCAGTCTGATAACATTTCAAAAGTCTAGAAGAGCCACACAATTAAATTATTTCATCCCCATTCACACTCATAAGCTGTAAACCCCAAAAATAGGTAAAAATTAATATAAAAAACCATTATCATTTAAAATTCGTTTTTCAAATAGAGTAATAAAATTAATGATCTCTTTGTTTTTACTTGTGTTTGGCAGTAAAAATATCCCCATTGATGAAAAAGTAAACATCCATATTGACTGACCACCCCCATGTATCTGCATGAAATGGTTTGGTCCTGCCTTAGCGACGGTGCCTAGTAGCAGTCAGCAGTTGCACTAGAATGCTACAGTCATCATCATGCTACCTAGTACTAAAAGAAAATCCGGTTTTCACAAAAAGAAAGAGAGAAAAGAGAGAGAGAGGAGAGGCAAAAGAAAGGGTGTCAATATGTGAGCCAGTTTTTCTCCAAGAAAGGTGGGTAGCCTATAGTCTGTGAGTGGTAGAAATGAACCTGTTAGCTTAATGTCCATAGTGAAATAAACTAGCTACAGACTAGTGTTAGCCTGCACTTCACTCCTTTATAACCTACATTTAATCAGTGCAGGTAAATGTTCAGCAAGATATTCTTATTTATCAGTTGTCCCTGTCCCTTTTACCAGACTCAACAACACATGAGTCAGAAGTAGCAGCCCTGTCTCCCCATAACTTTACCCCTCCCCGTCCCAATGAAGAAGGTGAGCAACACATGCCAGTTAGCATCATCGCAGGGAGTCGGTGGGAATTTCTCTCTCTCTCTTGCTCTTTTTTACCATTACAAAAAAGAAAACAAAATATTTTTTAGTGACAGAAATTCAAACAAATTATTTTTCCACATAATAATTATTATGAAACAAAACCAGCCTACAACTGTCTCTACTGGATGCTGGACAGTTGGAAACATTAAAGGACAACTTCGGTATTTTTCAACCTGGGCTCTATTTCCCCATGTGTATGTGTGCGTATGTTTCATGGGTACCACTCGTTCTAAAATTGGTTCAGTATTGAGCCGTGAAACGAGCTAAAACGGTAATGGGGGCAAATGCGTCCCGTATAAAAGTGCTTTTTTTCGCCACTGACTGGTTCAGATCGCCAGTGCTATCTCTGTAGATAGCATATTGTAGCGGCCCTGGGGCAGTGGTGACTGTGAATGAGTGGAGTCAGCTGTCAGTCAGTGAAGAACTACAAGAAGCAAGACAGTTGCAAGCCTTCAAAGTTACAGTTATGTAAAGCTTTTAATGGGTCAGTTAGGTCCTAGAGATGTGGTGACAACAACTGTGAAGGGGGGACTAAGTCAAAATATAATGTCCTCATATGAGGATGCAGGGAGAAGGAGGTTAAAGTGGTGGAACAACCAGCTGAGACTGACATAGAGACACATGGCTTGTGTGGCAAAAAATAAACTGTTCAGTTTTTGTCATGAATTCTGCATTTAGAGTTAGAATCCTTTTTTTCGTTAGAGCTATATATCTTTTTTCCATTGCCTTTTTTATGTGTGCACCTTTTTAAGTATAGCTCTGAAGTGATGTGTGCCATTTTTTTAAAAAAAAAATTGGTTTTGAGTCATTATCACTGTAGATTATTGTAGCTGTACATATTTGTACTAAAAGGATCAGTAAAAGCAAATGTAAAGTCAAAGTAAACATCCTGGGAAACACCTGCTGTCGCCACTGAAAGGCTTGGTGTGGAATGGAAAAATTCAACAAGATATTTATAGTTGACACCAATTTACTTAAACTGTTGCTGACATCATCTCCAAATAAACACCAGGCAAGTGGAGCCCTAAATGTTTCTGAATAAAATAGATTCTGACTCCATGCAGGCAGTGCTCACATCAGATGTTTCCATCCCACTGTATGCCCCTACACTATGTAATCACTGATGGCGTGTGGTTGACATCACCATGAGCCTTTAATAGATGTTGTGTGACCTGCTTGGCCAGTCAAAGTGCAATTAGTAAGCCTAAAATGTAGCTACCGACTCGAAGTAATGAAAGGTTTAATGTGGGGGAAGATGGCTGTTCCCAGGCAAAAGATGGTGACTCAGTGAACAGATCAGTGAGTGCATGAGGAAGTCCTGAGAGGGTGAACTTAAAACTTAAACTTAAATGTCTGAGGTGATGCTGGACATCATATTAGGAGATACAGTGGTAAACATGGAGACAAAAAGGGAAGTGAATAAATGTACTTAAATGTACTAAAACTATAATAAAAGTAATAAATGAGTAACATGATTTTTGTGTAGTTTTTTCCTTAAGTTAAAAAAGAGACAAAATAATAATACATTAATAGGGCTGTCAGATTATTATTTTTTGAATTGTGATTAATGACTGAATTTCAATAGTTAATTGTGATGAATCACATTTTTAATTGCATGTTTGAAATTCCATTATTTTGCATTTCAAAATATTTTTGAAGTCCATATCAACAACGTGATGTAATTTTTACCAGATTTTCTTGATTGGGAATCAAATGAATGCAAAGAAATTTCATTTATAATCTTAACTTTTAGATTTTTTTCTTAGACTTCGTGCTCATTCAGTGAAATACAGTGATGCTTGTCTTTTTGTTGTTTTGATTTTTGAAAGGGTTACACTGTTCCACATTAAGAAAGCATTAATGCGATAGCTAAGTCCCAGAATGCTTGAGAATGCTTCAAATTACAGTAACATCCTCTGAGATATGTGTGCCCAGGAACTTGAAGGTTGACACCCTCTCCACATCTCCACATATCTCCTGAAGTCGGTGGTCATCTTTTTGTTTGTTCTTGGTGTTCAAGGTCAGGTTGTTAACTGCGCACCATCCTGTCAGCCTCTGAACCTCCTCCCTAAGCTGTCTCATCTTCTCTGAAGATCAGGCCCACCACTGTTGTGTCATCTGCAAATGTAACAGTGATATTGGTGTTGTGGTTAGACAACTGTTAGCTCCAAAACAAAAACGTTTTAATTGTTTCTGATTTTCCAGAGAAAATAAAACACAGGTGTGCACAGACTCTTTTTCATACTGACAGGGTGTCGTGTTAGAGAAAGGTTTGGGGTGCACATTTCAGGCAGTAAACATTATGAGTTTGTGTGAGGCATCTGGCTTGAGTCGAACATCCAGTAAAACTTTGATATCAGGTTCTTATCATGCATGCTTGCTCTCTGTCTCTAACACTTTAAGTAGACAGAGCTTTTGTTAGTGTTGTTAGTAACACGTGTGCTTAAAATAACAAGTCAAAATGCCTGCTGTGAAAAAGGCTAATGGTCTCCTGAAAGCTCTGGGTGTTTCCCATTTGGCTCACTTTGCTTCCTCCTGTCCACTGTCTCATGTTTGTCTCTGAGAAAACAGTGATGTATCCTGTCTCTTTTATTGAATGGCACACAGCCCCTCACTAGAAACCTGTTCACTAAATGTTTGCTGCAGCTGATCTGATGAGCCTGTAAAAGCAGACGGTTGCTGTGGAAATCCCTTTACTGCACTATATTTATATCACCTGCAGCCTTTCAGCTTTTACAACTCATTTTATTGCTGTGTTCTATTTCTCTCCATCCATCATCAAAAAGATATCCATTATACAAATGCTAATACAAACAAACACAACTAATTTATGTAGGTTTCATGGTTTCTGTCATTTTAAGGCTAGTTCTTATCAGGCCAATGGTTGTTCAAGTGGTTGTTTTTCTGCTAAGTTTGGTTTTAATTGGTTATTTGATGCTATAAAAAGGGGTTGTGATGTCATGATTGACACCTCTGTGTGCCAATCAGTGTGCTTGTGGTCAGTGGCGCCACTTGTGATCGGGTGGGGCTGTGGGAACTTGATATTGTGGCTCCACCTGATCGCTACTGCACAGATTCTAGAGATGTTTCTCAAAGTCAAGGAAGGATCCTTAAATGGCTGAATTTCAAGGAGGCTACGTCATCAAATCCCACCTCAGGACTGTTCCAATGTCAAGGATCCTTCAAATTCTACTGAGCACTGAAGGCCAAAACACACCGGCGCCATACAACGCGCATCAAAACAGCCGCCCCCATTATTTTCTATTTACAAACCCACACCGGCGGCAGCTCGACACGCATTGCTATTGTCCTATTTTTCCAGCGTTGTCGCCCTTGAAAAAGCGCTATTTTGTACTTCCCAGCCTAGCGGACTGGAGTGTGCAATAGAAATCCGGTTGACGCCCCGCAGCGCGATGCTTTTTGTGTGTGTTGGGGGCGGCACTTGACTCGTGTCAGTGACGCCGCCGTCATATAACGCCACCGGTGTGTTTTGGCCTTATGTCCTCCTTTCAAATAATTTTCAAGGATGCATGTGTGTATCCTCAGCGGGTATAAAGTACCCACAATTCTTTGCACATGATTTAGTGGAATTGAGGGCGGGGCCCCCTCAATGAGATCTGCCCAGCAGAGCTCGGCAGGATTTAGATAAATATGTCATTTATTTGGATTAATATCTCCAGGGGTTTTTACCATACAAGCATGAAAAAATACTGACAGAAACCTATAATAATAATAATTTACACTTTCCAATGTGTCCACTGCCATATAATAATGAGATTTTTAAAATAACAAGATTTAGATAAAACATAAAAGTTTTTAAATGAATCATTTACAGCAGTGATGGAGTGCTAAGTGGATAAGAAAGGATTTAAAAAATCAATTAGAAATAAGATAAAAAAAAAAACTCAAAAGGACATAAATTCACCATAAACAAACGAAGAACAAACAGGTTTAATGTACACCATCCAGTTTTCCCATCTTTTAAAAATCTTGCCCTGTTGCAGTCTAATAGAAAAAGTAATCATTTCCATCCTGAAGATATAATGCATAATGTCAATCCAGTCATCAACTATTGGTATTGCTGGCTTTTGCCACTGTCTGGTAATGGCTTTCCTGCTAGCAGCACTAAGGATCCAAAATAGATATCTCTCATGAGAGGAAACATTGTCCAATGGCAAGGTGCCCAAATATAAGGTCTCTAGTTTAAATGAAATGTCCACCTGGAAAACATTTTGCAAAACCGTTTGAACTCCTGCCAGAAAGGAATTAATGATGGACATGACCAGAATATGTGGTAATGGTTGGCAGTGGAGCACCCACATTGTCTCCACACTATTCATATTATTGTAGCTGAGTGTGTGATGAGACAAATAATTTGAAATTACAGTGTGATTCTGTGTGTGAGTCTGTGTATATACTGTAAATGGTGTGGTCAATTAAATCAATGCCACAAAAGGACTTTTCAGCTGTTGTCTTCACTCCACTCTGAAAAAGGATTAGGGTGTGAATATATGGGTTAATGCTTTATACATTAGTAAGACCAAGAGAATCACCTTATGTGACCAGGTACAATCCAGAAATAGACTCTCCCTAAAAGTCATGTGCCTTTGAAAATAATGCTTACATTTATTCAAATTGTGCAATATTAGAGTGTGCCAAAATTATCACAGTACCCTAAAACCTCAGTCCCCAGAGGGTTAATGATGTACACCTGAAGGCACTCGCCAGCCTGTTCCAATGTGTGTTCACCGACTGCTAGGAAGAACTGTTGCTTTGCCTCTGTCGGACCCAACTTGGAAGGATCCTTTACCAAGAAAGGATCATTGAGTTTGAGAAGTTCCATCTGTCTCTGTCTGTCTGTAACAGTGTCTCCTGTCTGTTTAACAGAATATCCCCATTATCCCCTGAATGCCTCATCTTGGCTCCTTTCCCATAGAAGTTTTATCTTCCACAGACTTACACTGTTTAAAATTAGCACCATGACCATAGTGTCTCTTTGGTACCAGCAGACCACCTACTTTGTTGTGTTTACATATATACATAGGGAAGTGAATCAGTCAGTGACAAGATATTGACGCAAACCTGTATGGAGAAGTATATGCAGAGGCCTCTGTATTGTTATTTCCAGCCCAGTCACCAGAGGAAAATGTTAAGTAGCAAACCATGACTACATTTGTATGTTTCATACGTCACAGATGTTTATTAGGTGACATAGTATATGAGTTGATTTTGTCAACAGGAGATGGAGGGAATAGTGGATGGTGTGACACCTAAGTGAGATGCCGGTCAAGCTGCAGACCACTGTTCAAGACCAACAAACAACAAAACCTGTTGTGTTATAGTGAGTCATCGTTGCTGTTTTTTTAACCCTCAAAGTGCCATTAGAAGTGTTTGTTTTTTACTAGGCGTTGCTGCATTTCCTGCTGGGATCGTGCCAAGAATAGCAGGTAATTTAAGGCAAAACATGATCGTTTCCTAACCATTACCAAGTAGATTTTGTGCCTAAACCTAACCACACGTCAAAGACAGTGTTGTGAAATGTCAAATGTCAAAACATCAGTGAATGAACAATAGACTGTATAAAATAATGGACAGAGCCATGACGTCACCCATTGGTTTGTAGACTCCCATTTTGAAGCTTTGAGTTCAGCATTTCTGTCGTGGTCATCTTGGTTTTTTTGCAGCATAAGTGACCATATTTGGACGAGAGGGTGGAGCTGTGGAGGAGCGAGGGGTGGATCTGACTTATAAGCCCCTCTCTTGCTGCACAAAAAATCCACTAACACTTGCTAACATCCAGCTTTTTTATTTACTGGGAAAAGTTGCAATCAGCATTCACTCCTGGGTCAATTGACTCCACAGTAGTCATGGGTTCGATTGGCTTCAACTGGCAGCGATGGAATTACAACATCCGGATGGACGTGCTAATTTTAGCCCCAAGATGGAATGATGGCTCGCCATCAAACACTGTCAGTCTCTGTCCAAGCAGCACAGATATATGCAGGCCTGGAATTTCATCGTTTCAGGGGCAAGGCCACTTGGCCTTTTGTGTTGTCAATTTTTTGAGGGCACAAAGGCCAAAAGCCAGGGCAGCAAGGCCATAAAATAAAACAATGATTTTAAGTCCACGTCCATAATGAATTTAATTTAAGGACTATAAGGATGTATAACTATCTGTGAAATTAATAAATAAAACAAGCTCAAGAAATAATAATGAGTATGATAAGTAATAATGTGATTTATTTAATAGTACTAATAAACCCAATGTGTTTTAAATATAGAACAACCAGATTTATGTATTTATAAGCAAACAATCTTAAATATTAGGCCTAAATATTTTTGAATGTACATGATAAACTGATTCACTGAACAAGACTGGCTTACAATTATTTTGATGTGTTGTTAGATAGGTAACTAACAAACAAACAACCAATTACTATTTCAACTGGGCCGCATTTCAAAACCAGATAATGTCGATGGGCCACATTTTTAGTGTGATATTGCTTTTATACAATAATTCAACAACAGCTTAAACAGCAATGCTGAGTAAGGAAATGTTAACAAAAGGTGATGAAATAAATTATTTAAGTAGCCTATGTTATGTAGCTCCACGAAAAAAAAACAGTTCCCCCTCTGTTGCCAGGCAACGCAGCATGCACGCCAGGAACTCAAAAGCTACTTTGTATTTACATTGATCTGCAGCTGTGTAACTTCGTCCAGTTTGGCTGATGAAACGTTGATTAATTCAAATGTAATTTTGGGGAAAATATCCATCTTCTTGGTGTATATAGTGTCAGTTTGCGTCAATGTAGCAAGTTTGACAGCTGGTTAATTAACGGTTGTATTTATATTTATAACACCTGTGAGCAGAGTGATTTTACTGTTACACGTCCCAGTCGGATGATTGAGCTAAGCTAACTAACTAACGCTAACGTCAGATGTCACTTGTTGCCATAGCAACGGTAAACATTACCATACGGGCTAATGGTGCGTTCCAGGCAACCCGTAACTCGTGTTTTCACAACCTGTAATCCTTGAAAGTGCAGTGGAACGGCAGTCAAACCCGTAACTTCCCACCCATGAACTCGTACCAGATCGATGTACTCCCAGTTACGCTTTCTGACATCACACAGCCCTCTAAACCAATTACCTTACTCCTCTAAACAACAATGGCAGCCCTATGGATGCGGTGTTGATGCAGGTGATACATGGTGAGAAATAGACATAAAATAACCCTAATGTTAACGCATTATTGGCAGCTGCTCTAACAGCTGGTTTCCAGTGCAAGAATAATCAATACAAAATACGTTTCCAAACACATAGATAATGTAAAAAATAGCCTATAATAGCATCTATGTATCTATATCTATATAGCAATAATGGGGAAGCACAAACAAACGGTTCGCCATGTTCAACGTTAAACAGGAAGTAACTGGCAGTTTGCTGTAACTTTCCTGGAATGCTACAAAGTCGTAACTCGTGACTTGAAGTCGTGACTTATGAGTTCAAAAGCCTGCCTGGAACGCACCATAAGTGCAGAATCAAGCTAGTTAAGATACATTGTATTTAACACAGGATGTGGGATTTTAGTAGTTAGTAAACTTTTAGAAAAGAGCTTAATTTGTAATAGGTCTACCATTTAATTTATTGTAATCTTTGGGTTCATATATAGGCTATTGTTATCTATAAAATATACTAGTCATAAGAATTGTAGATCAATGAATGACTTTTAATACCTTTTGTGATTTTTATACAATACTGTGATTGTTACCCTATATTGTAGGCTACATTGTTCTAAGCCAGATGAGTTGGCAGTTACACCTAGAGTAAAGCTACTGAAGACCAGCAAAATCACTGTTTGTTTTCATTCATTCTTTCAGAATAAGACCATCTGTCTTTTTTTAAAAATAAAAATAAAAATAAAAAGTTCATCCCGAGTCCAGTGTGATTCGTGGGTGCAACACCTGCACACAAAGTTTACCTGCCCTGGGCAAACATTTATGTTGAGCCCTAATTCCATGCTGTCTCTGTCTGCTCTCACTTGTTCTTCAGAGTCAGACCATTAAAAGAACACTTTACCTACAAAATGACAATTTGTATATCAGTACTAATGTTGTGCTACGTTGAATCTGTGAAGATAACTTTGTTTTTTCACATCTCCCCGATGAACAAAGAATCCAAAAAACAGTCTTCATGAATGGAAGTACAGGGTGTGCATTTATCAACAGCTAAACTATATGAAAACATCTGTTTACAAACTCTCAAACAACTCGTGCAGTATAAGTCAAGTCTCATTTATCCAGTGCTCACCACACACATGCATCTTCACTCATGCGTCACTATTAAAACACTTCGACCAATATCATGATCACCTGTCAGTGTGGTGCAATATCATTTCCTCAGTCATGTGCAATACCACTTCTTGCTGTTATATCATATACAATATAACATTTATTATCAGGCACAGTCTTTTTTTCCACCATTTTAGTTCATTTTTAGTAACTCTTGTACTTAGCGTACTCCTATTGTTACTCTATTAGGCACTGTTTTTTTTTGTTGCTCCTAGAAAACACTTCTATCTTGTACATTTGCACATTCTGCCAGATATTTAATACTCAGTTGTTCTAAAACTGGGCCCAGTGAGTGACCCTGACCTGGGGAACCCACTGGTTGACTGGTTAATACTGGTTGTGAATTGTTAAATAGTGGTTACTGTTTTAAGACCTTTGCACTTTGAACTGCACCGTTGCACTTTACCTCACCTTGCTGCTGTTTTTACACTGTCTGCTGCCTCTTTTATCAAAGTTTTTATACTGCTGCTATATCTCTCACGCACTTTATTGTTTTTATACCTTACTGACGTCTTTTTATATTTATATTTATATACTATCCTTTTTATTGTGCTGTTATCTTGCCAAGGGTACTACACGTAATTTCCTTGTGCAATGCACAATGACAATAAAGTCTTCTTCTTCTTCTTCTTCTTCTTCTTCTAAGTGTTACTGTAATTTGAAGCATTCTCTGGTACAAGCATTTCCTTTGGAATAAATTGACTTCTACTGAATTGAAATTGGCTGGAACTGAATTGAAATATGTCATAGGTTATTATAAAATTGTGTCAATATTGGTCCAAAATCTGTGCTGACTGATTGTTTTGAGTTTTTATCAACAGTGACTGGTACAACATGAGAAAAACCTTTAAACAGACACTCCAGACAAATGACAAACACACATAGTCTCATTTACTAGTACCTTGCCATTCAGACAGGCGCTATACAAGTGCAGGTCCATTTACCATTTACATTCATCATCTTCTTTCAAAATACACTTCTGTTTTCACAGGAAATGTACAGTTTACATACAGTCTCTTGTGTGGTTGGGTTTAGGCGACAAAAGCACAAAAAAGAACAGGGTTTGGCTTTATAATCTTATGGAACGCGAACACCGCTCTCCCTGGTGAAAGTCGTGCCCATGTTTAAGGACGGCTTTTTTTGTCTGTGTCTGATGCTGCAAGTCACTGCCCAAGCACTGGCTTTCAACGACTTTGGAGTGAGACAGGGTTGTGTTTTACTTGTACTCACCAGGGCTATGAAAAATATGTTTGACAATGTTCTAATTCCTTGTACAATAAACAGACAAATAGGCCTAAAATCCCAAATTTTACCAAACTAAAGCAACACCAACAAAAGAAACAAGTGTTTGATTACATTTACTGTAGAATATTCTGTAGCATAATGGCTCTAAAAGACCACAAGGTCAACAAAGATTTGCTCAAGTTTTGCTCCTTAAATACCTGTGTTGGCTCATCTTATTTGGGCTTTGCATGAAACAACCTCTAAATATGTATTATAAAAAAATCAACAGGATAAAATCACCAGAATAGATTAAATAGTACACTTTTAAACTGAGAAGTAAATAAATAAACAATGTCACTCTGTTAGATAACAGGTACCTTTAGTCCAGTGTTGACAAAGTGATAACACAATTTAAGACTAAACACAGAATAGTACAATACTTTAATAGATACTGAATATTGATGTTGGTGATTTCTTCTTGTGGGGAAGAGTGATTTCACTGTTTTCTGTGAATGGCAGCTGTGGGGCGGGTCTTCATCCTCAACAGCTCTGGGACTGGTCGATTGCTGTCCTGGTAAAAGTCCAATCCTGTGATCCACTCAACATCTCTGACTCGTGACTGATGGAACCACATGAGATCTTCAACCCAGTGAGATTCGGGTTGTGTACTCTGTCAAAGTAAAAAAGAAAGTGACAAAACAAATTAATGCCACGGTTCTCACCTCCTGTCTAAGGCTGTAACTCAGTAACTGCTCGGGTCTTAAGCCCAGTTCAGGTCAAAGATTCATGACAGGACAAAACCATTGTAGACCGTTGCAGAGAAAAATTGCAGTGGTGTGAACTGGCCGTCTGACTATATGTTCACACTAAAAGCTGCCAGAGCTGCAAAGGTGACAGGTCTAATGAAAGTTGAAGACTCGTTAACTTTATGCAAATTAGGTACAAGCTGCAAATGACCAGTAACCAATCGGAATGTAGATGTCCATCGCTTGTGTAGAACCCAGAGAACATCCTTGGAAACTTATAGTTCCTACCCCACATTTGTTCCTACTTCAAAACAAGCAGCAAGCTGTCAAACTGATCTATGTTCAACCTGAAGTAGCGCTGGAACCTCTCTCCATCCAGCCGCAGCTCCCACACCAGCCGATGATATTCCCCGTGCTGGCCCTGGAGGATATCGTGAACCCAGACCCGACAGTGGCTACATCCACGCAGGTACCACACGGCAGCACAAATTACAAGAGCGTCTTCTTCCATGTTGAATCGATACACAAGTGTGGACAATGGCACATATACAATTTCTTTGTGCTCTGGAATGCTTGTTATTGGTGGGAATGCAATTCATTTGCTCTCCTTACCACCAGTTTAACTAATCGCACTGTAAGCACTTGAACCCAATCCACTGACAGTGTTTCCCCTAGGTTTACAGTTTGGGGGGGGGATAACAAATCAAAAAATTTTGCTCATATTCGGTTCAGGTTCGGCCCACTTGACATGCTGCTGTGTTGTGCTACGGCCTATTGAAATGCTGGAATTTGTTATTTACGTGACAACGCCTGAACGCAACACAGGCTGTGCGTGTTTAATGTTTAATGTCAGACCTATTTAGACTTTTTATTCTGTTTTCATAGTCCAAACATGAAAGTTTCTGTACTCAGGCAAATGCACGAAGTCACATTTCTGTGCTCCAGCCAGTAACCTGCTTTATAAAATAAATAAAGAAGCATAATCGAACGTTCAGAATTTGATGTCATGAGCAACTTGAGCTGCTTTCGCTGCCACAAATATTTTACCAGCGGCGTTGCTAGAGTGAATTCAGCTATTTTGCAGCTCTGGCAGCTTTTGGTGTGAACGTACAGTGAGCTTGACTCAAGTCAGCTGACATTGTCACCTGCAACTCAGCTGGTTGAATCGCCTGCAACTGGTTTAAAAATGAAAGGCCAGCGGCTGGTTTTAGAATGTAAGGTAGGTCACCAGTTTCAACAGACAGTCAGCTTGTAGTGAAGTCCACTGGTCAAGTCAAAATGACCACAGATAGTGTGTTCACATGCTGCGGAAGGTGCTCCATCCCCGCTGAGCCCTCTGTTTTCGCCCTCACGGTGTTTCCCGCTTGTCTTTGTACATCCATATAAATCTACAATGATTCTATCTCAAAGGTTCTATGTTTCCCGGGTTCTATGTTGCCCGCTCAACCAAGTGGGAAACATAGAACCCTTTTTGTGTAAGCAGGAAACATAGAAGCTTTTTTGCAGGGTTAAGTGGGGAACATAGAACCTGGGAAACATAGAACCCTGGAAACATAGGGATGACCCCGGTTACCAACCCATTGGTGCTCCATACTCATACAGCTTATATGGCATTAGAATAGAATTTCAAGCACGGCTGTTCTCGGTTTCCTGGCCTTAAACATGTTTGTAATAGGTTACATAAAATGATTTATCATTCTGATCTCCTCTCCTTTCATTTTGAATGTCCAACATGTTCTTATCCTAAGTTGTCACATATTGCTGCTTTGTCAGTGGCCTTTCCATATTATGTGCTAGGTATCCTGCATCTGCTGTTGATATTCCACAATGAGCTATCAATGCCAGGACGTCAACAAAAGCACATAGTTAGGTTTAGGTAACAAAAGAATATGGTTAAGTTTAGAAAAAAAAAACATCTTGGGTTGGCATTCAAAAAGCAACCATCTGGCTGCCAGGTAGAAATTTGGGGTTTGTTGGACCCATCTACCAAGACTCCTAGCCGCCCCACAGGGACTCTCCAGCTCCTTATATTATATCCTTACGGGCAGAGTATCAACCTTACACCATCTGGCGGTGTATCATACCGCCATGTCAGATGCCGTCCACCTGACCAGTGGCTTATCATAACAACGCAAAAGGTTATGTCTGGCCACGTTACATACTGATTCTGCCTGGCCGCATATCATTCTGCCATGATAGGCTTTTGACATCTGATGCCAAAATTACTGACAAAGCGATGGTATTTGATGACTTTGGAATGAGAGCAGACTGGAATGTTTGATGATCCACCTCTAACATTTTGGTCCTGTCTTGTCTTGTCCATGCAAACAAAATAGACATTTTGTCATAGTTTTTATGATCAAGATCTATTTTTAGCTTTCAACGTCATGACAAACATGTTTCGTCATAGTTTTTGTTGATAAAAATGAAGGGTGTGTTTGGAAATACTCATTCTGAACACACACGCTGGCACAAACTGAGCTGTTAATAAGTTTGGCGCGCTGTTAGAATGTACCATTCAGTTATCCAGAGCACTGCACTCTTGCAATGAATGTGTGATTAACCTAACTGTTCATTAATTCATGTTGAAACGGAATGCATCGTTTCTTCAAACAACAGGGCTCTCATTTTAGTGTAAAGCATCAGATTGGATTTATGAACACACCCAAACACTGTGCCTTACAAAGACTTTGGTCCAATGCAAAGTATCCCTTAAACTCTGATGGGTATTCTTAGCCTCCAGATAATGTAACTTAATAATGTTGGTGATCCTCTGACCTTTCTTTTAGGGCCACCATCCAACCAAATGTGCACTTCATCTCCAGTGGACAGATGAACACAGAACCTATTGAGCACATTCATGCTCTCCAGAAGATGAAGTCTTACCATTGTGGACACATTTATATACTTTCTCCACACAAGATAATGCATTTCATTCACTGGTACCTTCCTTTTCATATTTACTTCCAAACTAATTCAGTTTTTCATCCATATTCTCCTGGACAGTCTGGGCATCTTTATGTTCCCTTGTGTTCCACTAAAGAACAAGAAGCACTGCTGAAATGAGAAGTGACTGTGTGCGTGTGTGTGTATGTGTGTGTGTGTGTGTGTGTGTTTATGTTATACATAATAATTTGGTTGTAATTTCCTTTCCTGCTCCTCTGTAGTTAATATAGTTACATTAATCATGCCATAACACGTCTTTATTTTTTCTCATCTCTTTGAAGTGGCTTCTCTCCTTGAGTGTCAATAAATGGAAATGTCATCACTGTCACGCACTGGAACAGAGGACACTGCTGCTTTGTTCATGAGCATGAAAGGCAGCAAGTAGGCATGGAGTTTCACACTAAGTCACACAAAGAGTTTAATTTTATTTGTCCGGCCCAGCATAAGGTGGTGAGAATAGGAGGACAGTGAGAAAAGAGACAGAGTACAGAGTGGGCAGTAAAGTGTAATCTAAAAAACAAACTCCTGTCCTGGTTTCTTACTTTGCAGCTTTCTGAGTTGTTGGGTCTGTGAGGCAACAGGAAGGATACAGTCTGCAGCTCGCCAACGCAGGCGGTAACTGGTAGGGCTGAGTCCCTGCAGCTGGTCAGCAAAGCAAAGTAGTGTGTGGGAATGGAGATGTTCGTGACAGACATAAACCTAGAGTCACACAGAAAGAACACAGTCTTATTCACCGACAAAAGCAATCCCAAGAAAACTTAACTCAATTAAAGTACCAGCCATTTTAAACATATTTCCAAAATCACTGACACTCATGTGCTGCTCTAACAGCCTCCTCTCTCCACCAGAGAACCTGCAGCAGAGATTTTCTGCGGGGTTATTGAGGACCAACACTCATGGTAGATGATCAGGTCTGGCTCACAGTCCGCCTCTGTTTCATCAAAGGTCAGGACTCTGCACAGTTCAGTGAAACTATTTCTTTATAGAGCTGGCTTTGTGTACAGATGAATCACATGCTGAAACAGGAGAGGGCAAAACCCAAAGTGTTTACACAAGGTTGAAAGCACACGATTGCGTAAAACATCATTGTATGCTGTAGCAATAAGATTACCCTTCATTGGAGCTGTGGGGCCCAAACCAAAAACAATAGAAAAAGGGCCTGAGACCAAAAGTACACAAGTATTTAGTCTGAGGTGTTCACAAACTTTTGGCCATAGAGTGTACTAGTGTGCGTTGTTTTATAGCCTTGTTTTCCATATCTATTATGTATATATCACCTTGCGATAAGTCTCAGGTTGTACTTATGTTAAAGGTCCAGTGAGTAAGATTTAGAAGGATTTAGTGGTATCTAGCAGTGGAGATTTCAGCCAGCTGAAACTTCTCCTGGTTAGTATTCCTTCAGTGTTCATTGTTCAGGAGTGGATCTTTAAGCATTTAAAAATATATATTTATTTCTACAGATAATGTAAACTGCACATATTCTAATCCTCCCTTAGAGAAAAAAAAAAGCCTTGCAGAGCATCGCTTCTGTGGGCTCCGGCAACACTAAACCCCAAGCTTGCCTGAGAAGGACTAAATGCAGAAAGCTGCTATTATTACATATCCCATGTGAGACTCTCACTACAGCCTGTTTAATTTTGTTCTGAAAATATTGGCATGTAACTCCGTTCTGTGGATGATAAACAAGACGCAGACTTCCATCTGTGTCACTGGTGATAAGGAAATATAGGAAGTTCTGGATGGAGCAGTGAGTGAGCAGTCAGTGACAACAACCCCATCCACATTTAAGAGTACTGTTTGCAGTTGAAATGCAAGGGTCTAGGTACCATGTCTGAAGGGTTACTTTTGGTTCCAAAGTTATCATACCAAAAGTGTTTGGTGGAAACAGGGCCTATGGTGGACGACGTGGAAAACACAAAAACGCAAGACGCCCTATGTATAGCCAGTGTTTGCTTTGTCCGCTCTGGGCTACTGTAGAAACATGGTGATGCAACATGGCGGTCTCCGAAGACGAGAACATTTCTTTAATATGACAAGTTTTCTGAAATGTTATGTTTAAAGGGACAATAAGCAGAAATTCATCATTTCTAGATTGAAGGAATTAAAAAATTGCTATGTGAAGAACTAGAGGTGTAATTTCATCTGGAGTATAGCATGACCTCACCCACCCTCTCTCTGTGTTGATCTCCAGCCCCTTGTTTACAAGCCGGTCCGGCTGCGCGTTCATGTGAATCGCCGCCTCCTCCCTCCTCTCGGAGCCCTTGGCCCTCCCTCCCTATAAAAGGCTACAGCCAGTGAGCAATGGCAGCGCGTATTTTCGAAGCGAAATGGCGGAGAGCGGAACAAAACGTTCCCGGATTAACATTGGCCTTGCATTTCCAAGGTGGAGAGCACTGCGAGAGCAGGGGCTACAATTTGACTCGGAGCTAGCTCTTCTTCTCCTGGACAGGTAACGTTAAGTAACAACATAAAGTCAAATGTCTGTTTTAATTAGTGTTGCAGTAACGTTAAGCACATGTCGCTATGTCAATTCAATAAAATTTAATGTTACAATCGTAGCATGGGTTAATGTCCGGAACTTGGGTCTGACCTGCTGTGGTACAGATGAAGCCACTTCAAATTTCCCAGGCCTTCCGAAAGCCTTCCAGAAGCCTGCCAATGTCCTCCCAATTTCCACTGTCTGCATTTACACTAAGATCGTTGAAGACTATAATAAGTGCTGTCTCTGTGCTGTGGCTCTCTCTGAAGCCTGACTGGAAATTTTCACAAATACTGTTTTCTGACAGGAGTTTGTTTAACTGCTTGAACACTACTTTCTCTAAAACCTTACTTAGGAAAGGCAGACTAGAAATTGGGCAGTAATTACTGAGAGATGAGGGATCCAGGTTAGGTTTTTTGAGTAAGGGTTTTACAGTTGCAGTCTTAAAGTAATTTGGGAAAATGCCAGATTGTAGATAGGTATTTATGATGAGGAGTGTAGTTAAGAACAGTTTGTCATAGGTGGACATGAAAAGGTCAGATGGAATGGGGTCAAGAGAGCCAGTAGACGGTTTCATGCTGAGGATAGTTTTGTGTAGTTCATCTTCTGTGATTAAATCAAAGTAGTGGAGGAGGCCTTGTCTATAGGTTCAATGTTGAAGGTGGATTAAGAATGCTATTTGGGGTTGAGAATAATATGCTGGGATTGTCTGAGTTGGCTGTTATATGTTATGTTATAATATTAGCGAAATGGGCACATCTCTCATCCCGCACTGTTTTATTGTAGGTAGTGAGAATTTCTTTGTATATATTGCGGTGGACAGACAATTTATGTTTTCTCAGTTTGTGCTCTGCTCTGCAACATTCACATTTCAATTTGCAAATAGCACTAGTACGCCAGGGCATGGGTTTCACCACAGGTTTTTTCTTCATCTTTATGGGCGCAAAAAAGTGTCAAGCGCATTAAGAAGTTGGGTGTTGAAGTGAGCTCCAAGGTCATGTATGGAGCTGGAAGAGGGGAGAGACAGTGTAGTTTGACTAATAATATCTGAGAACTTAGCAACTGTACAGGTATCTATATAACGTTTCTTAACAAGCTGATTTGTCATTTGCTTTGTGGTGGATAAGGGAGGTTCAAACAGAACACGAGAATGATCAGAAATTGCATGGTCAGTGATTGTAATAACATGGATATTGATACCTTTGATATAATTCAGTCCAGGGTGTGGCCATATTGATGTGTTGGTCCTTTAACATGTTGAATTAAATCAAAAGAATCAATGAGATTTAAAATCTCAAGGGCTTTTGAATCATCACTCTGATCTACATAAAAGTTAAAATCACCTGTAAGAACTTAAACATCATAACTGGTACAAACATGGGACAGAAACTCAGAAAATTCCGGCAGGAATTTTGTATTGTTTAGGGGGGCGATAGATGGACAAAAGAAATGCTGGAAGTGATAGAGCTATATATTCAAAGGACGTGAAAAAACCTAGGTCAGCTTTAGAGCAGAGGAAGTAAATCGAATAGATAATAGCAACACCTCCCCTCTTCTTATTTGGCCTTGGGAAGTGAATGAAGCTAAAATCAGGAGGGGAAGCTTCAATAAGACTGGCAGCGTTAGCAGAGGAAACCAGGGGCTCTAGTTTCCCGGCGCAGGACAGGGTGGCGAACCCCGCGCAGAGCTAGTTTCAAGCAGCGCAACCCAAGGCGCGCTCAGTTTGGTAGTTTGGCAGACCGAAGTGCGCTGAGATGGGTGTGGCGGCGCAGCAGGGGGAGGTGTCGACAGATCCAGCTTGGCGCAGTGACAGTTTCGTGCCAAAAGGCTTAGCCGAAGGTGCGTTAAAAGCTCGCCAGCTGAAACCAGGGGCTCTAGTTTCTAGGCAGAGGCGCAGCGCACCTGCGCTTCGCCAACTGGGTGTGGCCAGGCGGATTTTGCAAGTTAGGCACACCGTGCGCCTGACACAGCTACTCCTCTTTCCCACCTCCGTCCCTCCTACCTGCGCAAGTCGGAAAGAGAGAGGAGAGAAGGTATGGAGTGGGTTTTACACACATCACACCAATCAAATGAGCCCCTCTCCTCACCCTTAAATGCGCCGCGCGAAGGCGTAATGAGAGTTTACTCAATTTGCCACGGCAGAAGACAGCAGCAGCGTCACACGGCCAAACTTCTCCCAGGAGGAAACTGATGTTTTGGTCCGGGAGGTGTGCTCACAGTGTCTGAATATATGGAACTGCGAGCAGACCTCCACGGGCTGATGATGCAAAGGTAGCCTGGGAGGAGGTCACCACAATTGTAAATCAATGTTACGTTTCTCTCGTGCGCGCACGCTCTCTCTTTCTCTCTCGCAGTCTCACTCTGTTTCTTTTCTTTTGACTTTTCTAAGATGACAGATGCTGAATATATACTCCCTATCTGATGCTGTGGCTGTTTGTGGTTGGCTGAGAGGGATGTGAACTCATTAGTTTGCAGCTGTGTTAATCAAATCAGGTTGGGTTTCCATTACCCGTGCCAAACGGTGCCAAACGGTGCCAATCCCCTCTGATCTGACATCAGATGTGACAGGACAGTCGATATAGAGATACATTTATGTGCTGATTGCAGACAGGGTCGTTGTGAGCCGGGAGGGAAGGTTTATCCAGCTTATCAAGAACCTCCACTCCAGCAGAGACACGTACAGATGGAAATACAGCTGCAATTTGATTCTCAGGGCTGTTGATGTCGCACCAGATGTGCAGGAGTGGAGGTTAGCAGGGCTTTGGGTTTGCACCCAAGCTGGAGCCAGGGGTTCTCGGGAACGGTGACTGAAACAGCGGCTGAAGAAGTTGCAGCGGGTGAAGTAGAGGCGGCTGCAGCCAGAGGAGTAGCCGCGTCGGTAGGTGAGCAGTGGCGGCCAGATCTTCAGCAGTGGTGGTGGTGCCTTGTGCATGGCCAAAGATGATAGTGTCCATGTGCTTCTCAGCCTC
Source organism: Epinephelus lanceolatus (assembly GCF_041903045.1). Classification (NCBI taxonomy): domain Eukaryota; kingdom Metazoa; phylum Chordata; class Actinopteri; order Perciformes; family Serranidae; genus Epinephelus; species Epinephelus lanceolatus. The sequence goes on along the minus strand of NC_135749.1, from coordinate 36,744,735 downwards.
CTCAATTTTGTAGAGTGTGGTAACTCTATGCCCCAACTCAGTGATCTTGTCGTGGAGAAAGACACAGCTCATGCAGCCGGATGGTGAGGTAAGCATGGTCATCACTGCTTGACCATGTGCTCAGTTTACTTCTCAGCTTTAAGAATTTGTGTGTGTGTATGACACCACACATCCTTTCTACAAGGATACAAACCGAAAGGAGAAGACGTGTTGTGGAGTTTTGGGAGTGAATGGTGCTTTTTATCGCGTGATTTTGCAGTTTCCTCGTGTGAGCTTGCAGCTCTGCTACACGGCACGGCGCTCCAGAAACTCATCCAGTAGGCGAGGGTACATGCCGTCGGTCGCTCCAGATCCATGGCATGTGTATATATACACTGAACAAAAATATAAACACTTTTGTTTTTGCTCCCATTTTTCATGAGCTGAACTCAAAGATCTAAAACATTTTCTGTATACACAAAAGACCATTTCCCTCAAATATTGTTCACAAATCTGTCTAAATCTGTCTTAGTGAGCACTTCTCCTTTGCCGAGATAATCCATCCCACCTCATAGGTGTGGCATATCAAGATGCTGATTAGACAGCATGAATATTGCACAGGTGTGCCTTAGGCTGGCCACAATAAAAGGCCACTCTGAAATGTGCAGTTTTGCTTTATTGGGGGGGGGAGGGGGGGGGGGGGGACCAGTCAGTATCTGGTGTGACCACCATTTGCCTCACGCAGTGCAACACATCTCCTTCGCATAGAGTTGATCAGGTTGTTGATTGTGGCCTGTGGAATGTTGGTCCACTCCTCTTCAATGGCTGTGCGAAGTTGCTGGATATTGGCAGGAACTGGAACACGCTGTCGTATACGCCGATCTAGAGCATCCCAAACATGCTCAATAGGTGACATGTCTGGTGAGTATGCTGGCCATGCAAGAACTGGGATGTTTTCAGCTTCCAGGAATTGTGTACAGATCCTTGCAACATGGGGCCGTGCATTATCATGCTGCACATGAGGTGATGGTTGTGGATGAATGGCACAACAATGGGCCTCAAGTTCTCGTCACGGTATCTCTGTGCATTCAAAACGCCATCAATAAAATGCACCTGTGTTCGTTGTCCATAACAAACGCCTGCCCATACCATAACCCCACCGCCACCATGGGCCACTCGATCCACAACGTTGACATCAGCAAACCGCTCACCCACACAACGCCACACACGCTGTCTGCCATCTGCCCTGAACAGTCAAAACCGGGATTCATCCATGAAGAGAACACCTCTCCAACGTGCCAGATGCCATCAAATGTGAGCATTTGCCCACTCAAGTCGGTTATGACGACGAACTGCAGTCAGGTCGAGACCCCGATGAGGACGACGAGCATGCAGATGAGCTTCCCTGAGACGGTTTCTGACAGTTTGTGCAGAAATTCTTTGGTTATGCAAACCGATTGTTGCAGCAGCTGTCCGGGTGGCTGGTCTCAGACGATCTTGGAGGTGAACATGCTGGATGTGGAGGTCCTGGGCTGGTGTGGTTACACATGGTCTGCGGTTGTGAGGCCGGTTGGATGTACTGCCAAATTGTCTGAAACGCCTTTGGAGACAGCTTATGGTAGAGAGATGAACATTCAATTCACGGGCAACAGCTCTGGTGGACATTCCTGCAGTCAGCATGCCAATTGCATGCTCCCTCAAAACTTGCGACATCTGTGGCATTGTGCTGTGTGATAAAACTGAACATTTTAGAGTGGCCTTTTATTGTGGCCAGCCTAAGGTACACCTGTGCAATAATCATGCTGTCTAATCAGCATCTTGATATGCCACACCTGTGAGGTGGGATGGATTATCTCAGCAAAGGAGAAGTGCTCACTAAGACAGATTTAGACAGATTTGTGAACAATATTTGAGGGAAATGGTCTTTTGTGTATATAGAAAATGTTTTAGATCTTTGAGTTCAGCTCATGAAAAATGGGAGCAAAAACAAAAGTGTTGCGTTTATATTTTTGTACAGTGTATATATATATATACACACACATGTATATATATATATACATATATATAGTGTCAAGGCTGTTTTTCTTGAAGAAGAAGTTGTTAAAGGGGTAATTGTTATATTAACATCATTCATCATGTTTGGAACTCACTCTTGGATCTGCTCTGGAGTGTCGAATCGGCCATCATAGTTGAAATCGAAGGCGGGGCCCATCACCACGTTAATGCCGTTGTAAAGAGAGGCATATTTCTTCAGTAGGGTGCTGTGAAAGTAGTCCCAGATCTCTGCAAGAGGACAGAAGATTTAGTTCAAGGACAAAAGGGAATTTATGCAGTGTAGTTTTTGCTGTGATAATTAATCAGTAACTTACTCTTAAATTCAGGATACATTGGTACCACATTACTCATCAGTAGAGCATCGTACTGCTGCTCTGCTGTTGCATTCAGATCTGTAAAAAAAAACACAACAACAAACAATGATTGTTGGATGTGGTTACACGTGGGGAAACGAAGAACGTCACTGAACTTGTACAATTACCTATCCTGTGTAAAGGCAGGTTTTCTGTTTCCCATTTCATTTGCATGACAATGTTTAACAGTTAAACCTTAGCCTCAGTTCTAAGGAACAAAGCACTCGGATGCATCATCTCACTGGGCTTGAAAACAGTCTGATGTGTCTAATACATCAGACGAGCGATACTTCATCCAGAGTCGTCTCCACCACACATCCTAATAAACCAGCGCCCTGCATAGACGGCAACAACATAGCGTATAACATAGAGGAAACTGAAATATGTCTCCAAATTTCTACTTCAAACAAACTGGTTTAAATGAATACTGTTATGCTGAAGAGTTGCTGTGAAGGCAATCGCACCAAAAATAAATCCCAAAACGGTGATCTCCAATTTGTTCCCTTGCCATGTCCTATAAAAGAAGGATATAGAAGGGCTTTGGCTCCAAGCAACAGACCAGACCCAGCATCACATCATTGCCAATCCTGTGTCCCCTATTAGGGGAAAAAGCACGGTCACATCAGGAGAGAAATGGGAAATGCTGAAAAGCTGTTGTGTACAAGTAAACCAAGGTTTTTCTCTTCGAGATTTGAGACACATGAATTGTGAATATTCACTGTGAGTGTGGTAGACTGCTTCGAATGGGAGCAGGCAGTCAAAAAAACTATATAAAACTAAATAAACTGTGGCTCCCGCGATGTGTTGGAATACAATAAGATTAGAAATACTACTCCTGATCTCCAGACCCCTGCGCCAGGGAGAGGAGGGGCTCCAGTTTGGGCACCACAGAATTGCTTCCTTGCTTTTTGCAGATAATGTGGTTCTGTTGGTTTCATCACACTGTGACCTCCAGCATGACCTGGGGAGGTCTGCTGCCAAGTGTGAAATGGATGAGAGTCAGCACCTCCAAATTTGAGGCCATGGTTCTTTGCTGGCAAATGGTGGGTTGCCCCCTCTGGGTTGGGAAACAATTACTGCCTAAAGCAAAACAGTTAAAGCATCTTGGGGGTGTGTTCACGAGTGAGGGTAAAATGGAGCGTGAGATGGATTGGCAGTTTTGCGCAGCTTCAGTTGTGATGTATGAGATGAAAGGCAAAGCTTTTGATTCACTGGTCCATCTACGCCCAACCCTCACCTTTGGTCATAAGCTTTGAGTAGTGACCAGGGCCTGTATTCACAAAGATTCTCAGAGTCCTCTCAGAGAGCTCCTAACTTAGCCTAAAAATTCCTAGCAAGGAATCTTAGCTTAAGAGTGATTCAGGAAGTTTCTGAGAGCAACTCTGAGCAAGGAGGGGACAGAAACTTTTAGCTTAGTGAGGAGGTGTGGTTGACCCTGTTGCTAGGTATGACGCAGTCTTCTAAAAGCTGTGATTGGTTGTTACAAAGAGGAAAAAAAGAAAAAAAAAAGACAGCGTAATGAATGGACAGTGAAATCAACCGATCATAGAACTTAGACTGTGTTAAGAAATGTGTAATTGTGAAAATAATTTTATGTCATGATGTTAGCTGTCAGCAATTACTGTGATTGCTGGCCTCCTTGTAAAAAGCGGTTTGATTTGGCAGAATGACCAAAACAATGAATGAAATGAAGAAAAAAAGAATGAGAAAGCCGAACTGGACAGAAGAGCAGTGCCTGCTGTTGGCACAGCTTGTGGAGGAGAACAACGGAGCTTTCAGAGGGAAATTCGGTCCCGGGATCACGGCACAAGGGAAGAGGCAGACTTGGGAGCGCATTGCCTCACAAATCAATGCGTCGTTCCCTCTCCTTTTACGCACAAGCAATGAGTGTGAGAAGCGCTGGTACGTGCTGCAGTCCAAAGCGGGCGTTATTGCATTACTACACTGGGTGGGAAAAGTAAGCTCATCCCTGATGAGGTCAACCACAAACATTATCCCTGCACGATCAAGCCGGTAACATCTTATTAAATCACTGTCGTTCAATATACGGAGAATATCTCTCCTTCCTCTCTGTCTTTCCGCCATCTTCTCTGTTTAAGACACTCTTAGGCTTCTTAAAAGTCCTCCTCCCTCCTCTTAACAGTTTTTCACCTTAGGAGCTCTCTTAAGGCCTAAGATGCTTTGTGAATAACTTTTATCTTACCAAGGGAAAATGACGTCACTAAGAGCTACTTTTAGTCTTAGGATTCTTTGTGAATACGGGCCCAGAAGAATAAAATTGTGGATAAAAGCAGCCAAAATGAGTTTCCTTTGTGGGGTCAGCCTTAGAGACAGGTTGAGGAGCTCAGACATCAGGAGAGAGCTCAGGGTAGAGCTATTGCTCCTTCACGTCAAACGGGGCCAGCTGAGGTGGCTCGGGCATCTGATCAGGATGCCTTCTGGGCGCCTCCCATTAGAGGTGTTCCAGGCACATCCAATTTGTAGGATGCCTTGGGGTAGACCCAGAACATGCTGAAGGGATTATATATCTCATTTGGCCTGGGAACGTCTCAGGAACTCCCTGGAGGAGCTGGAAAGTGTTGCTGGGGAGAGGGACATCTGGAATACTCTGCTCAGCCTGCTGCCTCCGCAACCTGGCCTGGAATAAAAATGGATGGATGGATGGATGGATGGATGGATACTCCTGATCAGTGGGTTCAAGGTCTGTTTCTTTACCAGCCCTCTCTGTATGCCTGTTAATTGGTAGGTAGAGGTAAACTTAGGTAACACAGGTAAACTTGTTCACTACTGTTTCACTCCTTTAATTATACACATTTGAGCAATTTGATCAGATAACATTTGGAAAGTATTGAAAAGACACACGATTGAGTTACTTTATTCCCATTTAAGTTACCATAGAGCTACATTTGTTACCCGCATGATCATTTTATGAAAGATAATAAAAGAAGTAGAAGTAACAATAACCATTTCTGGAGGGTAATTTACCTCAAAACACGACACAGAATGTGATAAACATTTGCATTTTTTGTGTAGGTTATGGTTGCAACCGTAACATACTGCTGCACATATGTAATCGGATGTCACTGACCTCACTGAGCCCTAATCCCCCCTCCTCTGCTGCTCTCAAACTGCAGGATGGGGCAAGAACACACACACTGTGGTGAAGGAGCAGGCGGTAACGATCAATAGTCCAGCAGGAGTGGGATTAAGAAAACAGTCCCATGCAGGGCTCTAGGTAAGTGGCTAAATGATGCTGGTGACAGTTACAACTGTTGGAAGGGTGGTGTTAGCTGGAGCAGGAGGCAGCTGAGAAAACTGTACAGGAAAATACCAAGAAATACAGCTTTTGAGGGAAATGTAGACTTAACCTTTGAGTGTTCTAATGAAACAAGATATTAATCAAGCAGCATGGGAGGATGTCTTGAGGCTTTTATTACAGAAATGTCTACCAAAGTTATGTTCCAATATATTATACTGTAGCAGTATCAAACTGTCTTCAACTAAATCTCAGACTGTTGATCAAACAGTGGACTCATAAAAAGTTGTTTCTTAAAGACAACACTGACGCTAACACGCAATTTATACTTCTGCGTGGAATCGACGCCGTAACTACAGCGTAGGCTCCATGTAAACGTAGAGCCTATGTCGTAACCTATGCCGTAGCCTGTCGTGCACCTTCCCAGAATTGTAACTATGCATCGCAGTGACGTAGACCTCCTCTCTGTTTCTGTATACTGACACCATTATACTCAGTGGAAACGAAGCTTTTATTTACTTTTAGTTCACAGATAAGAAACAATAAATTGTGTAGACAGTAAAGCCTCCACTAAAATAGCATTTTAAGTCTTGTGTATGATTTATCCTTCAGGGATTTATACTTCGGGTGAGTGTGTTCTTGACTGTTTTTGCCTTCTGACCACCCTTTATGCCTGTCGAATTGGATACCTTTGCCTGTGTTACTGATCATCTGTGTACCAACCTGAGCCCGATTAAAGACTCTGAACTTTTATCTGTGAGTCTGCTTTGTGAGTCCTTCTCCAGTTTGTGCTTGACACTAACAATGTGGGAAGTATGTGTAAATGAACTATGGTTAACTTCCCTCTAAATAAAAAAATTGTTGGATGACACCTTTTGCATCATCCGGTGGAGTTATGCTGGCCCTCAAACTGTTGCTGAAGCTACAGGCTGTACTTACTTACATATTTTCGTATTGCCCAATACCCATGTCGCCACCATAATAATAATAATACATTTTATTTCTGGGCGCCATTGACATAAAGAGTATAGAGTAGATCAAGAGACAGACCCACTGCCTGCTATCTATGTCTCAAGGTCAGACTAAACTTTGACCAAACTCTAAAACTAGGAAGGGCTGATCATACTGTATAAATCAAAATAATGTTACTGCCTGCCTATATCTTGGCTAAAATGTTTGCAGAAACATACTTTAGTTCTGTGTTTTGCTGTAATATTGAGAGTTTATGAGCAGGATGTGGGTGCCATACTTTTTCTTGCACAGTAAAATACATAGGCTCAAACGGTTAAACTAAGCAAATATATGATCAAATATAAACCAAGACTCTGTTACTGCGTTGCGTCAATCTTGCCTCAAATGTTTTCAGGAACAAGTTTGAGCTCACTGTTTTACAGTAATACAAAATCATTTAGTTACAGCTGGCCGCCTTTATGTCAAACGGAAGAGTTTATATTACATCTCCCACCGGCAGGGGTGTTTATTGGTCCAGTGCAGCACAGTGCATTCTGGTAGTTGTAGGTTTTAGGAAAAATGAATTACACAGTTCTTCTTCTCTGCTTTTTTTCTGATTCTGTAGCACCAATGTCAAAAGTATTTGCATCTTTCTACTGCATAGACATCCAAGTTCTATGAAAAGACTGTCTGAATTGCATTGACATCTATATAATCTTCAGCTTTCTATCCCCCCAAAAAGTGTTTCAGCCTTGACATTTTGCAAAGTAACTGTATACCATTGTTTAGGCCTTTAAGTATCATAGTTCATTCTCTTTTAAAATTACAGGCTAAAGGCTTCTAAGAGACAATGTTTTATATGTTTTTTAAATTTATAATTTATGTTTAAAAAAAAAGCTAATTTTGGTATGTTAAGTCAGTCTGACCTGCTGCATTGTGAGAACAAGAAAGAGAAAATACTAAAACTGCCTCAGTTCTGCAGAAACCAACACTTCCCTCCTAAGCAACATGGTTACTGCAACAAGTGTGATAAGTGAAAATGAGGGAGTAAGACAGATTTCCTGCAGAGCTCAAGGGAGTTGTTTTTGATTCTTCAGTCAAGCCACTTCATTGACTACGCCCTCGCAAAGTTTCCCATGTGCAGACTGAGGTCAAACTGCAAGATATGGAGAAGAGATATCCCACACATTTGTAGAGAACAGAAACCTTGAGGTGTTTTCGTTTAAATAAAGGGTTGCAACTCCAGCCAACTTTGAGTCATTCATTCTCGTTAGCTTGATTTTCTCTGACACACACTCACTCTTCTTTCATTTCAGATCTCTGAGTCCCAAGGGCATAGTTTCATTTGAAAATTGGTAGGGACACACATAGGGTCTCATTCATGAAACGTGAGCAGAACAAATTTGCGTGTAAACTGTTCACAGAGGGAAATTTACATGTATTTCGGCATTCATCAATATGTTATGCTTTTCTTAGGTACTAACAAAATCTACACAAGCACCTGTTACCTCCTTCCAGGCCTTTGGTTCACCTGTCCCTGTCACACCACAACTAATAGAAGAAAATTAAATGTTTTTCTCAACCCCACTTCACCTAAAATAACTTCAGTCTCTGAGTCAGAAAAGTTTTTCTCTCTCTCTCTTACTTTGCTTGCTCCATGTTTGCAGGTCCACAGGATGCACCGCTCCATAGTAATGATCTACTCCTTATATAATACATTTTTTACATTTTTTATATGGTGGTCTCTGGCTATTAATGGGTGGGATGTGCGCTGTCAATATACAGTTGATTGGCATTCATAAACATACACACGTGCCACGATCATATCTGAGTTTTCCACTGCATTCATAAATCCAGAGTAGGTTTTTAGTACCAAGGTTTTTTATGTACAGATCTACTCACAGATTTACTAACATTTCATGAATGAGACCCATTAATTGGGGGGTCTGAAGGTCATCCCCCAGAAAATTTTGAGCATTAAACACTTCATTTCCTGCATTCGTGAAGATTTAAGCACCCATTTATGGGGGAAATGTCTTTATTTATGTAAACACAAAATTTAGGCACCATGGTAGGGGTAAAGTAAAATCTGAGATTTACATCTAAACATATTATACATGTTAGAAAACACTTGTTGAAAACACCCGAAAAGACTGGGAACTATATAGTACTAACATGTGGTGTAACTCCACATTTGAGTAGTAGCTCAGACCAGGGTCCAACAACAACACAGCTGTGCTCCATTAACTCTAATGCAATCGTTTCAGATCTCCTTCATTTTCAGGTTGGTTTTGTGGATTTGGAGATAAATGTTGTGCCTGAAACCTTGGGGCAAGTGATACTTGTTACTTGGAGAGGTTGGAAAAAGGTACACATTTCCTCCCTGCTCCAAAACCAAAATCGAACCCGTTAGCTGGCCAGCTACTGAAGATACACAGGCTGCTTTTGCTTTTTAATGATCATAACAAAAAAAAAAAAAAAAAACCTACCCTACCCTGCTGTACAGGAACCAGTGAAGGGAAGCAGGGAAACTTTGCTGATATTCAACCAGCTGTGTCATCACATTGTACGCAGATGAAAATTGTCCGGGTGCTGGCAGTGGCACAGGGGCGAAGCCAAACACTGTTCATCTGCACACACTGTGATGCCACACAGCTGGTTCAATATCCATGAAGTTTCCCTTTATATTCATTGTCTTCTGTTGCGATGTGATGGTTCACTTTTACACTGGGATCTGTAGCCTGTAGTTCGGCTTTAGCTTCTAACTATCTTTGTCTTTTTAACCTGTTTTTGCTGCTCAGTCAGTTTGACATCCTGGATATATTCTTCAAGCACATTTTGTAGACCCCTCTGTCTGTTTCTCTCTGGAATTACTGTTTCATTTTTCCAAAAATATAATAATATTTCTTCGGGGAGTGCAGTTAGTTACAGTGTGGGCTCCATGGTTACTCCACAGGTTGTTGGACCATCACAAAGGGGCGGAGCTTAGTGAAATGTCAACACTATCTATTTTTTCATGATTTTGAAATGTAATTTTATGCACTTGGCAATTTTTTGATTAATCAAATTTGGCTGGGTGCTTGATAACACATTTGTCTGTGGTGTGACAAACTAATTACACATATTTATTTTTGCTTTACCCAGACTTTAAAAATGGAATATAATGCAGTCAGGCTTTCAGATATTCTGTATTGGCTTTACATTTTTATTTTCCTGTAGAGCAGCTTTTCTCATTTTATGTTATCTCTGCTGAGTCAACACACACATATAGGCATTATTTACTTTTACCTCCTCTTTTGTGTCTTTTGCTTGGGGAAGTAACCTCTTTAAATGCACACATAGTACCTATTCACATCACATAATTCATAAACCCCGAGCAAGATTTCTGCTCATGTTCAAAACTGTCTGCACATTCAGAACATATCCCACACATCTGTGATGTCTCCATCTAGTCATCAGCTGAGCACAACAAGATATCAACAAGCTTTTGGTAACTTTTGATAAGCTTGGTCTAATAATGATCCAGAGAAAATCTGGGACAAATCTGAGCAATAGTTGGAGATGCATCAAAACTGTGTTTTTCCAAAAAATACTAAATGGCGGACAATCTAGTCAGCAGACTGGTTCTTTAGGCTTTTTTGTAGAGCTGAAACTGAATTTTTGGTCCTTGATTTCAGCACCATCATCAGGTTGATCTGCATTATATTTCTTGAGCAGCATTTGCACACAACTTCCAATCACTGGTGAAAATTTCACATGTCAGTGATGTACCATCTCACAGGAATTCACAAAAACATTTCTGAAAAAGAAGAATAAATCAGGTCTTTTTTGACATGATCAGCCTGAAGGGGAAACATCTGGTTATGAAACACCGGCAGGCTCCTATAACAGCAGATTTCCAAGACATGATGGCAAATTCCCACATCATCTCACACATGTTTGTGTGATAATAAAATAGGGGTGGATGGGCTGAAATCCTGTGGAAGTGTGTGTGAAGGAGTGATAGAGAGACAGAGGAACTGTGTATCAATAAATGTGTGTGCCTGTGTGATTGTGTACATGAAGCATGAGGGCGCGACTGACTCTGGGCTGTGTGAAGCTCTCCATTAGTTTGGTATCAGGTGGGTGCTGATGCTTACTGGGTGAGTACAGGAAGGCATGGGTCAGGTTCCTTGCAGTGTTGTACTGGTCACATCTGGGACTCTGGGATGCTGGGAGTCTGATATCAGCCCTCAAACAGTTTGGCGTCGCCGGTGGCAGTGGGTCCAAGTTCATCTAGAAGAATGGAAAAACCTAAGCTTTAGTTTAAATACAGTAATCAGCTTCAGATGTTATTAGACGCCCTTAAACTCAATACCATTAAAACAACATATTTTTATTAATAAATAATATTTTAAATTTAAATTTAAATTTAATAAATTTTGTTTGTATATGCTTCAGTTTTGAGTAAAGTAACTCTGACCAAACTGTGGGGCAGCTGTGGTCTTTGGATTGTAAACTGTGGTCTTTGGATTGTAAACTGTTTTACTGGAAATAACTTTTATCAGAGAAGTCATCATTGAAAACTGTATGAAACAAAATCTATCTGCGTAACATTAATCCAGTTTTGAGATAAAGTAACTCTGGTTAAACTGTGGGGCAGCTGTGGTCTTTGGATTGTAAACTGTTTCACTGGAAATAGCTTTTATCAGAGAAGTCATCATTGAAAACTGTATGAAACAAAATCTATCTGCGTAACATTAATCCACTACAGATTAGAATTTACTATAAACTGCACATTTAAACAGCTCACAAGTAAAAAAAAATTACCCTGGGATCTATGTAAATGAATCAGCAGGCGATTTCCTTCTCTTTCAGCAAAATGATTGAGGTTTTTTCCCACCTGGACCTTTATGCTCTGCCATTTCTCCTCTCATCATTATGCTGTAACCTGTGACAGACTGTTACGCTACCATAACTGCCTCACATTCACATATATGTAGTTTTTTTGTCAAGCTGCAATACCAAAAGTACATTACAAAATGTTTATGACAAATCACTTGACAACACCAACTTCTGTGTGAGCGCGGTGAGATAGGAGAGGGAGAAATGCTGTGCTGCTGCCAGAGGAGCCACTGAATGAGTTCTCTCTGCAGAGAAGGCAACTCATGGTAAGTTGCTTAAGAGTCTGAGAAGTCCGGCGCTGTTCAAAAAACATTGAGGACACCCAGGCCTAACGACACCACAGTTTATTCCACTCCACTGAAGCTGCTCCTGTTTTTGGAACCACCACAGAGTCGCCATGCTTGTTGCTGTTGGTAAGTATGACATCATATGTCAACAAATCGAAATATTGTGTGCATCAAGATATGATTTTTTCATATGATATTAAAACACCGGTATTATCATGAACGAGATGATATGGCACACTCCTTGCCAGAACTCTTGAATTCATTGTGCAACTGCAACCAAATTTAGATTATATATGCAAACATACATGAGCGCACCTGCAAAATGTTATGGTTCATGTACCAATAGGTGGCGTTATACTAACAGCCTGAAATTAAACTGCTATGAATCAGTGATCAGAAATTGGAACTTGAAATTTTGCACAAGTCATCCTTGAAAAAAACCCAATTATATATTACCGTGTGTCTTTTTGGTTTTAGTATTAAAATCATGCATAATTATTATTTGTTTTTTCACCATTGACAAACTTACAGGCTTATCAATAGTGAAGGAGCTCCACAGAGGCATCAGGGCATCGTGGCTGTAGGCGCTGATGAAGCCCTCCTGATGTAGGATACAGTAACTCCGGTCAGGCTGCAGCATTCGTGGGCGGCCAAACAGCATGTGCTTCTTGTCTGCTGTGGACACTGAAAGATCAAAAGTTCAGTCGGTGGAATTTTGACAATGCTAGGGATCAGCAGGGATACCCTAGTGTAAAATGAGCCTTAACTGCAAACAGTGATTAAATGGCAATCAGTAAGTATTCACCAACATAGACTGATTAGGTATGGAATATATGTTGAATCAGCGTACTCATTTACACATCTAGCCATGTATTGTACTCATCCACACATACATCTGGTCATGTATTGCATGAAAGCCACTGAGATTAAAAGTTTTTAAAAAATTAGGTAAGACTTTGCTCGGACATAATGGTGGGGAAATTTGAGTCCAGGCTGGCACCGCACGGTCATACCCAGGTGGCTCGAGAGATTACTCATCAATGGTGAGATCATGTCCAAATGTGCCAAAAGAGTACACCATTATGTTCTGGCTCATGTGGGAAGGATTAAGGAAAAAAGGTGGAGATTCAGTAGAACCTCCACCTGCGTAAAAGGGAGAGCGCAGAGAGTGAATCTTCAGTCTTGTTCCGGAGCTTGACTCATGAATTGTATGTGTTGCTGCTTGTGAACACATTAAACTCGGTTGCACCTGATTCTAAGTGTCTTCAGTGATTTTCTGAGTACTATCCTTTTGATTCTAAGATATTTTTTGAGTAAAGGCCAGTCCAATCAAAGGCGTTGAAGCCAAGGTCTGGAGCCATCTCACCCAGCTTCAGACACTGATTTTTGCTTCATCAATACGAATGCAAGTATCAAGAAGTCAATTCAGTAATGTGGAGAAATTTGTAAAAGGACACACATATGAGACAGAACAGTGCAAGCAGTTTCTTTAAAGTGCATTCAGTTTTGATATTAAATGTAAAAATTTAAAAAAAAAATAATGGCAAGATTTTAAGGAACTGACCTAGAGTCCAAAAATCAATAAAATAAAAACTCAAATTTAAGGTACAGACTTTGTTTAAAGGCCTGTGAGCCTGCTCACCTTCTGCTGCTGTCAGATTCAGACGGCTGTTGACAGTATTATCACTCTAAAAACAGAGAACAAGAAAACAAACCAAAACATAAAATGTTAAATAAGTGGTTAATGTTTTTTTTGTTTTTTGTTCTAGCATAGTACACATTTACATATTTAAATGTGGTAAAATACATTTCAGTATAGGTGTAGATTTTTGGGGGACACAGGTGACATGTCCCCCTCAATACTTTCAGCATGTGATAAAAACATGTAAGATGAAGGGAAGTTTTATTTTGACAGAATAAAAAACCATCAACTGATGCAGAAAAGGCATAAACTGATGCAAAAACATTCACCATAATACAGAAAATTAAATGTTTGGAAGCTATGTCTCTGAGACAGGGCTGTCGCAACCGGACAGGCAAACTAGGCAATTGCCTAGGGCCCCGAGCTGGAAGGGGGCCCCCAGAGACGGCTGACATTGGTCCATATCAATGACAATATGATGGAATCCCTTTAGACACTGCAACAACGACAACATGTTGTAATCTCCCCTAATGGGGCCCCCTACTAGCTGCTGCTTGCGAGTGGCTAAGTAGGGTGACCAGACGTCCCGCATTGTACGGGACTGCACAGCATTTCTGTCTCTTTTCACTCATGTCCCGCATGATTGGTTGCCATCTGCGCTAGCATTGTTGGAGTACCGTAGTACTACGGTACCTCACAGTACCACTATTGTGGGATAAGTTCAAAGTCCAATCGCAAGAGGGTGAGTGTCCATGCGCCGTCCCAGAAGTACCTGAACAGCCGAGCCGCCAGACAAATCAAAAAATGAATAAAGGCGTTTCTATGATGAGGCGATTTGAAGATGGCAGACGCTGTGCGCTGAGATTTACAAGACAAACGATGGTAAAGTGATTGTTGAAGATAAACTGCTCAACTTTCTTACTATGAAAATTAGGACAATGAGTCAAGATGAGATCGTGATGCTGGCAGCAAACGCCTTTGACTCTGAATGGATTGAAGCATCTAAGAAAGATTTGTTTGAGCTGTGCCCCACTACGCAGCGCAGTGTGTCACACAAAGGGCCACAGAAGGATGCTTACAGCATCAAGAGCTGCCTGAAAGTGATGAACGAGTGTGGTGAGAATATGCCAAGATTTGTTTTGCAGTACTTGGATGAGCTACAGTACCACCCGTCACGTTCACAAGCATGGATGTCTCAAGCCTGCTGGCGAAATTGGAGCACTTGCAAGCGGATGTTTGCTCCATGAAATGCACCATGCAGCTTCAGGCTAATGCTCATGAAGACATGAGAACTATTATTGAGTGATGTGTGACTGCGCTGTAAGCTTCAGCTGACCAGGCGCTAGGGGATGGCCGGGCTGTCAGTGGGGAGGTGCCATGGGATTGGTTGCTGGGAGTGAGGCGCCGGCGGCGACACCCGACGCCGCGTGTGGTGAGCTTGCTGGAGGTCCTGGAGGATTGGTCTCAGAAACCCGCTCTCCTACGTGGAGTCACATTGTAAGAAAAAGACAGTGTCCTGAAACTACGCTGATAACCCAGCCCAAGAAACTGCCCGCTCCTCTGAAAAAGAGGAACGGCATCTCCGTTGTCGGGACTGGAGCTGGTAACATCAGCACAGTAAGGACCAAACTAGTGAATGTGTTTGCCACCAGATTTGACCCAGACCTACATGCAGAGACTTTATCTGTTTATCTTAAGGTGAAACTAGGGCGTGAATGGAATTGTCTAAAGATTGGCACTGAAAACCGTAGATTCAGCTCATTCAGAGTTTCTGCTGAATGTAAGGAGGTAAATGAAATGTATAACCCAGATTTGTGGCCTGATGGAGCATTAGTTTGTCGGTATTATGAGCCGCATAAGATGCCCATAGCTGGTCTGGTCAAAATACTTCTGATGCAGCTAAGGGTCTGGGTCTGCCTACAGTTTTTTTAACAGGTTCCTAAAACCATAAACAATGACTGTTCAGGTTCTGTGTCTTATACTGTGTCTTCAGGAGACATTTTTGTCAAAACAGGACCTCGGACAGTTGAGCTCCTTAAATCCTGACTTCCATGGAGCTGGGGAGTCTACAACTGACCTCAGCACAGGAATATTCAGGGGCAGGGTACCCGTGGGTGTAGCTATTCTCTGGCAGAAACAGCTACATCTGCTGATAAATGTGATCAGAGTTGGTGTCAATTGGTGCATTGCAATACGGTACACACAGAATAATAGAGAATTTGTGAACTTGAATGTATACATACCCTATGAGTGTAATCAGAATGAGGATGATTATTTGAATAAGCAGGCTTTTAGTCATTCTTTTAAACAAGATAACTCCAACACCAGTGTGTATGTCATAGGGGACATAAATGCAGTTATCACAGATAGATCAATATTTGCTAATCACTTGAGAAAGTTTTGTGAGAACAGTAATTTAATCCTCTCCAGCAATCTACTACTGCCTGCTGATAGTTATACTTCCATCATGAAAAAAAATGACAGATGAAGATATCTATAGGCAGTGCTGCAGGCTGTATGTGCAGGCAAATACTCTTGCTCGCAAGTTTCAATCATGTTCAGATACTGTGAAGGTGGCTCTGTTCAAAGCATACTGTACATCCTTTTACACAGCTCATTTGTGGACAAATTATAAGAAAGCAAGTATGCAGAAACTACGAGTAGCATGATGCTCTGCGAATTCTGTTGAGGAGACCTAGATGGCTCAGTGCAAGCGAATTGTTTATAAATGTACGTGTCAATACTCTCCAAGCTGTCTTGAGAAACTTGATGTATAGATTTATATGTCGACTTGGTGCTTTGAGAATGAAATTATATATAACTTTATTTCAGACACAAGATAGGTCCATAGATTAAAAAAAAAAAATATGAAAAAAGTACAATACAATAAATAACATTTTCAGTATGACGAATATCAAGTACAGCTCTGTCAGATACCAGTCATGCTGCTGGAGACAGTATAAATGCCTCTTTTTAGAACTATAAAGTTTGTCATGGATATTAATTTATGCACTTTTAGCACATGTATTGTTTGGTGTTTTTTAAATATGTGTTATCTGTCTTTGTATTGTGTGTCTTGAATATGGACTTGAGTCTGTAATAAAGTTTAACATAACATATGATTTAGAGATTTGTAAGCCTGTGCATTAAGTGCCTTTATCAATTAGATTAAAAATATTACAAAAAACAACTGCTGACCTGCAGAAAATAGTGTGTCCTTTATGTAGCAAAGTGGAAAGTAAGAGTGTGGTTTGTTAACCTGATGTTTTGCTGAATAGTAAAATATTGCAGTTAACGTGCATCCTGCAGTACACCGACAGAGAAGCTAATGTTAGCATTGGGCTAATACGAGCTACAAAAGTAGCTAAGTTGGCTAACGTTACATATTCCATGAAAATAACTAATCCCCCCGAAGCAAAACAAATAATTACCTGTCTAACAGAAAGACAGCAACCTCTGCATCACTTTTCAGGCCCTTCAGCTCCCTCAGTTGTCTCCGCCATTCAAAAGCTGCACCGATGTTGACTATGGTTTGTCCTCTCGTTTTATCCAAAGCCTTTTTCGTCACAGCCTTTTCTGCCTCCGACTTTCTTTTCTTAGCCTGTTTAGCAGGGCGAGCTGTTACAAGTAACGCTGGAAGTAGTACTTTTGGCTGCATTTTCTCTGCCATTGTTCAGCAAACTTATTCTCCTGCTAACTCGGTATTTCTGCTGAGGAGTGTGCTGAATATTTCCGGCAATGGTGACACATGATGAGTGCACGCAGAGAGGAGGGAGGGACAGAGGGGGGCGTGGGCAGGACGAGACATGAAGGAATCTGATTGGTTCTTTCCACTCGCACCGAAAGGCAGGGATTGGTCAGTTTTTACAGGCCTGCAGCTGCCAAGGAGGTCAGATTTTTTTCGTTCCTTTTTCTGAATACATTGGGTCTCATTCCTGAAAAGTGAGTAAATCTGTGTGTAGATTTGCACATAAAAGCCTACGCTACTAAAAACCTACTCCAGATTCAGGAATGCCGCAGGAAACTCAGATTTGATCGTAAACACGTGTGTATGATCATGAATGCCAATCCATCGTAAAGTGATAGCGTGCTCCCGGTAATCAGCAATTAGCATAAATCCCCGCCCATGAATAGCCAATGACTACCACATAAGAAGGTGTAGGTGTATCCAGTCGACTTGTCAGTCATGGCGCAAACAAAGAAAGAGAGGGAAAGAAGAAAGAATTTTTCCGAAGCGGAGATCAAAATAATTTTGGATGAAGTGGACTTAAGAAAAAACATTTTATTTTCTTCAGTTAGTAGTGGTGTGACAGGGACAGGCAAAGCGAAGGCCTGGAGGGAGGTAACAGATGCTGTTAATGTTGTCTCAGTAGCACAAAGAACCATGTCAGAGGTGAAGTGTAAATGGTTTGATATGAAACTGGAGGCAAAGAAACGCATAAGCACACACACAAAAAGTACAGCGGTCACCAAACAAACAGAAGATTCATTTGTGGGGTTTTGAATGAAGTGGGAACGGGAAGCCAGAGATGTTTTGTGCGTAATGGATAAACTCTAAATCAGTGATGGCTGTCGGAATGTAGAGCTATTTAACATTTATTTTAACAAATGATACGGATAACATATAGCCTACAGCAGTCTGTATGCATTGTCTTCAAATTATTTGAATCTTAATAGCCTAAAGCTCTGTGTTGTACAGCTCCAAATAATTCAGTCTGCAGCCAACGTAAACTAAACATTTTTCAAATCAGATTTATTCATTCAAATGATCAAAAAGCCACAAAAAAAAGTGTTGTCTCAAATAATTGGTGCGTGCTCCTTCGTGGCTCCACCACCTGCTGCTCCTGCTGCCCCTGCTGAACCCAGGCACCGAGGCCGAAGAGGCTGTGATCCGGCTGTCCTTACGGATATTTTTATTATCATCATTCAACAGAAAGAACGTGTAATCTATTGAGTCGATTTACATAAATAATTCACAATCATGAACCTAATCTGGATCTTAAACCTGCTAATTGCCAACTAATTTAACTAAATATGTTATATTTTTAATATTCTGTCATGTTTAGATTACGTGTTTCAAAGGCATCTGTGTATTCTGTACATAACAGAGCGCAATACGAATTAAAATTGTTTTCCAATAGTGACAATCAATATTTATGTGCTTTACTAAATTTACACAAGCACTACGAGTGGTCAGGAGCAGGAGTAGATTTTCTTAGTAGCTACGAAAAGATCGGAGCTACTAAAATATTGATGAATGACACACATGTAAATTTCCATCTGCGAACAGCTTACACACAAATTCCTTCTGCTCACATTTCATGAATGAGACCCTTTATGTATTGACTGCTCTCAGGATGGAAGGACCATTTCACCCAGTATAACAAAAAGTGTTTCTGAACAGGATTACCAAATATAGCTTTAAATAATTACTTTATTTGAAGAGCACCTTTTTTAAGCCCAAAAGCACAAAGTGCTTTCCAATATGAAGAAAATACAGCTAGCAGCTAGCAAAATACAGCTATCAAGCAACTCAGTTTCAGATGATCCAAGAGCTCAACAGTAGCTGCTTCATTTTTTACAAATATGTCAGCAACATGCATTTAGTAATTCATTGACAAATTGTTAAATTAAAAATTGCATTTTTGTGACACAACAGATGTCAAGAAAAAATGTGTAATATGTGATACAGTGACAGAAGCATCCTGAAACAGCTGCACTTTTTTTTAAAAAAAAGATTGGGTTCTTTTGGCAGATAAACCAGAACAAACCTCTGTAGTGTCTGGCTGGCTGCTGATAAAGGCATGTCCGCTCTACATGCAGTTGTTGGATGAGTTTCTTTTTTAGCTTGGCGCCACCTAGCATCAGTGGTGTTGCGTGGCACTGTCTCATCGACCAAACTGACAGATATCAGAGATATTCAATAATATAACTCTGTTAGACTCTCTATATTAAATAAAATATAGGCTGTAAAGCCACCAGTATAGCTCTATATATATGTAGAATGAGGAGGTGTGTGAACACTATACTAAATAAATGAGTAAAGAGACCGAGCAACAATTATCAGATTTATCTGAAGAAAAAAACCAATAGTAATGCAAATAATTATACCAGAATGCACAGTACCACTACAAACAGCTCACAGTAAATTATACCAATATATACAGTATCAGTACAAACAACAGCAGATACAGTGGAATTATACCAATATGCACATGTAAACAGTCACGATTCTAGAATAAACGATACCGTATAGAAATGATGCAGTTGGTTGGAGCTCAAATTGAATGGGAGACAAAGTTCAGTGTTCACTTAGCTGCCTCCATGAGAAGAGAACAGAAGGGGGGGGGGGGGGGGGGGGGTATCACTGTGCGAGGGCTGCTATAGAATGGCAACAAGGATGTCAGCCGACCAACACTCGCTACCTGGTCCCTGGTTGAAGCGATTTGCGATGCTGGCCAGCTAGGAGTTAAATAGCAGCCAGTACAGTACAGTCCTCTCCCTAAGTGCAGGTGTGAACACAGCAATCGCACTCAGGTGTGCACTAAAACAACCGGAACAAGACCTTTTTGAAGAGGTGGTCTTTGTCCGGTTACTAACGAGCTCTGGTGCAGTTCATTTGTGGTGAGAATGTGTTCCAACCGCTATCTGAACCAACTGCAGTCACATAACGCATTGTTTGGGTTAAACATGAGCATGTTACAGTCCTGGAGGATTATTAATGTGCGCCTCCTCCTCCGCCTCAATATGCACATTCAGCCCATCCAATGAATCAAAACATTGTTTTCAAACTGTAGGGTTTGCCTAAAATGAACAGTGCAAGTAATATAGTACACGATGACCAGCGCTAAAATCAACCCACATAGTTGGTAGTTGTCCCTCCATTGTGACATTAGAAAATGTTGCAATTATCTTGCAAGTGTACTCTTCTTCAACGTTTTATTTTCTTACTGGATTTTTCCCGCATGGACATTCTGACCAATCAAGAGCAGCATTCTCTCACAAGGCATTTTATCTGGTCTGCTTGTAAATGCTGATATGACTCTATGCAGTTATGCAACTTTGTTACAAAATCAGTCCCTGATTCGGACCAATGCAAGACAACTTTAGGTCTGAAAGCACCCTAATATCAGTGATGACAGCAGGATCTTTTCCCAATCTTGGGCCAGTTGTGAGAGGTTTGTAAATTTTTGAAAAAAATATCTGAGTTTTAGTTTTGATCAAGCAGTGTTGATGGTTGCAGATTGTTGTTTGATGTGCTGATTCTTTTAAACAGTTTTTCAGTTGTGAATTGTTGAGGAAGCTATTTCACTGGTGTTGTATCTCTGCTTTAATGTTTCCTAAGTTATGTCTGAACCGTGATCAACTAAAGGGATAATACACCCAAAAATGAAAATTCAGCCATTATCTACTCACCCATATGCTGATGGAGGCCCTGGTGAAGTTTTAGAGTCCTCACATCCCTTGCCGAGATCGGCGGGTGGAGCGGCTAGCACACCTAATGGCAGACGGCACCCCAGACTAACGTCCAAGAACACAAAATTGAATCCACAAAGTATCTCCATACTGCTCATCTGTTGTGATCCAAGTGTGCTGCAGCCCCGACATTAAAAGTTGTTTGGAAAAACGTCATATGAACTCTGTTTTTAGCCTCACTGTAGCCTGTAGCTCTGACTGCTTCTCTGTGTTCTGCGCTCACATGTGCCTGCACTCAGGGTGATCGGTGATGCACAGTCTCTGAAAAGCAGCAGTCTCGTCAGTACTGATGTCCAGATTCTCAAGTGCAGACATCACCAATTCCCAGTCTAAGCAGCAAAGACTTTCCTCATCCGTTGGCATTGCTTTGCATTTGAAACAACTACACGACCAGGTTTCCAGTGCTCGACTCCAGTATTCTGTGGCTGGCTGAGGGTTAGGCTCATGAAGCGGCTGCTTCGTCCAGTAGCCTGAGTTTTGTGTCTGTATACTCGGCCTCAAACAAATACGGCTCAACAAAGAAATGCTGTTCCTCCTCAATTTCAAAGTCTTCAGACATGTTGGGCTGTCCTTTGCTAAAAGACCGTAGTGCAAATGACCTTTTAGCTCTGTGGTTACTGTTGTCTCCCCCTGCGGTGCACGTGTCATGTGATGTAAACACAGGTGAGCAAAGCTCATTTTAATTTTTAATTTTTTTTTTTTTAAATTTTACATACTTTATTAATCCCTGAGGGGAAATTCAATTTTTCACTCATGCTTTCGCTGGTTGCGCGCAAGCGCACACGCGTGAGCGCGGAGCACAGAGAAACAGCCAGAGCTACAGGCTACAGTGAGGCTTAAAACAGAGTTTGTATGACGTTTTTCCAAACAACTTTTTATGTCGCGACTGCAGCACACTTACATCACTACGGATGAGCATGCTGGAGATACTTTGTGGATTCAATTTTGTGTTCTTGGACGTTAGTCTGGGGCGCTGTCTGCCATTAGGTGTGCTAGCCGCTCCCCCCGCCGATATCCGCAAGGGATGTGAGGACTCTAAAACTTCACCAGGGCCTCCGTCGGCATATGGGTGAGTGGATAATGGCTGAATTTTCATTTTTGGGTGCACTATCCCTTTAAGTGTCATGAATTAAATGCGAGCAGTTTATTTTATTTTTATTTTTTAAACAAAACATTTCTACTAAGCATGCATTGTGATATATGAAAACACTGTGTTGGGCCAAAAGCAGTACTTATTGGTAAAAGCTTTTTATTATGGATACACAACCTGTTTGCTAAGGGATTTTTCCCTCTGTGCCAAGAACTTTCCAACAAGGCAGAACAGGATAAGTGGCCTAAAGTTCAGTTGAAATTTGAGCCACTCCACTCCTCACCAGTTACCCACCGGCATACAGCTTGACATCAGCGTGGCGCTGATTGGCTAATCACTAGACCCCCGGCGTTCATTGGTCCGTCCATCGTTTGGACGAGATAAATCCCATATTCATTGAAGTATGCCAGACCAGAGATGCAAGCCTACTCAGTTGAGTGGACGGGGTCTATGGTCTGGAACCAAGCTACTAATAGGCCATTTTCCATTCTTTAAAGGCCGGCACAGCCGTTAAAAAATATCTACATAATTACATTAAGTAAATTACGATTGTGCCGGCCCAAAATATGCCAACGGTCCACCAGGCATTGCCCGGCATGCCCTATGGCCAATCCAGCCCAGTCATGTGTCTTCACTGTTTCTTCTCTGTTTCCCTATTCAGATTATGAAAGTAGTCTTTCATTATCTTTTAAATCTTTTAAAAATTATGTCGGATCAAGCAGCAATCTCTTGGGCTGAAGAATGAAGTCAACATTACTCTAAGTGCCAAAAACTGCAGTTCCTCTTATGTCCACTTGAGGCTGTCTCAAAGGCCCTTGTTGGCCTTTGTCTTTTAGCTGATTCGGCATGTTGAATGGCAGGGCCCTCTCTGGTGAAATAAATCATCCGTTGGCTGTAGTGTTCACAGTTGGCTTTTGTTGCCATTAGTTTGATGTCATTTTGGTGTGTTTGGGCCTCTCGGAGTTGTTCGTGTTCAGTTTTTTCAATAAGAACATTTTGTTACAATGGTTTTAAGCCTGATTTTCACCAGTGAAAATTAACATTATCACTGTTGACTATAGCTGGAAATGTACTGTTCTAACCAAGCTAGCAGCTAGAGATATGGTTAGGTCCACCCTCATGTCCAAAAATGGTCACTTTTTGCTCCAAAAATCCAAGTTGGCTGATAGCCAAAAGGCTAAACTGCTGGCAGTTCATAAAGTCCACAAACACATGAAGTTACAGGGGATACATTGATTATTTTACACAGTCTATATGTTGGATTAATGATCATTTTCTTATTAACAAAATCTTAACTCTGCTCTGCAATACGTAAGCCTGACAATACTCACCAGGGCAGGACAGGAGCATCCCAGGGCGTCTGCAGGTTTGAGGCTGATCAACGGACACTGAACTGGCCTGCTCTGTTCTGCAGGGGGCGCTGGTGTGTAGTAGGGCTGCCTCAGGATGTGGTTCATACTGCCATGGGTCCCGTTGTTTTCAGCAGGAGAGATCTGCATCACGTCTGCATGAAACACATGAAGCTGTTTAGTTTTGTGGAGCATACCACTATGTGTTTGGTCACGACAGTGTGTGTAGTTTAGATTTAAGCTTCTTTTCAAAGCATTTCATTTGAGCTTTGAAAATGAATGAATCTATAGGCTGAAATCTTGCATGACATGAGTCATGTATCTCAGTAAACATTTAGTGTGTTGTTTCTTTTGCTAGCTGTGGTGTTGTTGTGTGGTAAAGCAGGAGCAAACAGGGGCTTTTTTAGTAACGGTGCATTTTTTTAGTTCATCATTCTTTCCACAATGTCCATATTCTGACAACTGAGCTTCGTAAAATCTCAGCAGCTCAGTGTCAAGCACCATCTGCTCCCAAGCGATTCATAACAAAAGGTTTACGTTTGATAATAACAACTAAGGGAGACTAAATAGTCACTGTGATTCATTATTTATCACCAGCAAATGTCTCTGCACATTCACCTGACTGCTACAGGTAATATCAGTGCTTTATTTTGATTTTGACAGTCTTTTGGTTTTTACAGCTCTGATTAGACTCCAAGTCAAATCACCACACATCACAGCCTGCAGTTGATTTGGATGCTTACTATAAGTGGTGATTTGCCAAGACACACATATGAACTCACCACACATAAGATTGTACAGCTCAATATTGGAAAAGGGTTCCATTTCTGTTTTGTACAGGAACTTGGGTCCATAACTGACAAACATTGCCTGCAAGACAAGAGTTAAGAAGAACAGTGTTAGGCATTTATTTCAGTGCTGCAATGGCAATGGTGACCATGTTGGGAAAAAAGGGTCAAGATGGTCAAAACAGAATTACTACTACTAATAATAATGATAATTATTATAAAACATAACTGCAATAACACTATATGGAAGAAATCTGCAGATAATTGCAGTGATAGAGAAATGTTTTCTCAATTTCAGATGGACAGCTCAGTCACTAGAAGAAAATGTTGGAATTATACATTTCTGCCAGCCATGGATACATTTTATTTGTGATTACATATCATATCAACATTTCTAAAGTATGTAGTACATGAGCTGACTTTGTCATCTGGATGTGGAGGGGATAGTGGATGGTGTGAGACACCTGCCAAGCTGCAGACCACTGTTTGAGACCAACAAACAACAAAAACGGTTGTTTTTTAGTGACCCGTCACCAGCACTACTGCTAAGGGTGAGCGGAGCATGCGCTGTGCATTGGGCACCAGTGCCACATTTGGCACCAAAACAGCTCGGTATGATCATTATCAATCATAACTGTACATATTGCATAATCTCTCCTAGTTAAGGCCCTTTGAGATGCACCATGGTTTGAGCTGTGTTGCTGATAGTTTCAGTGAACGCAGCTCAGCTGCAACACACACAAGCTCGCCAGGCACTGTGCTTGCTCTTACAGGTTAATAATAGAGTTATTTATACATCAGTTGCATCTGCTCAGTGAAGATTTTTGGAACTTAAGCTCATTAAACCGTTAAAAACATACCCGCATTCAACAATGGGACAGACACATCTGGTAGTCTTTCTGTGATCAGCATCGATGCAGAATTCACTCAGAAGCTGTCATATAATGACCTTATTAATGACCTTGCGGTAATGCAGACGTGTGCCTCTGTAAAGCCTCCCACAACTGATGCGAAATGCTTGTTCTGTCTCTGCAGAATCGTAAAGTTTTGTGACTGTTATTCTGTTTGGGAATAATGGGACAGCTCTTTTTGTCTTGTTATTTATTTACACTTATTCTGAAAATAATAGTATTGATATCCTATCCTATTCGATCCCACTCCATTCTATCATTCTTCCATTTATTTCCAGTGACTTCCACGTACCAAATGTGAGTATTTTTTAGGTACCTGTTGCTGTTAATCCTGCAGGGGTAGTGCCATGAAAAGCCATTGTTTTTTACCAAGACATCTCTGCTTTTCCAGGTGGGACTGTGCCCCCAAAACCTGGTATTTTAAGCCAAAACATTATCTATTCCTTACCACAAGTAACTGTATAATGTAACTTTTTTGTGCTTAAACCTAACTACACATTAACCACAGCGCTGTTGAGACAAAAGTTTCAATGTATCCACTACATATAACAAACAAATGTAACATATCTGTGGTTCACAAATATCTACAATACCAACATTTCTTTCTGACGACTGAGCTGAAAGGTAGCAGAAGTTTTTTTGTTGACATTACTGTTGATTGATGGCTAATAGATCAGAATAGTCAAGGAATTGTCAGGGCTCACATGCATGGTCTCAACGTCGTTGTCATAGCCGTGGGCCCCACCAGAGCAGAATGTGAGAGATCCTGGATATCTGTGAAGAACAGATTTTTAACTTAAGCATAAAAAAATCTGCTCAGTCTTTGATAAATATTTAAATGCTCAGTGTGCAGAGTTGGAGTGTGTGAAGTAATAAAACAGCGTTGATAGGGGCATTTAGAGAAAAGGACAGGATGTGTTCAATAAAAGTCACTGGTTTCAATTAGCTCTGTAGAGCCCTGCAGAGACTTCATCATCAGTCTCTTAGAAAAGTAGACTAATGACCTGTTTACAGGATGATTTATCTCTTAATACCTGTATCTATTTTTTCCATGTCTTACCCAACTAATTTTAAACGTAATACTGTAGTTTTTCCACCTCCCAGGCAATTTACCACAAAACTAAAATCAGCTTGAATTCCTCTCACAGCCCACAGTCTTTTCATTGTGATGTCAAGCAGTGCCTCTTGTTATGGCTCAGATTTTAATCTGTGGCATTATTTGTGTGTGGTCGGTACTTTCCATGACAGTGTATTTTGTAAACATTGGTGTCTGCTATCAAAAAGGGTCTAAAACTCCAGCCTATAACTGCGATAAAAAAAACAATAATGAAAAAATAAAAAATTGATGGAGAGCGGACATGGATACCTCTCAAACAGCCATTTTGGATCAACCAGGACGTTAACATCTTCAATGCGACGGCTGTTTGCAAAGTGGAGGCGCTTTGGCAGGTTGGCCTTCAGGTATGGCTTGATCTTTTGGTCTGGCTTCTTACACTGAAATAACCACAAACACGATTTCATAATAGTACATTTCTTATATTTGGCAAAAAATGTGAGATTTTTTAGCATTTCAAGGGGAAAAAAACCCAATAAAGTCCTTTTAAATGTAAGTTTTACTGCATGCAGGTCATCATTTCATTAGAAACTCCACTGTAAATTAAACATGTAGGTGTTTGTGAGAGCATGGAACACTTACAGTCATGTTAGCAATGAGTCCGGCCGAATCCACTTTTGAAAAGGAAAAAATAATGACGTTAACATTTTAATTTATCTAATTTAATGTTACACCAAACCAAACCAGGCAATCAGGATATAACTTGAAGTGATATCTTAACCATGTTATTATTTGTAAGATTGAGAATCAACTCTCCAAGTTGTTCTTAAGATTGAAAAACTGATACAAGAAGAATACAAGAAATCCAAGATCTTGATTCCTACTTCATCTTATTACATTTGATGTTTTTTTTATGAATTAGAAGATATCAACATGGTCAACATGATTAATAATTACTTTGGATTTAAAGCAACACTTACCTTTCTGGAAATTTCACACTTTTCTTTGTTCAGGCTAAAATGCTATTATTAATAAGGTGATGGCACATTAAAATGTAAATGAATTCTACCAGAAATAAAAACTCATAATTATACCATTTTCATATCGTTCTAAGAAAACTCAGACCAATCATTGCATTCAGACTGAATGCAATGATTGGTCAGAGTTTTCTCCTGTCCTGTCTGTCTTCCCCACCTGGAGGCCTCAGACTGATGTAACCGCTCGCGTAACATCCCCCCAGACACCCCCCCTCCCTCTAAAACTCATCAGTCATCACTGACTCCAGTTGAGTTTTAAAACTCCAGGGTTGCGTTTGACTGTCTTGGTTGTAACCTCTTCCATGTATCTAATGTTACCTTGCCAACGCCTACATCTATCATAGACGTAATGGAGGAGGGGGGAGTAGGCCTTTGGAGGGAGATGTAGTTGCAGGAGGAGGGGGATGGGACTTTGGAGGGAGGTGGGAGTTGTGGATGTTCAAATTTTTCTAAGTGCTGTGTGAAATGCACGAAAGGTAAGAGCTGCTTTAACTGCAATGCTGTGTTTGTCACAGGTTGAGAATTTGTTTGTAGTTGTTGACATTGAGAGGTCAGGGTTAAGAGGCTGGAAATAACAGTTGGCACCAAGAGATGGCTGCAAAACAGCACCTGCCACTGACAGCATCAGGACTACGGTTTATCCCATAGACTGTACAATAAAATGTATGTACCCACTGTACCCACTGTGACATCACCCACAGTGATCCACGTCACTCAAAGTGGCCCCACCCCTAATTATGCTTGCTTATGCCTTAGGCTTTAATAAAATGTAAAAGGGTGAGTTATATAAAAATTCACCCCATACAGTCAGCCAGTTCTCACTCCAAACTCGTCAGATATCACCGCTTCGTCAGTGATCTAAGCATCAGATTTCAAGACGGTATGATACAAACAGGGTGGCGGCAACTGGTAATGCCAGCAAGATACAAACGAATTGTCATCTTCTGTTCGTTTCCGGTGTGAAACCAAAATTAAATGAAGTTATTTTGATAGTGTGGCATGCTGCAGTAGTGACATATGTTACATGACGTATGTCACATGACCTTGAATGACGTTAATAACAATCGTACTTATATTAAGCCAAGCCATGATGTTTTTTTCTAAACCTAACTATGTGCTTTAATTGCCAATACCTAAGGAAATAAACCTTGAAAAGTTTATTTTGAAGACTGTGTTCAGAAACTGTACATTTCCTGTAAAAATGGATTTTGAAAGACACAATGCATGCAACATGACATGCTGTCCTAGAATGTCTAAAACTGACATAGAAGGGTAACTAGTGCGTTGATGAACTGGGATGAGAACGCATTGGTACAGTTTTCATGAATGTTGAAATTAGCTATAAAGACCAAAACAGTTTTTTGTACCAGGGTGTAAACATGTTTATTTCTGCTGTGAGGTTGGACATGTTAACATGGGGGCCTATGGAGATTAACTTGCTCTTGGAGCCAGTCTCAAGTGGACTGCAGTTTTGCAGTTTTTAACACTTCCCTGTTGGCATCATTTTTCAGCCCTGGTGGGTGCTCCTTGTTTTCTATCCATGCACTCCGTCACTGTGATGGCTTCAGACTGCCCTCCTTCAAAAAATAGTCCATATAGGTCATCTGAACAAGCAGTTTACTACAACCCATATTTACATTTATTGTTAGGTGGCAACCTCTAGTGGCCATAGTGATCATGCAGGAGCAAAGGGGGTATTCAGGTGGCGTAGTATAAAGAGCAGCAAAGTCTGCTTTGGGACGAGGTCGAGGTGGATGGATGTGTCAAACAACAGAACTTTCATCTAGGAGACCACTGATTGTGTCCCATGTGACACCAAAAGTCAGTGCTGATTTATCTTCATTTACATAATGCACTTAACTTGTGTCACAGACATAATATAAGCTAACTACAACACATGTAACTAAAGTTGCATAAAAAACACACTCATTTGAACCCGAATTAAGATTTTTTCTTAATTCTAACAAAGTAGAAACCTAAACCCTACCTTAAACTAACCAAACAGTTTTACAATATTTTATGCACTAATTTGTGCATTTTCTTCATCAATACATGGTGTAAATGTTTTTATTTTTGTCAAAATAAAAGTCCTCTGGAACTTTAATGTTTTCAGTGAGAGGAATGCATATGCTCTAAAATTTCGGGTGGATGTGTCCAGTGTTGGGTAGCTCCATTGGTATCACTGAAAATCATGTTATTACGTGTCACACAAAGACTGCCTGATTGCAAGCATTTTATGTTATCTCAGATCTCCATACTCGACTGCTTTCATTTGACTGTGGTGGGTGCAGCTTAGTGCCGTCCACTGATACGGCGGCTGAGCATCAAGAACAGAACAGAACAGATTTGGTTATAATACTATCTGACTGCGAAAGTGAATAAATGAAAAATGTAAACAGAAGCCAGTGCCAGTCATGATTTCTCATCAGTACAACAGAAGGTAAAAGTGGCCTTGATGATGAGGTGGGATTTTCATGTTTTTGCTTGCTGTAAAAGAAGACATGATTCTCAGTTTGCTGGATAAAATGCTAAGGCAGGTTATGAAACTCCTTCACAAGCCTTTTTATAATGTCAGTGTTTCTTGGGTCAGAGCTATCACCTGATAACAGCAGCTCTTATTCTTTCTCAGTCAGCAGTACTGTAGCCAGCCCAGTTGCCAGAAGAAAATGTTAGCATTGTACATTTCTGCAAACCACAAATGTTACATTTGCACATTTTACAGGTATCATATCAACATTTCTAAATTGATGAAGTAGCTGTGCTGACTGTCATTGTGAAGTGGAGGGGATGGTGGATAGTGTGACACCGAGACGAGATGCCTGCCAAGCTGCAGAGCTCTGTTCAAGACCAACAGACATCAAAAACAGTTGTCTTTTAGCATGTTATTGCCATGTTTCCAGCAACTTTCTAGCCCTCAAACATAGGTGTTTTTAGGGACCCGTCGCTGTTTTTCCACCAGGGATATTGGTACAAAAAGTGGGTATTTTAAGCCAAAACATCTTTTCCTAACCATAACCAAGTGATTTTTGTGCATAAACAGGAAAGTTTCAACATATCCGCTACATAATAACGTAAAAATGTAATGAATCTGTGGTTTGCAGAAGCATTTTTTTTCTCACAATTGGGTTGTTAGAGCAGGTAGCTTCAGTATGTTTACTCACAAATTGTTTCGTTGTTTTTGGCTCTGATGCGCCCGAATGTTCCTTCAGTGACCCAGTAGTTCTTCACGTCTCCCACCAGCTCCTGCAGCACCTCCTTCCTGTTGCAGCTCGTGTCCTCCATACCTGCAATAGTAATTAGCTGTTATATTAACCTTTCTTAAATTATACTCCATCAGACTGTTGACATTCTCTTGGCTCTGAGGAACTAAATGTGGTTTTGTATGTTTTCTTGTAAACTTGCCTGCATTTTACACTTCCATCACACTGGTTTTTTTTATTTTTTCAAATTGATTTCTATCCAGGCGATTGCTGTGGCACAAAAACCTGACTCAGTGGCCAGTTGTGACAAAATAAAGGCAGCATATAAAACAAACATACAAAAAACACAGATTTATATAATGATATTGAAGAAGAAAAAAATAGATCAGTCTCATCGTGGCTGGTCAGTATCTACCCTGATGTCAGCCCTGCATATTGTATCAGACCATTTCTTCTATAACCCACCCAAAACAACTAATTGGATCCATGGCTTCATTTATTGGTTTTAAATAATGCCATATCAGTGATATATTGTGTGTTACCATGATCTGCCACGATGATGATGTTTAGACAGCGGTGGAGGCCAATCTGTTTCAGGCCATTCATGAGTTGGCCAATGATCTTATCCACACCCTGGATTGCTTCAATCAGCTGCAGGAAACAGATGAAACAAACACACACATTCAGCAGCTGGCCCATCTTTTCTCCACAGAAAGCCCCCATTAGCTTTAGATATAATGTGACATCAAGACATACAAAAATATATTAAAATCATTATTAAAATGTAGATTATGCACTGCAGTTCTCATTCATTAAGTTTCTTTAAATGTTTTATCTCTGTCAGTATTGACCCACTGTGTGGACATCACTGAGATAGCACACATGTATTGTAAACACACTGCTGGCAAAGAAAGCTATCTCCAAAGCACCCATCGATCAAACAGCACTTTATAATGTACCAGTGGACATTATAAAGTAAAAAGAGGGGGATCAACAAGCCTTACAGACTGACAGCTCCTCAGTGAACTGCTGGGTCATTGTTATGGAACTTGTTAAAAATTACACTAATGACTGTTGGATGGAAGAGCAGAGCTAACATTGCTCTGGCTGAGAGCAATCAAAAGAGGCTTTGTCCGTCTTGAATCTTTGGACTCCAGAGAGGCATGACATTTCATTCACAACATACTCAGATACCAAAACTTTGTCTGCAACCAAAGGTGCCTGCATGCTCCAGGAAAACAGGATGTGGATGTTCCAACAGCTTGCGACATCTGTCAGAAGATGCTGATTCAGCATGAGTCCTGTTGTTTGCTATTATTTAATTTGGGACTCAGACAGAATTCCTGCAGGCATGGAATTTAAGACTTTGCTTGTGCCAAGAGGATTGTAAAAAGGTAGAAAATTAGTTCCTCAGATGTAAGGTTGGGCTCAGGCAGATAGTTTCCTTATGAACTTTAGGCAAGCTGAGAGAAGCACTTGAAAAGGCAAAGTGGTTCCAGTTAATTGACAGTCTGCAGCGGGTGGACGTGCACAACACATGATGTTGTTGTTAATGGGAATGGTCCATTTAGGCAATTTTGACGATAAACTAACATCACCATGAATGACGAACTAGAAAAAAAATCAGATGAACAGAGACACTTCCTGTCAACAATGATGTCATGTTTAGTTAGAGCTGTAAATGTTATTAGACAGTCTTTTTTTCTACTCTCCAAATTGGCCATAAACCCACTTCAAGATTACACAAGCAGGAGGTGGACTTTCTTTTCATATAAACACACAGTTAGGGGGAAAGAGATTATCTTTAGCTCTTCAGTTTGATTGGCTCATTTGGTTTCCACTTGACTAACCCTGAAAAATGACCATGCCATTACCCAGATTTAATAAATGCACCACTGAAGATGATGTTGAGAGGTTCACTAAATGACTGTCTGGAAATTCACAAAGGCCCATAAAGAGTCTGACTCTGCTGATGGGATGGCAATTGTTTTATTTATTTATTGGACATCTGATTCAACCTTTATGGAGATCTTTTATCTGTGGCCATTAAAGGACTTTAGACTTTTAGAATTGTGCAACAACAAGACTTATCTGTGATGATTGGCGATAATGGCCAACATTAATGAGGCTATGATGAGGCTATATATGATGATGGGATTTGTTTCAGCACTGTTAGTTTGATATTAAGTGTTGAAGTCAGCTGATGTGAAGAACTAATTAAAGATTTACTGACATGATGTAAAAAGAAATGTAAAATCACTTCCTGTGATCCAGTGAGTCAGGTGAACTTACCCCTCCACTCACAGGACCGTAGCTGTGTCCAGATTTATCGGGTTCCTCCAGATATAATGTGTAGAAGTCTGGTCTGGAGGAAAAAGTCATTTTTACTGAAAGTTGAATTTTATCAATGACACCACCAGATAAATCATTGAAGGTATTTGCT
Organism: Epinephelus lanceolatus; assembly: GCF_041903045.1. NCBI lineage: Eukaryota > Metazoa > Chordata > Actinopteri > Perciformes > Serranidae > Epinephelus > Epinephelus lanceolatus. The sequence continues at coordinate 36,711,980 of NC_135749.1, read as the reverse complement.
GAATGAAAGTATTCTGATTCCTTTATTGACCTCACTGCTTTTACTGAATTGAATAGAAGAAAAACAAACCTTTCATCATCTGGCAGCTGAAGCCATTTGAGCAAAGTGAATACTCTTTCCTCAAATGGCACTTTACTGGGAAAAAAAGAGACAGAGGAGAGAGAGGTGACAGTGGTGAACATAAGCTTAATGGACCTCTTCACTCACAAAATTTTTTTGTCGGTCTGCCTTTAAGAAATCTCAAACTGTGAAGCAATGCAGGGAACAAAAGATATGGTATCAGTCAAACAAAAATTAATGTTGCAAAATTATATCAAGATGTCACGTCCAGTCACCACTGTACTTTTTTAGTCTACTTGAGACTGCTCTGTGTGAACAAATGCAGCAAAGTCTCCTCTTCTAATCTGGTCAGACAATACAAAACAATTCTCTGATATCACTGTTTCTGCTAAAACTGCCTTTTAAATCAATTATTCACCCTGTGTTATGTTGCATTCCAGAAGAAAACTTATTTAATGTATTTTTTGCATGCCTCCACGTTGATAAGAGAATTCAAAAACTGAATTTTTTTTTTTTGATGATTTGAAGTAAAGGGGGGCTGAGTTTAATAACAACAAAACTATTGAAAAACATCCTTTTACAAACTCTTTGTCCAGTATGTTGCGATGTTCTGAATGCAACAATTCAGTCACTCTCTGCAACCTTGCAATTTTATCTGATCACCACAACTTTGCTGTAAAATTGACAATTTAAAACTGTGCCTGGAACAGAGTCACACACGCACGCACGCACGCATGCACACGCGCGCGCACACACACACACACACACACACACACACACACACAGTGACAGGGCTACTGTTAGCATCACATAGCTAAGCCATGTTTCTGTGTCAGTGTGGATTAATGGCTCGGTGTGGGGTGTTCTCTCCAAGCGGCAAAATAGCACTTTGTAACACTGTTAGTGTTACAAAGTGCTTCACAAATTATACATACAAATATTAAATGGCAAATTAAGATGTTATGATCACATTATGCTATGTTAGCTAGTGCTAACCAGGCAGAGAGAGCACAGTGCTGCGTCAAACAGCATCAACAGCTGATTGTCAGCAATTGCTTTCTTGGTTAGAATAAAAAAAAACAACAACAAAAAAAAAATACAATGATTGCTACAGTGTAGGAAAACATGCAAATAGTTAATCAGAACAGCCTGAGTAACTGATATACAAATGATCATTTTGTGGTTTAAAAGTTCCTTTAAAAGACATTTTAGCAGAAACAGTGACATTAAAATTTGCTTTGTTTTGTTTGAACAGTATGGAAAAGGTGGCTTTGGTCTCAACTAAGGGGGCTGATAAAGCACAGCAGTGACTGGACTTGTCTTCTAGATATAATTTTACAACATTTATTTCTGGTTGACTGCAACAGCTTCAAGAGATTTCTCACTAACGGGCCTGCATACTTGTTCATATATCTTAACAACTTCAGCTGTAGTGACAATGAGTTCTTCAGAGGCTTCTCAGGGTGTGTTGTTATGAGCACAGCCATCTCATGCATCGATTTCAAATTGTTAAGTGATATCTGCTAGCTGTTTGAGGACAGCTAAGGTCAGCTAAAAGCATTTACTGAGCCTGTTTGCAGATTTCAGACAGAGTTGGGAAAAGAATGTACTGAGACATGGACCAACATACTGAGATTTTTTTTGTCTTTTCATGGTAATGCTCTTAATGTAGGGTCAGGGGTGATAAAGGTTAATGACAACATTACCACATTACAACATTACAACAACATCTACCAACCCAAGCAGAGATAGAAACCCTTTGCCTCCGTTACACAATCACCATAGTATAGTACTTTATCAGCTGAGATGCTGTTCAGGCTGCTTTATTGCTTGTAATCGCTTTGAAAGGACTTTATGTGATTTGATTGAACTTTTATTGATATTGCTTCAGAGATGTCAACAGGTCAAAGATTAAACCAATTCATAAAATGCTACCTGATGAAAGACACTGAGCATGAAATGTTTTTTGTGAATGTTCATTTCTAGCCAATGGTCTTGTGTGCTTTTCCTTAGATTAATCTAAAGCTTTTATATATGAGCTCAGTCTCTGCAAACATTCAGCTGCAAAGCTGTTTTTGTCACAGATGTGAACACTTGCATCAGGGACTAAAACTGTTGCAACATCTGCCTCACTTACTTAACATGGAAAGAAACTCTGTGTCACAATGAAGCAGTTTTCACAATGGTTGTGATGATTTAAAGGGGTTAGGTCAGATTTTATTAAGTATTAGTATTATAATACCTACCTACCTACGATGCACTTCTGTGGACGGGGGTCAGCAGCAAAACGAATTCTGGCCACATAAAAAGTGTACGCTATATTCAGAGTATTTTCAGTGCTTTACCTTTCCATCAGACAGCCCATAACAATATCACATCTATGTTCTTTTCAAGTCCACCAAACTCCATTGACAAAACCATTAATTTTGGCTCACTGAACACAAGAGCTGCTGGTTGACTGCTGCCTTGATCAGTTAGTTAGTTTGTGATATTGTTTGGCTCTGGTGAATCTGAACTAACCCTTTTAAAACACCAAAGTCAAAGAATTACAAGGACAAAATAACTGACTGAGGCAGCAGTAGACCAGCAGCTCCTGCATCCAGCAATGTTAAATCACTGTTTTTCTCAATGGAGTCTGATTTTGAAGAGCAATTTAACACATTCATTTCCACATTGGAAATCGTCTGACAGAAAGGTAAAGCAGTGAAAATAGTCTTGAAACAGCCTACACTTAAAGTGATGTTGATTGTTTTAAGTTGGACTTAGTTTAGGTGGCTAAAGGTGCTATGCTATGTCTCCTTTTCAACCCCCAATCCACAGCAGTAAATTGCTTAGCTTCTGTGTTGGACTCCTGCAAGCTTCTCCAAACTGGGGATGTGCTGACCACCAACTACTGTATGTAGTACACTGACTGTGGATAAGTACCTCATACAACCCCACTTCAAAAAATGTGAACTATCCCCTGAAGGTGGGTGTGATAACTGCTCCAACATTTGCCAACAAAAAGTCCTCCAAAAAAATCATTCTGTTCTAAAAGCAACTGCACAGTGACGGCCAAGAGGAAACACAACTGACTCACCAGTTGTCTTTACAGCTCATCTGCACTGTAGGAAGGAAGTTGTAGCACAACTATTGCAAGTTTTTTGTTATAATTAACTAACAAAACTGTTACATCATAATTTGTGCTTGTTTAGCAAAAAAATGATCTTACCATGGCTGCTCACACACATGCCTGCATGAACTTGTGCAGATTTTTGAACTCTCAGCAGGGCTCAGGGTCAAATAATGGTTGCGCCCTGTCTGCCTTTGTTAAAAGGTGTGATGATAACATCTTTGACCTTAATGCACGGAATGAATTACAGTAAAAACTAAAGAATAAATCATTAATTGCTGGCAGAATAGTGACAACCTTACAGCTGGCATTATACATACCAAGGGCGTTCAAATTGTTGTCACATTTAAGTATCTAGGAACAGAGTTCAACTCTTAACTCAAGTTTGATGTAAACACTGAGGGCTCTAGTTTCCCGGGGCGGCGCAGGGTGGCGAACCCTGTGCAGAGCTAGTTTCGAGCAGCGCAACCCGAGGCACGCTCAGTTTGGTAGTTTGGCAGACCGAGGTGTGCTGAGATGGGTGTGGCGGCGCAACGGGGGGGGTGTCGACAGATCCAGCTTGGCGCAGTGACAGTTTCGTGCCAAAAGGCTTCGCCTAAGGTGCGCTAAAAGCTCGCCAACTGAAACCAGGTCTACTGTCAGCGCAGGCAGAGCGCAGCACTAGTGGAGGTTTGGCTGACTGGCGGACAGTGCGCACACGTCACCAAAACCTCACAGGCAGGTTTCCAGAATGTCAGGCACATTAACAATGCAATAAATACCCACAAAAACCACTATTCAATGCAACTATCTGCAATCAGCACATAAATGTATCTTTATATTGACTGTCCCGTCACATCTGATGTCACATCAAAGGGGATTTGCACCGTTTGGCACACATAATGTAAACCCAACCTGATTTGATTAACACAGCTGCAAACTAATGGGTTCACATCCCTCTCAGCCAACCACAAACAGCCACAGCATCAGATAGGGAGTATACAGTATATTCAGCATCTGAAGAGAGATGATGAGCTCATGAGACTACTGCTGTGGAACTGGAGCTCTGTGCCTGGAACAGAGTCTCACACACACACACAGACACACACACACAGTGACAGGGCTACTGTTAGCATCAGATGGAGTACATTATTGCGAGGAGGAGGAGGAGGAGGAGGACTTACGCAGAGAGGGTGTACCCTCAAAGGACATCCTATTTGGGCATGACAGAGCTGGAATGCAGGTGGGCCACACGAATAATGACTGGAATACCGCTGTGTCCAATATAATTCTCATTTCATGTCGTACTCTTTTTCATTACACAGGAACAAATTACATCTACCCCGCGAGGTGGTCCAAGTGGTGACGCGCATCGTGGCCTCTGATGCGCACCCCAGTGGCACCTGTGCTCTCCCTGTTGCTGTAAAGGTGACAGTGGCTCTGACCTTCTTCGCCACCGGATCTTTCCAGCACACCATGGCTGCGGTGGCGGGGATCAGTCAGAGAGCTGTCATTTCGGCTATACATGCAGTGACGTCTAGTCTAGTCCGACATGCAAATGAGCACATAATTTTTTCATCCACATCTGAGAGCCAGCTGGAAACAAAGCGAGGTTTCTTGTTGAAATGTGGATTCCCTGGGGTACTGGGACCAATTGACTGCACACATGTACAGTTGCGTGCCCCAGATATCCAAGCCATCACTTATGGCAGTCTGTATATTCGGACACTGCGAGCTTGGACCTCCCGGACCAAAACATCAGTTTCCTCCTGGGAGAAGTTTGGCTGTCTGACGCTGCTGCTCTCTTCTGCCATGGGGAATTGAGTAAACTCTCATTACGCCTTTGCGCGGCGCATTTAAGGGCGAGGAGAGGGGCTCATTTGATTGGTGTGATGTGTGTAAAACCCACTCCACGCCTTCTCTCCTCCCTCTTTTCGCCTTGCACAGGTAGGAGGGACGGAGGTGGGAAAGATAAGTAGCTGCGCCAGCGAGCACAGTGTGCCAAACTTGCAAAATCCACCTGGCCACACCCAGTTGGTGAAGCACAGGTGCGCTGCGCCTCCACCTCGCCCAGTCTGCGAAACTAGAGGCCATAGTCAATTGTGGAGCACAGCTAACAAAGAATTCACTTTTGTGAAAGTTCAAAGGTCTAGTTTACTAACTGCTACACTAAGTCCTTCATTCTGTCTTCTATCAGGCGACTAAATGCAGAAGTGCAAGGTAAGGCAAGTCTGAGGGCAAGGTAAAGCAGTGACAGTATACTTAAAGTGCACTTGATTTTTTCAGGTGGCGGACGTTGTCTTAACTTCAATTTCAGTGCTCTGTTTTCTTAGATGTTGATTAAAAGTGCCATTTAATATCCAAAATGTAATGCTTTACCCATATCATACTGTTTGAGACATTAAACTGCCTGTTCTTTTGTAATGTTGCTCAAACCAGGTAATCATCCAGCAGGATGATATACTTCACAGCAACACTCTGGTTCCCCAGTAAGCTTTTGAAAAACAGAGGTTTCAGTTTTACCCATTGTAAGGTTTGTAGATGTCGGGAAAACTTCCATTGATTTTGACGTCTGATCCTGGCCAGAAGAAAGTCCCAGACTTCAGCCCCTGGTGCTTTGCTGTGTGCCAAATCTACATAGACAAACAGGACATGTCGACTCAGGGCAGGAGACTCAGGAGAACTTACACATTTATAACACACTTATACTGAGTTAAATCTTCAGCTACAAAATCACGTTATTTCTTGGCTACTGCGTTAAATCCAATGTGATTATTCTCAGGGTCCTTTTCCCTCAGAAATACAGCATAATCTAAAGTCTAATTCACAAGTAACTCACAAACTGTGAAATCTGTCTGTCTTGGATGTATTTCCTGTTCTGTATCTGCTCCTCCCAGCACATGATTGAACCTACATACAATACATGGATCCAAATCAAACAATGGGCCCCTGAGCACAAATATGCAAGGGGCCCACCCACCACCTCTCCTACATAGGAGCAAGACACATAGATTTGGTGGTTTTTGGTCAATTTGTGTTTTTTTATTTTTATTGTTTTGTCTTTTTGTGTTCATTTTGAGTCTCATGTTCATTTGACATCTGACATTTTGCAAGTGAAGGCTCCCGGGTATGTGCCCAGTGTGGCCGTTCAGTAATCCATCCATGCTTACATATCCTTACATCAAGTGAAATATGTAAATATCTTAGTTTTGCCTATCATGCTACATACAGGTGGCTTATTGTTGAAGGCTGTTGCATCTATAAGCTGCCTGAAAGAAAAATCTGCAAACACTATGAAAAATGGTAGCCTACCTTGTTTTTGGGGTATTTTGCAGTTAATGTTCACTGAGCTCCTTTGTAGCAAAGATGCAACTACATTATCTTATACAAAATATTTATTAACATCTATGAATTCATCATCTTGTCTGCATCCAAAGTTCATAAGTTAAACCAAACAAGACTCACAGGCTGTCCGAGGTACCAGTCAGGGTTGTCTTTCTCTGGACTGGACAGACTGAAGGTGGCGTCAAACACCGGGTCGTACATCGTGTTGTCAATCAAACCATTGGACTCTGGGTAGAGACCCTGGGAGGAGGAGGAGGAGGGAGAGGAGAGGAGAGGAGAATGTGTGACAGTTATTTCGGCATGAATCAGTTTCGCTATGAAATACTTCTGTAAAAGTGCAAGTATGACATGAGGCCTCATTAATTTGTGAGAGGGTGGAGTCAGTGCTCTTTATGAGTAAGTTATGTATTCCTGGAAAGTAGGAGTTGTCTGACACACATCTGTAGTTTACCTTCAGTTGCATATCTGTGTCTGTCTTTGCTTATGTAAACATGCTCTGCCTTCAGATAAATCTATTTTTTTCAGCCTCTGGAGGAGCATGCTGTCAACACCCAGTGGGGGTTTTATTAGCCTGCAACCGTAAGGGCTGAAATACCTCTGAAACTGCAAGTTAAAGGGATCATTCAGATTTTCTGAAGTGGGATTGTATGAGGTAGTTATTCATAGTCAGTGTATTACCTACAGGAGATGGCGTTTGCCTTGCCCCCAGTTAAGAGAAAAAGACAGGAGAGCCACCTCAGAAGCTAAGTGATGTACTGCTGTGGACAGGGGCAGCAACAAAATGGGCTTTAGCCACCTTAGAAAAAATTCTACATAAAAGGATTTTCTCAACCAAAGAAATTCCATATTCTAACGCTTAGGCCTAAAGGCCAAAACACACCAGTGACAAACGCTGCTTATCCACAAATGTGCCACAATTATTTTCAATGTACAACCCCAACTGGCACCGGCTAGACGCGTGTCACTTCATGCCACTGCCCTATTTCGGCCTCGCCACCCTCAGAAATACATGCATTTTTCCTCCACTCTCTCTCTGCTTGTACATATCAGCTGCCGAAGCAGCTCTTTTTCTCTTCTCCTATGGCAGCTCGACTCTTCTCCTCACCACTGATGTATAAAGAGAACTCTGTTGCTGTCTCATGTGTGACAAAGAGTGGATGAGGAGAGACTCATTGTTGAGGTAAAGAAATACCCAGAGCTAAATTACCCACAATCCTGTTTTTATAAAGACAATGGGCAAAAAGATATTGCCTGGCAAGTCACAGCTCTGGAGATTGGCTCTTCAGGTGAGAAATCAAGCTTAATTAGTGGCTCTCCACACATGATTTTAAGCTAATGCAGAGGTGAAGGAAGTACAGATCTTTTAGTAAAAGTAGTAATAACTTTGCGTGGTCGTCTGCTGACAAGCTGCAGCGCGATTGTATCCAGTGTGTGCTAGGGGCAGCACTTGACAGGCGGCATTTGACACACTGTTTTTTTTTTTGTTTCGTTTTTTGTTTTCAGCTCTTCTGTGCCGCTCACTGAAATGCAGGATCTGAGTGAAACCAAACTTCGCTTTTCTAAAGATTTTAAAGATTGTACATGCTTGTGTTTTTCCAGACTGATCAAACAAAGAAATAAAAACAACTGTGGCTAGTTACACTGAATAAAGACATCTACACTCCACCTGCAAGACATGTGTTTTAACAATTCTCTTTGTGGATAATGTAAAAAAAAAAAAAAAAAACACTGCCAAATAAGCAAGAGAGACACTTGGTGAAGAGCACTGCTGTACCTAACCATCAGTTCAGATTACACTGGATATGTACAAATAAATTAAATGACTTTGCAAACTATCAGTGAAGCGTAAAGCGCTGGCATCCTCTGATACAGAAAGACCCTGAGGTTGTGTTTTACTGTAACCAAGTCCAGGCAGCAGTAGCTCTCTGGGTCCCTTCAGCATGTGTTTACAGCTCACAGTTAACTTCTGCTCTTTCTGGGCCTCCAGTTTCTGCAGAAGTTTCCCCTCTTTCTTTTTCAATCCATTCAGTGTCTCTCTGCAAACGTTTTTTTTCTCTATAGTGTGGTTCATTAAGGTATCCTTTTGTCTCCACAGTGAACTGCATTTTGTCATCGCTGTCATAATCACACAGTTTTATTATCTTTTATTTGTTGTCTCCATAAACCGCTAACAATCTGACCCAAACAGCTGACCTGTGGCATAATACAGTGACGGCACAGCTGCACTTCTGCGTAGGAATACTAACTTCTACAGTTCAGAAAATGTAGCACCAAAATAAGGGGCTGTCAGATGGTAAGGTAACATGGTGAAAATATTCTGTATATACTGTCCACTTAGACTGTGTGTAATATACTAACTATGAATAAGTACGGGGCGGCAGTAGCTCAGTCCATAGGGACTTGGGTTGGAAAGCAGAGGGCCACCTGGTCAAGTCTCCATATGGATCAAATATGGAGCATGGTCTGGTAACTGGAGAGGTGCTAGTTTGCCTCCTGGGCACAGCCAATGTGCCCTTGAGCAAGACACTGGACTCCAAACTGCTCAGGGCGCAGCCCCCTCACTCTGACATCTGTCCATTTAATGCATATACAAGGCCTACTTGTGCATGTGTGTGTATTTCAGGCCTGTGTGTATATGGGCGGCGCTTTCCCTCCATCTGTGTGTCGTCCAAATCCTCTTTGTCTTCATCATCTACCTGAATATTACTATCTGACCTGTTAAAACTTTGCTATCCGAGTTATGAAATGATATTGTGCCCTGTTCCACTCTCTTGTTGCTGATGTGCCTGTCCTCCAGGTTATGTCACATTTTCTCAGCTGCTTTTTGGTCAAACAACTCTCTAAAGGTTTTTGACAGATGCAACAAAACGCAGAACATTGAACCTATTCAAAAAATTTTAATAACAGATGAAAATGCTGGAGTCAGTGTGCAAAAATGATTGACACAAGATGAGGTTCTATTTATTTTAAACGTGCAACAATTTCAGATGTAAAATATGGACATGGTGTTCAATGGCTTTGATGAGAATGTCGTTAGTTTTTCTTTTGGTCATTATCTGAGGACCCATCAGCTACCGGTCTGAAAAAGATAAGCCTCTGGGGGCAATGGCACAATATTTCAGACTGATTTGGTGTAGCAAGCAGACAACTGAGCCGAGACTTACTCTTCCATGTGCCTGTCATTTCAACTAATCTCCATAAACAGAAATCTGTATATGACTGCAGATACATTTTTAAAAAGCTTTGAGAATAGAATAGCTAAAGAATTGGACAAATTAAACATCCATCCTGAGGGGGATATGTGCATTGTACCATATTTCTTGGTATTCCATCCAAACATATTGTGACATTTATTCCAATGTCACAAATGTCAATATGATGGTGTCACTAGAAGAAAAGTGGGATCACCAGAGTTAGTAGGATTTATCTTTTTGTGACCATGGATGACTGAGCAAAATGCCACGGTGCTTAAACTAATAGTTTGGGGATATTTCAGTCTGGGCAAAAGTGGTGGACCGACCCACCACACTGTCTTTCTTAGAGCCACGCCACTGGCTGAAAAAGTCAAATCAAAGCTGCTGTGCTCTGCGGCTAAATAACAGCAACAATAACAGTTAATGCCTTTGCTTGCAATCTGCAATCCATTTCAGCTACATGTGGGGGGTAGAGGTCAGAAAGTTTTTATCAAAGCTATCACAATTTCTGCATGTGTATGATTGCATGCATGTGTTCATGGTTCCATGTGTAGCGGTGTGAGTGCCTCGTGTCCTCACCGTGACAATGGTATAGTGATTAGGGAACGTCTTGCTGGGAAATGCTGCCTGCATGTATGGTGCCGAGGTTCCACACTTCTCTGTGATGTAAAGAACAAAAGACATGTTGAGCTGGGAGCACTGTACTAGAGAAAATTTAATTTATTTGATCCATTAAAAAAAAGGTGTGTGTGTCATTGCCCTGCATGTGGGCTGGCTGCCCCACAGTGATACCGAAACTCACACACACACACACACACACACACACACACATTTGTACACACATTAAAAGGTTGATCACTGATCAACCTTTTAATGTGTGTACAAATTATCTTCTCTGATCAATGATCAGAGAAGATAATTTGGGAGCTGGATGACTCATGAGTTATGCATTTAAAAAAACAATCCTGACAGACAAGTTGTTGTTACCTGTTGGTAGCTGACTTTCTCATTTTCCTTAGAAAATGTAATTCTGAGGAAACTTGACTTGTTTTGTCTTGAAGACGTTTTGTTCTCTCATCCAAGACAATTTATTAGTTCAGGAGTGATTCAGAGAATTCGCCAGAAGTGAGACATCTTGAAGGCCAAATACCAAACTCATCGGACCAGAATGCAACCTCAAATAGGATACAAACCCATTTATATTGAGTTAATAGTTGGCTGCTGTGTGTCAAGGTTAACTGCACCCGGCGGTGTCAGGGGGAAACGTGGTGGGACAAGAACGAAAGTTATGGTGGCAAAAGTCCAATTAGGGCAGGCGGAAGGGGTGGTGGATGGGTCCGACAAACCTCCGACTTTCAAGATTATAAAGCCAAACCCTGTTCTTTTTTCTGAAACCTGACGACTTGCATTAGTTGTTGAAGGAAAAAAAAAAGTCAGTTTGCGGTGTTGTGCCGACATAGGGCATTTATTTTGAAAGTGCAAACTGTGCATTTCCTCTGAAAACAGAAGTGTATTTTAAAAGAAGACAATTTATGTAACAGGCTGAAGTTGACTCTGCATCCCAGAACATCAATAACCAACGCATCCAGGGTCCCTTGCACATCGTATCTGTACGTGCAAAGGCCATGACTAAACATCAATATGTGACGAGGTTGGAGTGAGAACGTGTTGATTTCATTGAGCTGTGTGCACTGAAAGTGAATGTCAGCACTACCTTTTGAGATTAAGTTCAGTCGGACTTGTTTCAACAAACTAATGTTTAAAAACAGAAATATAAATTTTAAAAGGCATTCATGATTTTTGTAAATGTAACTGCACCGGTCCAATAAATAATGGCCACGCATCATACAGATGTCTTTTTCTGATTTATTGCCGCCTTTCCTTCATCAGACACCGTGAAAACTACAAAAAATAAAACATATAAAAATCAATGAGTCAAAATATACATCTGTCAGTCATTTTACAGTCTCTTTAGCAAGTGTCTATAATTAGACAGGCCCAAACAATTAAGTGTATCATGCTAACATCTGTTAATAGACAGATCCCAGTCCGTGAACACAGCAACAGAAAATATCAAAAGTATAAAGGCATTTCAACAATATTATGCACAAATATGACACAATTGTGCGCCTCTTGAACCATGCAGAATGATGTTAATTTAGGCCGTAGCACTCTGTTCCTCTGCAGCCACACTTGGCTCTTTTCTCTGCAGGCATGTTGTCTCTTTCTCTGCTGCCTATTGTTTCCTGACCCATGATGCATCAGGTGTGCCCCTCACAAAACTCTGTTCATTTGCCCGTGACATTCAACTTCAAAATGAAACTTGCATTCAAAGGCACTGGATTTTTAACCAAACATTATTTTTAAGGTAGTGTATTTTAGTCCAGTTTTCAATTAAAGTTACCCTTTTTAAACAACTTATTTATTACATTTTAACACATTTTAATGACTGTATGAATTCAAACATTGATTAATTTTTACTGAAAATATAAAAGAAACACTCCAATGAAATCTCTGCAAAACTGTCCCTCAGACAGTTACAGTAAATTTCACACATTATTACTCTGTTGTTGAAACTGAATTGCATTTGGTGAAGGTTGGAGGTATGAGGTTTTATTGACACTTTATGGATCCAGTGAAGTTAAAGGATTTAGTCACAAGCTCTTCTTTATACTTTTCATTGGTTAAATATTAAATATTTAAACTGATGGTTTGTTTTGCTTTTTTATCTGTAGTTTAGAAATGTTACGGCAATTCACAATAATACTGTAAGTTTGGGTCCCAGGGAGACACTAAATTTCTCTTTGGGGTCTTAAGATAAAAAAGTTTGGGACCCTGCATTTGACTGATGATTAAAAAAATAAAACTATTTCGTTAATTACTGAGATTCTTATTTTGAATGCACTCTGAAGAAAGACATTTGGAAACAGTTTCTGCAGCAGCTGCAGCAGTGGCGAATTACGTGTCAAGTTTTATCGTTCCAGTTCATTCAAATATTGTACAGAAATGACATGAAAACAAAGGGGAAGAGAGGCAAATCTTATAAAAAAAATAATACGTCCTTTGGATAGAATTGGTAAAGAATTTGTGAGGGGAATGCAAATTCACTGCCTGTTCTTTCCTACTAGAAACCCTTAAAGGGATAGTTCGCCATTTTGAAAATTCGCCTATTGCCAATGGTCATATGAGTAGGTACATTACCTTTAATTGTCAGTGCCTGCTGTTCTGAGATCGGTGAGACAGAGCTGAAATGGAGGTGAACGGTACAGCCCCCTCTCTCCCTCAGAACTAATCAAATACACCATCAAATGACTCCATAATGCTCTAGTGGACAACACATGGCTTGCGCATTCCCCACGCTATGAAATAATAATGTATAATTAAGTAACATTACGACACATGAAGCAAATACTCGGAACTACTTTCTTGAGTAAACCACTGGGCGGAGTGACACAGTGCGCACCTGAGACAGTGCTGTAGTTATTGCTTGCAGCCTTGCATTTGCGGTATCGTCAGCTGGACACACCAGAAAGTTTGAGAAAAGTTTACAGAGTGTTGTTGTAAATCATGGTTTACACATGTATTGTAAAAGGTTGCAGTAACAAGCCGAAGACATGGAGCAGAGTGAAGTTTCACGTAGTACCAACCAAAAATACGGACAGGATGAAACAATGGCTATTTGTGCTGGACATCGACCCTAACACGCCTGTGGAAACGGTCCGGAAAATGTTTGTTTGCTCCAACCATTTTTTACTGGAGGACTACGCTGAAAGGATGGAGCACAGAAGCTCAGGAATGGTTCAAACTCCTTTCTTGAGAGACACTGCCATACCTTCTGTCGGCATCACAACACGAGCACACGTGGTAAGTGATCGTTGTGTATTTTGCTCAGCAATCCCTCTGCTGTAACGTTACCTCTGTGTTGAGTAACATTAGCCTACAACCCAAGCATGGTAAATAAGGCTAAAATGCAAATGTTGTTGTGGTTATGTTATGGATAAGTGCTTGCCCAGAGCATATAGTGAAGTGACTGGCATTACTTCTCATTGTTGGGAATAAACAGACTGCTAAGGAACATTTTATGTTGTTGTTCCTTCAGGAGTTGTGGTGATTTGTGAGTGTGGAGTTAGCATGTTCTCCCCGTGTTCCGGTGATTATTTTGCGGCGTACTCTCGTCCCATCCCACCATCAACATATGTATGTAACATACAGTCACTGGCCACTTTGTTAGGTACACCTGTGTAATTTAATGCAATCAAGTAGAACGGCTTCCGGTGCTGACACGCAGACACACCGATGCCAAACAACGCTGATAATAGAAGTTAAAATAAGGAGTTTAAAGGACTTTATTCAAAGTATATACTCCACCTACACTGAGAAATTGACTCAAGGGTGCTTTATCTCCCGGAAGCGATCCTGGAGAGGTAAGAAGAAAAGTTGAAATTGTCTGGAATGTCTCATCCATAGGCAAACAAATCAGCAAACAGCTGAGTTGAATGTCGGTGGTTTACGGAGCAAGATCAATACAACTGCTGAAATGGCGAATGCGCAGCTACTGGAAGAGTTACAAAAAGTAAACTGCAAAATTGACGACCTGAAGATAAGCTTTGACAAGAGGCTTAATAGTAAGGTCGACAGTCTGGAGAAATCACTGGACAAGATGCTGACGGAAAACCAGAAGCTGTTAATGGTGGAAATGGAGAGATGCCGGAAAGAAATGAAAGAGGGACTGGACTTGGAGACTGGTCGCCTGCAAGCGCGCATGGAGGCACTGGAGCTGAAGATACCAGGGGGGAAACATCCACCGCGATTTGAGTCTGCAGTGTCTCTCATAGTTTATGGCCTGCGCCAAGAAATCAACGAGAACATATTGGAGAAAATTAATCTGATGTTCTCCAAGGGTCTTGGCAGTGACATCCGGGCAAAGGAGGCGGAGAGGATGAAGAAAAGAGGAGACGCGCCTGCTGCTGTTAGGGTGGAATGTAAATCAGCAGAGGACAAAGTTGCAATCCTGAGCCCGAAGCAAAAATTGAGAGAGCAATCACCCTATGAAAGGGTATATGTGAAGTCTGCCAAATCCCACACCGAGCACCTGATTGAAATAAACTTTAAAACCATCTTGAAAGAACTGCCGCAAGGAAAGGATTACTTCGTAACGGGGAACGGCAGGCTCGTAAAGAGAGATGATGACGCATCAGCGGGAAGGAGGAGAGGGGGAGAGAGGAGATCCCAGAGTCAGAGGGGGGGCTATTGAAGGCCCCCGGAGTTGGCGAGTACTAAACAGTTACGTGACACAATTCACTTGTACATTGGAACGTAAATGGGTGGACAGTCAATAATTATGAACTTAGAGCAGCTATCTTACAGTTATTAGATGCAGATATTATTTCTCTGAATGAAACCCACCTGCGAGGAGATGACATTATTGACATGGACGGATATGTATGGTTTGGAAATAATAGAATAACACATGTGAGAGCTCCCAGAGCGTCGGGTAGAGTGGGGATTTTTGTAAGATCATCATTATTTTCTGAATATAAAATTGAAATAATTGACAAATCTTTGGATGGCATTATTGGTCTGTCTTTTGAACATAGGACATCTGAATACTGTTTTGCTATTTTTTCATGTTACTTACCTCCAGAATTATCCCCTTGGGGTAGAGATGCATTCTTATTTTTTTGTCATTTGTTAAGTCAAGTTTATTTATACACAGAAATGGATGCTATCTATGTTTGTGGAGACTTGAATGCTCGAATAGGAGGTCTAAATTATTTCATTCCTGATATTGATAGCATTCTACCACGAATCGCTCTGGATGATTATGTGAATAAGCATGGTGAATCATTGCTTGAATTTTTAAGGGACTCTAAAATGTGTTTGATCAATGGTAGAATCTTATCATTGGATGATAACTTTACATCAGTATCCACAAAGGGTAAGGCAATTGTTGATTATATAATTACCCCTTTTGACTGTTTGGAAAATTGTTTCGAGTTTAAAGTTTTAATGGCAGCTGAATTGGCTGAAAATGCTGCATGTTTTGATTTATTTATTTATTTATTTAGGAGACTGTTGCCATTTGCCAGATCACTCTCTGTTGTTTATGAAGTTTTATGTTGACCTTGTAAAGCTAGATCCTGAAAATAGCTCTTCACATATGCAACCTACTCAAAAAAGGATTAGGAGAAATGTGCCTGAGGCCTTTCTAAACTCCAACATGGCTCATGCAGCAATGGAGAAATTGATTAGTAAACTAGAAGTTGCTGCCCAAAAGCAGGACGAATTGGATAAATGGTACGATGAATTATGCAAACTGATCCACACAGAATTAGGGAGCAGGGATAAAAGCAAAATAGATAGACCACTCAAACCATATAGGTCACATAAGCCATATTGGAATCAAGAACTAGGGGCTTTGTGGTCTGAGCTGAACAGTTATATTTACATTCTGAAAGTAGATGCCATAGAAAACAGTGTAGAATTGTATTTAAAGGTAAACAACATGCATTCGATAAGAAGCTTAGACTGTATAAAAGGAGGTACCAAAGAGGCTTATCATTAAATCTAGAATACATTCAATCTAACAACCCTCAATGTTTCTGGAGTAAGATTAATGAATTAGGTCCCAAACGTCACAGGAGAATTCCTATGGAAATATGGCAAGGCCAAGAATTGTTCTCTGATAGGGAAAAGGTGCTTGGGGAATGGGAGAAGGGATTTTCTGGTCTGTTCTCAGGAAATGATATAGGTTTTGATGAGGAATTTTATGCTGAGACATGTGCACAAAAAACAGAGATGGAGGGCCAACATATCAAGAGTAATAATGTTTTGAATAGAGAGGTGACTAGGGAGGAGGTCCAGCAAACAATTGACATGGCTAAGAGAGGAAAAGCTTTTGGTATTGATGAATTATATAATGAAGTGTTGAAATCCCCCAAATTATTTGAGGTCCTGTATGGTTTGTTTAAATTTTGCTTTGATTGTAGTATTTTGCCTTCCACCTGGCTTAAATCCATTATAAATCCCATCCCCAAGTCTATAAAAGATGACCCAAGGATGCCATTAAACTACAGGGGTATCAGTTTACTTAGCAAGGTTTATAAAATGTATTCCTCACTTTTAAATCGTAGGCTGATGGCATTCTTGGAACATAATCAACTGTTAGAAGACGAGCAAAACGGTTTTCGCAGGGCAAGAGCCTGTATAGATCACATACACACAGTGTGTACTGTAATAAGAAATAGAATTTGGGAAAATAGATAAACTTTTTCATGTTTTATTGACTTTAAAAAGGCTTTTGATTTGGTTAATAGAGATCTTCTGGCATTCAAGCTCCTTAAAACAGGAATTAACGGAAAATTTTATTCTGCCATTCAGTCTATCTATAAGGCACCGGTGGCCTGTGTTAAGTTAAATGAATTTTATACAGAGTGGTTCCCTACTCCCCTAGGAGTGAAGCAGGGGGATTCTTTATCCCCAACTCTATTTGCCATCTTTATTAATGATCTAGCGAAAGAAATAAAACAGCTGGAGTTGGGGATAACATGTGGGGAAGTGAAACTGAGCACCCTGCTTTATGCAGATGATTTAATATTGATGGCAGAAAATGAAATAGATTTGCAAAAAATGTTAACATGTGCTGAAAAATGATGCAAAAGATGGCGCCTCTCTATCAATCCAAAAAAGACAGAGATTATGGAGTTTAGAAAAGCTGGTTGGAAAAGAAGTGAATTTCAATTCTGTTTTGGTGATAATAAACTCGAATATACTGATAAGTACAAATATTTGGGCCTTTTCCTGGATGAACATATGTCATTTCTACATGGGACATCAGTGTTAGCAGACTCTGCCAGCAGAGCCTTAGGAGGTATCATTGGGAAAACTAAGACTTTAAGAAATATGGGTTATGCTACATATAGCCAATTGTATCAAGCATGTGTTTGTCCTATTTTGGACTACTCCTCTGGAGTGTGGGGGTTTAGACACTATAATAAAAGTGTAAGTGTGCATAATAGGGCACAAAGATACTTTCTAGGTGTCCATAAATTTGCCCCTTCATCTGCCGTTAATGGTGACATGGGATGGGTACCGTGTGAGGTTAGGTGGAAGGTAAATATGATAAACTTATGGAATAGAATGCTTGAGCTACCGGATGACAGAATGGCGAAGAAGATTTTCATGTGGGATCTCTCAGTGGAAGGAGAATGGGCGTCTGAGATGTATGATCTGCTTCAGGAGCATGGGCTTCAACATCTCTATAGCCACAGACAGAGAGTGGATGTGGGGATGTTTAAAGAATTTGCTATGACAAAATACAAAAGTAACTGGCTGGATGAAATTAATCATAAACCAAAATTACGCATATATTGTTTGTTTAAAGAAGTGTATGCTTGTGAAAGATATATTATGTATGATTTATCTAAAAGCCAAAGATCTCTGTGTGCTCAGTTTCGCTTTGGGATATTACCGCTACATATTGAGACAGGACGCTACATTGGAACTGAGGAAGATCAAAGATTATGTCACTACTGTGAGCTCGGTGAAGCAGAGAATGAAACTCACTTCCTGCTGTACTGTCCATTTTATGATGACCTAAGAGAAACACTCTTTGACAAAGTGTCAACACATGTAGGTCTGTCCCAGGATAACCAAATAATTAAATGGTTATTTGATGATCATATATTTGCAATATCTAATTATATCCACAAAGCGTGGAATAGAAGAAAACAGGCAACTTATGCACACAGATAGATCGTGGCTCTAAAGATTGTCCTTTTTATTTTATTTTATTTTATTTTGTTTTATTTACTTTTGTTGATCTTCATTCACGGCTTGTGTATATGTCATGTTCACTATGTTATGTTGGCGTGATGGCACTGGAAAGTGTTTTGTTTAAAATGTGTCTGAATAATCCCATGAGGGATGGGCTGCCTTGGGGCAGCCAGACACAAAAATAAAAATTCATTCATTCATTCATTCATTCATTCATTCATTCATATACCATGATTTTTTCCCCGAAGCTTATAAATTTTCGGTTATTGTTGACATCCACCAGAAAGTCCACCATGATCTTCTTCTCAACAAACTTGTTGTTTTGATGACGGGAGTAACTGCACTAAACATACACTGAAATCACTCCGCCCAGCAAGTACTGTATGTCTGGAATGTAGTTTCGGCTGTGCATTTGGCTTCACAACAACTCTGTCTCATAATATTACATTATTATTTCATAGCCTGGTGAATGTGTAAGCTACAAGTTGTCTACAAGAGTGTTTTGGAGTCATTCATTCTCGGAACCCATCGGCTGTATTCAGCGTCTGACTTCCGGCAGATGGCGATACAGCCTCTGGGGGCAGACCCCCGATTTTTTGGCATTCCGGTTTGAAAGTAAATATGCTGAACCATTGTGATGTATTCAGAGATTGCAGTGACGCCAATTATGTTCCGCCTCGTTAGTTCACTGCACGGACCATTTAACCTGGCAACAGCTGCAGCCAGTTGGTCAATAACACGTGGACTACAAACAGCCTACAACCAGAAACCAGGGCTCTTCCGCTCTTCTTCCGGAGGCAAGATCTCCGGGGTTTGCCTACAGACTCTACATTCACTGAATGTAGAGTCTGTATAGAGACTAGGAGTCATTTGATGGTGTATTTGATTAGTTTTGAGGGAGAGAGGGGGCTGTACCGTTCACCTCCATTTTGTGCCCTGAGCAGTGGGCAGCTCTGCCCCACCCATCTCAGAACAACAGGCACTGATGATTAAAGGTAATGTACCTACACATACAACTATAGGGATTACGGCAATAGGCGAACTTGCCAAAAAGTCAAAGTGTCCCTTTAAGTTCCTAATAGTGAACAGGCATATTTGAGGTCTTTGTATCTTTGTACATAAGAGCTACTAGTTTTCCCTAAGATATATTCTTTTCATATTTTGCACTTTAGAACATGATCATTCAAAGTGCATAATATGTGCGTAATTAGTGCGTAATATGGTTGATACTAACTGAGTTTGTCCAGAACAGGAATGAGAGCGCTCCATGTCTGCAGGTACTCAGCCCGAAGTCCATCCAAAGAGACGAGGAGCAGAGGCTGGCGTTTAAAGCTGTGATGGTGAGAAAAAAAAGATTCCATCAGGAGGAGGGGATTAGATTACAGACAAAAACATACAGTGAGGAAAAACAGAGTACAGCTGCTGACGCTGGACAGAAACAGGAGGTTTCAGGAGCTGACTGTTGATCATTTTTCACTGTAGGAAAGGGATTATGTGACAAAAACAAAAAATTGCACATTCAGTTTCACTCATTTATTATCATAAAGGGTAAACCAGCAGCACATTGCGGTAAGTACTGAAATCTGGAGACATTTCCTTAAAAAAGAAAATTGCTGTAAAAAATATTTTTAAAATTCTGAGACAGCTATTTGGTTGGCTGTAAGCAGGAGTGGACAGGGACAAAAAGTTGGCCCCCACTAACCAGCCACAATCGATCACACAAATATAACTCATAACAACTGTCAAAACAATGCATTAAAAAAATAACACCAATTAATCATGGTCCTCGGTGGCCTTTGACCCGGTGTGTCATTGAATGCCACAGTGACTTTGTCATATAATGGAGGCAGACGAGAGGACACTGCTTGGACCCATGGCTGGAACAATTACATTGAAAAAATGGCCAGATGGAACTGTTGATAGGAGCACCATTCTCTGCAGTTACTGCAGTAAGGACTTTTCATACCATAGGAGTACTGCAAGCCTGAAATATCACCTCAACGCAAAGCATTTGGCAGCAAACCCAGAGGTCCAAGCTAGCATAGCCTCTCATGTTAGCGCTAGCTGTCAGCCTCGTCAAGCCACGCTCAACCAGGCATTCAGATGCAAACTGAGTAAGTGTGTCTATGACCATCTTACTAACTCCGTTACAAAATGGACTGCAGACCAGTTTGGGTAGTCAAGGACAGGGGGACAACTGTGACCAAAAATTCAGCAGCTTTAATATGATACATCTGCCAAAATTAATTTGAATTGAAATTTTTTAAATCCTTTCACAGCAGAAGTTGATGTATGTGATTAATTTAGATTAATTAATCACAGAATATGTAATTAATTAGATAGATAATTTTAATCACTTCACAGCCATATAAATCATATTATATAATAGGCACAGGCATGACAACATCTATGTTACAAAGACTATGCCCAAAAGCTCAAAGGCTTACGATAAAATTACCTGCTGATGCCAATTTGTGTAATGATCGTAACTCTCCTGCATGCCTGCTCACAGCAACAGAGAAGAGAGAGGAGAGACTGAGATACTCGGCACGTCAGCCCACAGGAAGTCAGTGTGCCTGATGGCCAGCCCACCCCTGCCCGTGAGCTTGTAAATGTCCAGCCTGGTCACCAGTAGAAATGATGGCATTGTGCGTTTCTGTAAACCACTAATACGTTCCATTTGCACGTTTCATACGTGTCATACCAGCATTTCTAAAGTGGTGTATGGTGTGACACTTAGGCAAGACGTGATGCTAAGCTGCAGACCACTGCTGGAGACCAACAGGCAACCAAACTGGTTGTTTTTTGACGAGACATTGCTGCATTTCCACCAAGGATTGTGACACCAAAACTGCATATTTCAAGCCAAAACACGATCTTTTCCAAACCATAACCAAGTAGTTTTTGTGCCTAAACCCAAGTACATGTTAACTATAGCACTGTTGAAACATATAGTTTTAAGGTATCCATTATATAATAAAAGTTATCTGTGGTTTGCAGAAATGTACAATGCTAACATTTATTCTGGCTATTTGGTTGGAGTGCCTCTACGGAAGAAACAAGGACACAAATGTGTTCTTGTGAGTTTAACTATATTCTGTGACTGTGAAAACATGCCAGTTATGAACAAGCAGATTGACTGGCCTCCAGTATTGCATAATGCACTACCAATAAATATGTCCCGCAGATCTCAAGAGCTGGCACTGGACACTGCACTGCTTTGGGTTCTCAGCAACACACCCACCAAGTGTGAGAATGATTGTCAAGAAAGTGAAAGGAAAAGAGACGCCCTCCATTTTAGTTAGATAAATGGAAGCTGATTACTCGAGGCAAGAAAAACTACTCAATGTGCAAATTCTGGTCCTTCAATCAATATCACTTGGCAGTCAGTTATTGCATTTATTCTTGTCATGCCAAGAAAAATAAATGTTATAAAACAATATCCTTTCAGTTATAGGGCTCTATACAAAATTCCAGCCCCTTCTCGTTCAAAAGTTGTCAAATACTGTCACTTTGTCAGTGATTTCAGAGACACATACCATCGCCAACAGTCACCTTTCGTGGTGGTATGAAACACCATTGATGCCAAATGTAATGCGATGGATGGGGCTTTTAATTGTGTTAGGACAGGCCACCAGTCGGCAGGATGGCACCTGTTGCAGCAGTATGATATGCTGCTGGACGGCGTCAGGTTTAAACACTGCATGTGACAACACAATTATAAGGAGCTGGAAAATCTATAGTAGGGGTGGGCGATATGGCCCTAAAATAATATCACAATATTTCAGGATAGTTTTGCAATAATGATATTTGTGAGGATATGACAAAATTAGTTAAAAAGGTATTATTAATTAAAGAACATAGAATTGCAAGAAAATATAGTGATATAGTTTTACAGTTTGCCTTCAAATATTCAGTAAAAACTAAAGAAATGATCTCTCATTTCTTTAGTTTGTAAACAACAGCAGTAACTCAGAGTGAGGTCCAGATTGTGTATATTAATAGTACAACCAGAGCTGGGTAAGGGTTACTTTAATAGTGATCAAAGTACTTTACTGCGTTACTTTTTTGAAAAGTAACCAGTTACTTTACTGCGTTACTCCCTGAGTAAAGTAACTCAAGTACTTTCACAGTACTTCCAACGTTACTCCCTGAGTAAAGTAACTCAAGTACTTTTAAAGTACTTCTGAGTATTCTACATTTCCTATTGGGCAATGGACCACAGGGCGCTAAGCCAACATTTTTTGTCTCCAAAATTAAAGTTATGGACCACTTGCCCTTCACTGAGATCCAATTCTCCCATCACAGCCGTCACTTTGACCAGTAGAAACACAGAACGACCTGCTGCCGTAGACAACTGTAGCTATGACAACAACACCGCAGCGTTTTTAATATTTCAGGCACTTTGTCAACCAGTGAGTACTGTCATTAGCATCAAGCTAGCAAACAATGTTACGTCCTCATAATGTAGACGGACATAAAGTACTAACATTAACAAATTGTGGCGGGGCTTTTACTCACCACGACTGCAGAGGCTCCCAGCTTCATTTGAAACAGACTACATTATAGATGGTCCGTTATTTATTAATCCCTCTGTGTGTTTATATATTTACTTTTTATCCGCTCCCGTTGTCTTTATAAAGTTAATGCATCGCGCCGTCATTTTAAACTCAACACTTCCTGAACTTGTTTCAAATTAAATGCCCCTTATAACCTCGGCTGAGAGAATCCCCCCATTTCCTAAATAGGCTTTTATTGTGAAACATTTGTAGGAACTTGTGGCGGATGCAGTAGCTTGAATGTTTGCGTACGGTACTTCAAATGTAGCTCCTGCCACCTGCTGACGCTTTTAGGTGACTACAACAACATGTCGGCTGGCACATGAACAGACACAGTTCTGACTCAAATAATAGTGGAAGTAATAAAAATAGGACAAGAATAACCCGATGACATCACACACGTCTGAAAGACGACCGGGGATAATTGGTGAGTATCATCGTGTAGTGTGTCATGTCTGTCGGCCAAGTCACGGCACAATTTTATAACTTCACAATCGTGTAATGTGACATAGTGACTTTCAGAACGGGCAGAAAAGTCGTGTAGCATGTACCAGGCATAATGCAAGTCCTGAGTCTGACCTGTCTGTCAGCGAGTCCTCCTCCATTTATTGAGTCGTGGGGATTTTACTGACGATCCTGAGGAATGTTTTAGACTCCACCGTAGACAATGGCAGCATTTCTTCTACCACGTAGCGAGCCACAAGCTTCGTGGCTTCTTTCAGACTGATTTAACGTTATCTCCATTATTAGAACCAAAAGACAGTCGTTGCTGTTTCGGAGCTGAAGGACCAGCTTTCTAAAAGTAACGGAAGTAACTGATGTCTTGTTTGAAAATGTACTTAAGTATTTGATTACTCAAACAGCAAACTAACGCATTAGGTTACTCGTTACTGCAAAAAGTTATCAAAGTACTTTGTAACACGTTATACCCAACTCTGAGTACAACTAAATAAAATTTACCACAAATTACACATTTAAACAGTTTTCACATACAAAATATGTACCCTGGGAAATATATATATAAATCAACAGATGATTTCCTTCTCTTTCAGTAAAATCCTAAATGATTGTGCTGTTATTTTTTTCCCACTGGACCTTTATGCTCTGCCATTTCTCCTCTAATAATCACACTGTCACCTGTGACAGGCTGTTATGCTACTGTAGCTATTGCAGATTACAAATTGCACACACATATATTACATTACCAAAGGTTTGTGACAAAATCATGTGATGACACACACTCCTGAGTTTTCTCTGAGTCGCTTAAAGAGTCTGAGAATTAAAACATTCAGGGTGCCACAGTTTATTCCAAACAATTGAACCCCGCTCCTCTGTTTGGAACCATGGTAATAATTTCACTTTTAACCATGCTTGTTGTTGACATGGATAACAGTTTGACACCAATATGCCGACAAGTTGAAATATCGCAAGTATCTCGATTTAAATTTTTCATATCATATTAAAAATTATATCAGTATTATTGTAAACTATATGATATGGCACATCCCTACTCTGTAGGGCAGGTGGGAGGGGTGGTGGATGGGTCCAACAAACCCCAGACACTCTTATTATATGAATGTAGAGCCAACTGATGACATTTATTTCTAAACCTAACCACGTGGTTTTGTTGATGTCCCAGCGTTGGTTGTGGCATCCCTGAAAGTCAACAGCAGACGCAGGAGGATACCTAGTGTATAATATGAAGACGTGAACGTCCACTGACAAAGCGGTGATATGTGATGACTTAGAATGAGAACTATTGAAAATTCAGAGCTTAAGAGTTGTCTGCACAGCACACGGTTCTCAATATGGAGATGGCTGAGCCGGTGGCTAGCAGCTAACGGTGCTAATTCCACAAACAGTACAAACAACAGCAACACTGCTGACAGAGCTAACTGTGTTAACCTGGGGGAAAAAAGAGGGTGAGCGCAACATTTTCATAATGATGCCGTCCTGTTATCAGTAATAACCACCATATGAGCGCAGTTCAAAGCAGCAAGCGATGAGCCAGCTAGTGGTAAACACACATACACTAACAGGCACCTGCAGTCAGTGCTGGACTGGCCATCGGGCATACTGGGCATTTGCCCGGTGGGCCAATGGTAATTTTGGGCCGGGCCTTTTTCTTTTTTTTTTTTTTTTTTCTTAGTCATGTCATGATACCTATTGGTACACAAAACTGGTAGATCGGCCCATTAGTCATGATTGATTCTGGGCTGGACCAATTACAGCCAAGGGCCGATGCCCCCTCCCACTTGGGCCTCGGCTGCCAGTCAATCAATCATACAGAGAGAGAGAGGAGATTGACAAAACTGAGAAGAAACTCAAAGGAGGTGCAGAAAAAATAAGAGAGAAAAAGAGACAAGCCCTTTAGGAAGATGCTGCCAAATGTGTTAAAATAACACAGATGTTTGCTGGCTATGGCGGAGCTTCTTCAGTGGCAGCATCAGTGACCGCACCCGCACTGGCATCCAAAGCAGCCGCAGCAGGTAATGAGGTGAAGGGGAGGCAGGAGGAGGAGACCCGCGGCCGCCGCATTATATGACGACGGCACAGGCGGTGCGACTGGAGGGGAATTTGAACTTCAGGTAAGAAGTGATGAACAGCAGTCTACCTGGGTCAGATATGAATCAAGTTTGGTTGATAGTTTATTTTCGTTGTGCTTGCTAACTCTTAACACAGCATAGTTATGAGTAGGCCATTTAACAATTTAGCTGGCTGTTGAGCAGCATGACGGGGTTTCTCTACTGCTGGGCTGTTTCTATGATGTTATACTAGTGATGGTGATCTTAGTGCTTCAGTAACTTTATTTTATTCATTTAGTTAGTTAAGTATAGTCTTTATTAGTTAGGTAGTAAAATATTTCAATGTCTATTAATTGATATAAGTGCACTATGCAGTAATTCTTTACTCTGAAACAGCTAAAGCTCAACAGAGCAAAAATGTTCATGTAAAACCAAATGATTAGGCTAGTATTCATCATAAACCCACTTGCAAATATAATTTAGATTGAATCAAATTAGGATTTGCCAGAAGATGTGATGCTGCTCATTAACATAAAAGTGGCTTGGAGTTAAAAGTAACTACTTAAATGTATTTGTCTTTTATACATAAATATCCTCTTTATTCTAGATAAGTTGTGTTTTTATCTTATTGTTTTTTTTACTGACATGTAACAGCAAACTCTTGTGGACAATAATTACCTGTATTTTGTTTTTATTGTGGGCATGTTTCCATTCAATTTAAAATATCCCTTCACTTTTTAAAGGTTGCCATGTTTGAGGAAGTATTATGTGTTGCTGTGCTGTTTATTGATGTGGTGAGTACATAGTCTATGAAAATATTACTAAATCTGTCATTTATTCATTTTAATATTCATCAATGATCATGTCTCACCTCTGTTCCTCAGTGTCCAATTTTCAGGATCCCATCATACGTTCATTGTTCAGGAGGTTCACTAGACCAAGCAGCCTTTTGGATTCCTCTAAGTAAGTACTGTATAGAATAATGGGACTGGGAGGATGGTGTAGTTTTAAATTTATTAGACAAGTACATATACACCAACAAGACAGTGTACAAGCGGTGTCACAAGAAAGTTTGTTTTCATTCATAGTCTTCATTGTCTTTCCATCAATACCTGGTGGGCCGGGCTAGGCTCAAAATGCCCGGGCCGATTTTTTGTCCCAGTCCAGCCCTGCCTGCAGTCACACTAGCATACCACAACAAACCACAGAGACGCTTGAATTACAACACACAGAGATGGAGCTTAACCTTATTCTCTGCTTAGAATGCCATTACTCCACTATGTCCTTACATAGCAAATAGTGGCTATATTAATTCTGTGACGCATACAGAACTGGTTATGTGATAATGATAACTTGAATGTGCTCTCACCAGAGCAGTAATCTTGATTTCTGATGATTAATCTTTCACATTAATTATATATTCTTACCCTGGTGGACATGTGGGGGTCAACAGGTCATCACACTGGTCCTCCACCCACTCTTTCTCTCCTACAACAGGGTGGAAAAAACACAGAGCATTTAAATAGTCACATTAACAGTCACATTACATTTCAGAATCTAAGCATTATTAAATCAAAGCAACCCCTGTTGGTTAAATAGATGTATACTGACAATCAAACACTTTTGAACTGGTGTCTCTTCCAATTTTGTATTCAATTGTATTTGGAGAATGTGTAAGGAGAACTCAGACAGGTTTCAGACAATATCTTTACCTCACACATAAACACAACACTTAAGATAATGAGGTGTTTGACCAACACCAGCAGCAGCAGCAGCAGCAGCAGCTGTGAAATGTTGTTTAGCAGCCAGACTGTAATCTCTCAAGACAGATTCTGCAATTTACATTGTAGAAAGGAAGAAAAAAAAATCCTTTATTTTTTTAATTTTTATTTTTTTTTAACCGATGGATTTCCAGATTGGCCAGACTGCAATAAGCTATATTTAAAAAAAAAAAAAAAAAGCATCAGAAATGACTCGGGCTGTAAAGATACCAGTGAAAATATCACTTACTGAGCCCCATCCTGCTTGATAGACCTCTTTAAAGTATAAGCTGTGGTTTATAGTCAAAAGAGGCACTTAGAGGCAGAAAGGAAGTATGTTTAAATCACTGTTGAAAACAGTTAACATCGGCACATCCTTTTGTCTCTTTTTATAGCTTGAGAGGCTGCTCTCAACAGATATAAACATTTAAAAAGTCAAAAGTGTTTAATCATTCCCCTGGATAACCAATATGTTGCATGCTGGAGTTTACATAACACCAATATTATTCTTTAAAAGTTTCTTTAACAGCTTTTTATCTCACCTAGCCTTGACGTATCTTCATCTATCGTTTTTCATGTAATTTCCCACCCTCTGTTTTAATCCTCACCATGGCAGACATGTTTGTAGTTTGTGCAGCAGTCTCCTGCAGACAAGCAGTTGTCAGAGCAGTGACATTTGCTCTGCGTCAGCCTCTTCTCTCCACAGCGCAGCTTCGTGCACTCCCACTGCTCAGCTGAAGAGAACAATTACAAAGTTAGTGTGCTGCACCCTGTTCCATTCAACCAAAGGTAGAATCATTTTTGGAGCATCAGATAACCCAGCTATTACTGGAGATGTTCATTGTTACACAAACAAAATTAAATGTCAAAAATCAGTTTCTCACCGGGCACAGTGCAGATGTCGTAGTAATCATAACAGCAGCTGTTGCTGGCTTCACAGTTCATGTCACATCTACAGCCGGGGCTCTCATCATTGTACGGCTCATAACATCGATTCCTACAGGATGTATGGGGGACGACTGCGACAGAAAGACAGGACGACACTTTTTTTTACATTTTTATCAGTGGTTTTGGCAGGGGTCTTAAAAGTCACACACATGCGAGTGATGGTCACAGGTGAAAATTTTGCACTAGTTTTTCAACAGTGTTGGGTAAGGGTTACTTTAAAAGTAATCAAAGTATGTTACTGCGTTACTTCTTTTTTTTAAAAAAAAAGTAACCAGTTACTTTACTGTGTTACTCCCTGAGCAAAGTAACTCAAGTACTTTTAAGTATTCTACATTTCCTATTGGGCAATGGACCACAGGGCGCTAAGCCTACATTTTTTTGCCTTTTTGTCTCCAAAATTAAAGTTATGAACCACTTGCCCTTCACTGAGATCCAATTCTCCCATCACAGCCGTCACTTTGACCAGTAGAAACACAGAACGATCTGCTGCTGTAGTCAACTGTATGACAACAACACCCCAGCATTTTTAATATTTCCTCTAGGGATGTTACCACACAGAGTAAAAGGGGGAAATGATGGTGTGAAACAGCAGAGGCACTTTGTCAACCCGCTGAGTTAACGTTACTGTCATTAGCATCAAGCTAGCAAACAATGGTACATCCTCACGGTCAGACATAAAGTAATAACATTAACAAATAGCGGCGGGGCTTTTACTCACCACAACTGCAGAGGCTACCAGCTTCATTTGAAACAGACTACATTATAGATGGTACGTTATTTATTAATCCCTCTGTGTGTTTATATATTTACTTTTTATCCGCTCCGTTGTCTTTATAAAGTTAACACATCGCACCGTCATTTCAAACTCAACACTTGTTTCAAATTAAAAGCCTCTTATAACCTCGCCTGAGAGAATCCCTTCATTTTCTAAATAGGCTTTTATTCTGAAACATTTGTCAGAACTTCCTGTGGAAGACACAGTAGCTTGATAGTTTACGTATGGCGCTTCAAATGTGGCTCCTGCCATCTGCTGACGCTTTTAGGTGACTACAACAACATTTCGGCTGGCACATGAACAGACACACACGCCATGAAAGACGACCAGGGATAATTGGTGAGTACCAGCGTGTAGCGTGTACCAGGCATAATGCAAGTCCTGAGTCTGAAATATGTCTGTCAGTGAGTCCTACTCCACCTATTTAGACTCCACCGTAGACAACGGCAGCATTTCTTCGACCACGTAGCGAGCCACAAGCTCCGTGGCTTCTTTCAGACTGATAGGTTTAACGTTATCTCCGTTATTAGAACCAAACGACAGCCGTTGCTGTTTCGGAGCTTAAGGACCAGTGTTCTAAAAGTAATGGAAGTAACTGATGTCTTGTTTGAAAATGTACTTAAGTATTTGATTACTCAAACAGCAAACTAACGCGTTAGGTTACTCGTTACTGCAAAAAGTAATCAAAGTACTCTAACGCGTTACTTTGTAACGTTATACTCAACTCTGTTTTTCACTAAATTTGCTCAAGGGAGTTTTTCACCATGTAGAGTATGGTGCTCACTGCTGATGTTAGTGGTCTTGTTGACAATAAAACATTCCCATAATCATGGCTTGACAATAAATCCTATGCAATGTTTTTATTTGGGTTAGAGGCAGTAAGATCACAGATATAAACAACTCTCACAGCAGCTCACTGAGGAATAACAAATGTACAACTGATTAAAAAAAAAGACGTGTGTACACCGCTGTGTAACATCACCTTCTTTTAACACACTCAGTAAGCGTTTGGTAACTGAGGACATTAATTGTTTCTCGAGGTTCACAGGGTGGCTCCCCAGTATCTCCCAGATTTAAAGACAGTCTGTGTTTCAAAATGGGCCAAAATCCAATCTGAACTCTGCAAGACATTAGTTTCTTCAAAATGGAGAAATGCAGACAGGAAATCAATTAGTGTTTGACCTTCTCTTTCTGTTTCAGTCAGTGTGTGGTTGGGATTCACTGGACCACAGATGATTTGTCATTTGTTAAAATCTAAACTGGACATGTGAGGATTTTCCTTCTGGGCCTTGCTATTGTTGTCTGTTTTTAAGTCTTAGCATAGCATATCTGCACTGCCTTCTGTAGCACTTTGAGATTTCTCCTAAGACTCGGCTCTTTCTCCAGAGCCTCTTACAGGCTCTCTGCTCCTAAACCTCTGAAGTGGTAGGACGTAGGCAGGAGGACCTGCTATGCCCTTCCCCCATTTTCTCACCCCTGCATGCCCACAGCAGGAGCAGAACCGGACCAGAGAAGTTAGTGTGCCAAACACAAGGTTTGCAACTCACTTTCCAGCAACTAGGAGAACCAAGTTGAGTTATACCCCAACGTTTAACTATGCAAGGACATCGAGCAACCAGCCTCCTCTGATCTGCACCTTTAGAACAAGGACACAGCAAGGACTGCACCTGGTACCACAGTTCTTTCTAGCCTTCATCTGCATCAAACAAAAGCAGTAGTCCACAAAGCAACTCTTTCCTCCATGAATTGAAGGATTGGTGATGTAACAACTGGGCATAGCGTCACTGCAGTTGTACAGGCTAAGGAAGACTGTTTAACTTTGTCAGTTGTGATTTAATAATGTTTATTGAGTTACTGCTGTGATTGTGTGCAGTTAGGTTATTGGTTAGTTGATGTTAGTTTGCTAATGCTTTTCACAGAGTCTTGCATGCAACTAAACATCTTTTGTACTAACCCAGACCCTTTTGCAACACATACTGTCTCACATACACATACTCACTAACAAATTGGTTTTCAACATAGCTACCCTGAAAGGGACATATCAAAGTTCCCACTTCTTTTCCTTTGTCTTTGTCCTGACCACAGGATCAAGCAAACCTCCCTGATCTGAAGCCATCTTTGATTAGGCCATCTCGTAGTTCTCTGTTGTCAGCCATTTTATTTTGCAGGCCAGACGGCCCATTGTTTCAAACACCCACCTTTCGTCTCTCTCTCTCTCTCTGAGGCACACACACTCACACACACATATATACACCCATGCTTGTATAAAGTAAGTTAGGATTTGTGGGTTTTGTTGCTTTACTTTGTTTATGAATAAGTATATATTTGGAATCATACCTGTTGTCTGTGTAATACTGCACAAGAGTGAATGAATTGTCAAGAACTCCTTCAACCTTTACCATTAATACGGTAATTTTGGTTATGGTTATTGATTTAATTATTAATCAAAATTCCAACTTGGTATCATTAACTGGCTATCATTTTTCCCTTTTCAGAAATGGTGTCCCCCCTTTTCTTGTCTGTTTTGGAATTAGAGTTGTATTTTTATTTATTTTTAATTTAACCTTTATTTAACCGGAAAAAACTCTTGAGAGAGTGTCCTGGCCAAGGCAGGCAGCAACACATGTTACAGACAGACAACACAGAACAAAAATACAGAATAAAATGTACAGCTCTAAAACAAGCAGTAAAAAACACAAAATAAGATTACTACAACGAAAAGCCAAAAAGTATGTTAATATATGCTATAAGTGAACCACAAAAATGCCAAAAAGGGCATATACACATGATTACAAAGACCAGCTAAGATACACTGTGACACTGGCATATAGAAGATTGTGTACAAAACTTTAAGTCCTTCTGCAGAAGATTCCACACGCTTTCCAAACTCTGTGCATGCCCTCAGTAAAGACAATAAAAACATGTTCTGAAAATGGAAAGCAGAGCCATTTCACTTTTTTGTACACAAATAAGTAGGCAAAGAATAGCTTTTCTAAACAGGAGAATGCCAAGTTTGGGTTTCTTTCACCTATGTCTGGATTCACCTTTTAAACTACCTGCCTACTATCCAAAGAGACAACTGGAACACACCTGGTTTGTAAATTAAAATATTTAACTTTTCTTTTTTAAAACTAGGTTCTCAGTTATTAATCTACTATTGCTATTAATGTACAAATAAAGAATGAGGCTTGTTTTCTGCAAAAAAGACCAAAACTAACAATGTGTCTATAGTTCTCAGCTCCAAATCATGGGTGTAGTAGGAAAAATTGATACAGTGTTGAACACTGGGTCACCTTCATTCCGATGTTGCTCAGGGGCACATGGAGCTAAAATGGTTCGGCTGCTCCATATAAAATTACCTAGAAGATCTGGGGATCATGGGTACTACTACTACTTCTGCACTTTGCTGCCCATAGAGCAAGCATATTAGAGCCCAGCTGAGCTCTGCCTAGTGTGACTGAGCAGCTAACTTCCACTGGCCAAATGGCTAACTTTCAGTTTAGTGCACTGTGAACTTGAATGGGGATACAAAGATTTAATCTTATGGCTCTTTTAGACTTTCCAAATGTTATTATTATTTATGAAAAAGACGTGGCAGTAATGGAGTGTGAGACTGGAGTGTATGAGTGTCTGAGTTGTGGGATTTTCCATCACAGATAACTTGTGTTGTGTTTGGCTCATCTGTCTGGAGGAGACACACCTGGTTCTCATACTCAGTTGTGTGGGTTTAGGTGATCATGACCGATGGGGAAAACAAATGATCTCATACCTGTTGCAAAAGTAGATACTAGGAGAGTCAACACTATATCACATGCCTGTTTCAGAAAGCAGGTCTGACAAACTCTCAGTTTAACCCTGAACTCTAAGTTGACTAACCCTAAGATGGAAAACTTCAGTTTCAGAACAGCTGGTTCAATCAGCTCTTTGATACGGAGTGAATCAATAAGGAGATGAAACAGCATGTCTGGCTGTGTCAGAGATAGGAGACAGAGACAAACTCTGGGTTTGTTGAAGAAAACCAGCCAGTTAACAGGTTAGGTTCACTCTCTCTGTCTGACTCTGAAAACCCACAGTTAACTTCATCTCAGGGTTAACTTCACTATACCCGCTTTCTGAAACAGGGCCCTAGTTATATATTAATATAAATATTACCACTTCTCTCTGAAATATAACTTTGTTCTCATGAAACAATGCCTCCTTTTCTCACAATTACAGCTTCAGTCTAGTGATTTAATGAATCACGTTTATTAAAGAATTTGTGTCAAAACAGCCACCTTATATTTTATAGTATCGTTACATCATTCATCATGTGAGCATGTCAAAAACTTGGGTGTGATTTTGGATGCTGATCTTAACTCCCAGAAACACATCTCTAATATTTATAAGACTGCCTTTTATCACCTTAGAAATATATCAAAAGATAGATGCTTCTTGTCTCAGTCAGACTCTGAAAAGCAACCACTGGCTCTAGATAGGGAGATTAGTGTTTTTGCATCAGCCATAGTGAGCATGTCCTCTGTGTTGAGAGCATTGAAACTATTTTTTTTTTTTTTTTTACATGTAACTGCTTTATTCAGTGTTTTTACCATTTTAAATCTGTTTGTTTTAGAGAGGACAAGACTTCTGTGGATAATTCACCTCCCAGTAAAAGCCTCCTGAATGTCTGGATCTTAAGACATTTAAGGTATTGGGCATAGGTAGCAGCTCCTCAGCCACGAGAGCATTGAAAAAACATACTTTTTTTTTTACGTGAAACTGATTTATTCAGAGTTTTTACTGGTTCAGATCCCTAGGGGTCTAACTTATAAAACAGTGCATACTAAAAATGTACATATGGACAAAAGCCAAAAATGGCGTGCGTTAGAAAATATTCGTCAATTTCTGCAATGGTAAAATGGACCTGCATTTGTATAGCACCTTTCTAGTCATCCAAACACTCAAAGTGCTTTTTACACTACAAGTCACATTCACACACTGGTGGTCTAGGTGCCACCTGCTACTCAGGTTTTTTTTTAAACTCACTCAGCCACTGATGGAAGCATCATTGGGAGCAATTTGGGGTTCAGTATCTTGCTCAAGGAGACTTCGACATGCAATGTTTATAAATGAGACCCAAGGTCTGTTTGTTTTGGAGAGGAAGAGACCTCTGTGGATAATTCAGCTTCTGGTAAAAACTTCACGAGTGTCTGGATCTTAAGTTATCAGAGAAAAAAAGTGAACACACATTAGCAGGTGCTAGGCTAACAGCCTATGCGATGTCCCAAACAACGTTGGAGAAGTCACTGATTTTTGTTTTTTTAACGTGAAACAGCTTTATTCAGTGTTTTTACCGGTTTCAATCACCAGATTCATTTGTTTTGGAGAGGAAGAGACCTCTGTGGATAATTTGGCTAGCGGTAAAATTCTCCTGAACAATGAACACTGAGGGAATTCTAACCAGGAGAAGTTTAACCTCGTTGCAACCGGCAGCTGGTTCCACTAAAGCCCCCTAAATCTCATGCACTGTTCCTTTAACAGAAATGTAAAGCTTCTTAAACTAGGTCAGAGTATTACTAGATATGTTACAACCTTATTATATGATATTACTCTTTTTTAGTTAAAATGACTGCAGTGATGCTGTGACTTAGACAACATATTTTCAAAAATAATTGTTAACTAAATATAAAATAAATATAAAGTTCTTCAAACATTTAAGATTTTTAGGTTAAATTCAACTCATGACAAAAATTAAAAGTTCATTCTCATAATAGGATGTCTTATTCTTAACATTCTCATAATAGGATGTCTTATTCTTAACAATGGCTGATGGCCAGATATTTTTTCCACTGTCTGTCACTGTTGGTTTTGCAGTGGTTCAGTGTTCAGTACTGACACGTCCCGGATAATCCTGTATTTATGTTTCACTCATCATCTTCCCTGTATGTCATCCTCACTAAAGGTTTTGTAGTTTTTTGTGGGAGGGTTTTGACATCGTATGAGACACGCTCATACGTCACATTTCAAGTCACCTGCTGAACTGGAAAATTCTGTGCAGCCAGCAGAACTGAGGAAGCCTCATCATCCACACAAGATGACACAGCAGGTCCTGTAACCTCTGACTTACTGCTACACGACCACATATTTTCAAGGAGTAAGAATTTAGGTTTCACCAAATTTGAAGGATAATTGAGATGAAACAGGTTGTAATAAAACCCGTACAGGCCTAGAGCTATCAAACATATGAAACTGTTATAAACTGGTGAAAGCCTGAACAGACAAAAACCGAGAAGGACAAACCTTTTCCTCATGTTGATGCAAATATTTTCATACCAATAGTTTTGATTTTGATCAAGGTTAATTCTTGGTGTCATAGATTCAACAAGGTGCTGGAAACATTCCTCAGAGATTTTGGTCCATATTGACATGATAGCATCACACAGTTGGTGCAGATTTGTCGGCTGCACATCCATGATGAGAATCTCCTGTTCCACCACATCCCAAAGGTGCTCTATTGGATTGAGACCTGGTGACTGTGGAGGCCATTGGAGTACAGTGAACTCATTGTCATGTTCAAGAAACCAGTTTGAGATGATTTGAGCTTTGTGACATGGTGCGTTATCCTGCTGGAAGTAGCCATCAGAAGATGGGTACACTGTGGTCATACAGGGATGGACACAGTCAGCAACAATACTCAGGTAGGCTGTGGTGTTTAAACCATGCTCAGTTGGTACTAAGGGGCCCAAAGTGTGCCAAGAAAATATCCCCCACACCATAACACCACCACCACCAGCCTGAACCGCTGATACAAGGCAGGATGGATCCATGCTTTCATGTTGTTTATGCCAAATTCTGACCCTACCATCTGAATGTTGCAGCAGAAATCCAGACTCATCAGACCAGGCAACGTTTTTTCCAATCTTCTGTTTCCAAATTTGCTGCAGCCCATCTGCTTCAAGGTTCAACGTGTTGCTGGTTCAGAGATGGTCCACTGCATACCTTGGTTGTAACGAGTGATTATTTGAGTTACTTTCTATCATCTTGAACCAGTCTGGCCATTCTCCTCTGACCTCTGGCATCAACAAGGCATTTTCACCCAGAGAACTGCCGCTCACTGGATATTTTCTCTTTTTCAGACCATCTTCTGTAAACACTAGAGATGGTTGTGAGTGAAAATATCAGTAGATCAGCAGTTGCACAGGTGCACCTAAAAAAGTGGCCAGTGAGTGTATATACACACAACCTTAGATCCCCATCACACACCTATCTGAAATGCACAGAATTTATAACAGGAATGACAAAAGCTTAATTTAAGTACATTAGGTAAATTCTAGTTACATAAATTATCTTAGTTAATCCATCTCAGGTTAATTCTATTTAATTACGTTAACATTTTTTTAAATTTTATTTTATTTTTATTGTTTATCTATTTCTAAATATTTATTTTAGAATGAGTGGGGTGCACTTGACTCAATTGGATGAAAATTGTATATGAAATATACATAACAGTGTATGGTGCACAGGACGCCAGAGTCTTGTTCTGCGCTGCTGCCTCACCTGTAGACTTTTACTGTGTTCATCCACATGAAGTCAAATGAAAACTGTCCTCCAGTGTGCATGCAGTAAGTCAGAGAACAGTGGAAAAATCTCAGTTAGCTTTGACTCAGCACATTGATATGTATGTTGTAAGTAGAAAAGGGGAGGTTTTTTTTTTTTTATATACTTTATTAATCCCCGAGGGGAAATTCAAGTTTTCACTCTGTTGTCAATTACACACAGGTCCGAACAAAAGGTAAAAACAACAAAATAATCTCGCCAGCTGCTTCGTCACTAAGAATGGTATTACAATGCAAGGCCAAAAATTGAGGCCTTATATGGAACGGCATGTATTTTTCCTCGTATGAGTCAGCATTTCATCCAGGTCATCGGCAAGGACAACTACTGATGAAAAAAAAGGAGTGAAGACACCACAGAATTGAGGGTGAGGTAAATGCCTCCAGGAAGTGTGCCAAATGTAAAACACATGCTTTGTCTGACGTGTGTGCTTAGTAAGCAGGCGATGAACGCAGGCCACTCACCACTCTGCTATTAGGAAATGCCCTATGGCATGATAAGAAAAGAGGATACGGGAATGTCATGTTTGCAATAGATTTAATCATCTCTAAAGAATGTTGTTAATCAGGAAATTTTCAAAACCTACTGAAGGGCTTCTTTCAGCTTACGGCTCAGCTAAAAATAAATAATGACATCAAGTTTTGTCATAAGATAAAGAAATTTATATTTATATAAATATACATATATATGTACACACACAAATATACATATATAAATATATATATATATATATATATATATATAACTATATGTATATAACTATGTATATATACACATACACACACAGATAGATAGATAGATAGATAGATAGACCCTCAGTCTGGAGAGGAAGTGTAGGCGCTGCAGGACCCTAGTGCAGACCTAGTTTATGGTCGATGTGTATCCCCAGGTATTTATATGATTCAACCTGGAGCATGTTTTGGTCAGGGATAACCACTGGTGAATGGTCTCCGCTAGATTTGAGACGGGTATGGCTGCAGACTGGAGCCTCGTCTCATGACCTCTCGTCTCATGACCTCTCGTGTCATGACTTGGGCGTGTGCAACAGCAAGTCTACAGGGTCAAAATTCGAGAGGAGAAGAAGAAGAAGAAGAAGATGGCAGCGGCGTTACAGGTAAATTCCCAAAGAGACTAGTTTTTTTACTATCCATTTAAAAAAATAAAACGGTTAAACTCTTAACTTTACAATTTTAACCATCCGGATAATTTGTAACGTTGCATTTTAAACGTAAGATGATACTACGTGTCCCTTGGGTTAACACATACATCTTTATTTGAAGAAACGTTAGCGTTTACCGTTTTTTTTTTTTAGCTAATACCTAACGTTATGTACTCTGTACAAAACTGCGCTCAGTGCAACTGCACATTTAAGAGCTGCATGCCAGGTATTCACACTGTACTTTTAACAGAATTCAAATGTTCAAATGTTACTAGGTAAAATGACTTTGTGTCTGCAACAAAAAAACAAATCTTAACACCATGCACATGAATATGCTTTTGTTTTGTTATTGCTATACCCACAGATTATGTTGGACGTGGGAAGATGGGAGAGCTCCGGGGGATTCATTCTGAGGATCCCCACCCTGGATTTTGCAGCCAGTTCTGCCAGCTGCAGTCTGGATGTTTTGACTAAAGAAATAAAAAAAGCTGCATTCTTTAAAAGACTCGTTTTATTTATATATTTTATATATGTATTATATATTCCTTTCACACATCACAGGGAAATTGTTACGACAAGTGCTTATCCTGTAGTGTGAATGTGCGTGCATGTACAGTACAGGCCAAAAGTTTGGACACACCTTCTCATTCAATGCGTTTTCTTTATTTTCATGACTATTTACATTGTAGATTCTCACTGAAGGCATCAAAACTATGAATGAACACATGTGGAGTTATGTACTTAACAAAAAAAGGTGAAATAACTGAAAACATGTTTTATATTCTAGTTTCTTCAAAATAGCCACCCTTTGCTCTGATTACTGCTTTGCACACTCTTGGCATTCTCTCCATGAGCTTCAAGAGGTAGTCACCTGAAATGGTTTCCACTTCACAGGTGTGCCTTATCAGGGTTAATTAGTGGAATTTCTTGCTTTATCAATGGGGTTGGGACCATCAGTTGTGTTGTGCAGAAGTCAGGTTAATACACAGCCGACAGCCCTATTGGACAACTGTTAAAATTCATATTATGGCAAGAACCAATCAGCTAACTAAAGAAAAACCAGTGGCCATCATTACTTTAAGAAATGAAGGTCAGTCAGTCCGGAAAATTGCAAAAACTTTAAATGTGTCCCCAAGTGGAGTCGCAAAAACCATCAAGCGCTACAACCAAACTGGCACACATGAGGACCGACCCAGGAAAGGAAGACCAAGAGTCACCTCTGCTTCTGAGGATAAGTTCATCCGAGTCACCAGCCTCAGAAATCGCAAGTTAACAGCAGCTCAGATCAGAGACCAGATGAATGCCACACAGAGTTCTAGCAGCAGACCCATCTCTAGAACAACTGTTAAGAGGAGACTGCGCCAATCAGGCCTTCATGGTCAAATAGCTGCTAGGAAACCACTGCTAAGGAGAGGCAACAAGCAGAAGAGATTTGTTTGGGCCAAGAAACACAAGGAATGGACATTAGACCAGTGGAAATCTGTGCTTTGGTCTGATGAGTCCAAATTTGAGATCTTTGGTTCCAACCGCCGTGTCTTTGTGAGACACAGAAAAGGTGAACGGATGGATTCCACATGCCTGGTTCCCACTGTGAAGCATGGAGGAGGAGGTGTGATGGTGTGGGGGTGTTTTGCTGGTGACACTGTTGGGGATTTATTCAAAATTGAAGGCACACTGAACCAGCATGGCTACCACAGCATCCTGCAGCGACATGCCATTCCATCTGGTTTGCGTTTAGTTGGACGATCATTTATTTTTCAACAGGACAATGACCCCAAACACACCTCCAGGCTGTGTAAGGGCTATTTGACCAAGAAGGAGAGTGATGGAGTGCTGCGGCAGATGACCTGGCCTCCACAGTCACCGGACCTGAACCCAATCGAGATGGCTTGGGGTGAGCTGGACCGCAGAGTGAAGGCAAAGGGGCCAACAAGTGCTAAACACCTCTGGGAACTCCTTCAAGACTGTTGGAAAACCATTTCAGGTGACTACCTCTTGAAGCTCATGGAGAGAATGCCAAGAGTGTGCAAAGCAGTAATCAGAGCAAAGGGTGGCTATTTTGAAGAAACTAGAATATAAAACATGTTTTCAGTTATTTCACCTTTTTTTGTTAAGTACATAACTCCACATGTGTTCATTCATAGTTTTGATGCCTTCAGTGAGAATCTACAATGTAAATAGTCATGAAAATAAAGGAAATGCATTGAATGAGAAGGTGTGTCCAAACTTTTGGCCTGTACTGTATGTGTGCATATGTGTGTGTCAACTAACACATGAACAGGACAAGCAGCAGTGCCAGTCAGATATCTACAGAGCCTGCAAGCTGAGACACACAATAACACTGAGGCAAGGCAAGGCAAGTTTATTTGTATAGCACATTTCAGACAAAATGCAACTCAAAGTGCTTTACATAAAAAATAAAATGATTTTATGAAAGGACAACATGTGAAAGCAACACAAAGCAACAGTACATCGAAGAGGATTCAATACTATGTATAAAACAACTTTTCAACCAGGATTCCTAAAATACAATAGGAGAAGTTATGAGACGAGAGGCTCCAGGCTGCAGTCATATGTATAACACAGGAGAGGTCATGAGACGAGAGGCTCCAGGCTGCAGTCATATGTATAACACAGGAGAGGTCGTGAGACGAGAGGTTCCAGGCTGCAGTCATATGTTTAACACAGGAGAAGTCGTGAGACGAGAGGTTCCAGGCTGCAGTCATATGCTTAACACAGGAGAGGTCGTGAGACGAGAGGTTCCAGGCTGCAGTCATATGTTTAACACAGGAGAGGTCGTGAGACGAGAGGTTCCAGGCTGCAGTCATATGCTTAACACAGGAGAGGTCGTGAGACGAGAGGCTCCAGGCTGCAGTCATATGCTTAAAACAACTTTTCTACCAGGAAAATCTACCAGGATTCCTAAAATACATTACAAAATACAATATTATGTTTAAGACAACTATAGTGTCAGACGCGAGCTTTACAAAATACAATATTATGTTTAAAACAACTATAGTGTCAGGCGCGAGCTTTTATTCTGAAATTTAGAAGCTCGGGGGGCGTGGCTTCTTTATCACCAGACGAGAGGTCATGATATGAGAGCCATGAGACGGGACGCTCCAGGCTGCAGCCATACAGTCTTGCTAGATTTGGGGTTGAATATCTTCTCCTCTGTTTTATTGATGTTGATGATGAGAAAATGTTTACCACACCACTAGACAAAATTCTGGATCTCATGTCTGTACCTACACAGCTGTGTCACATGTATCAGACATGAGATCCAGGATGGCTGTATCATCAGTATATGTTATAATGCCATTGTCAGCAATGTTGGCCCAGCTGCAGGAAATGTTCACATTATTTGACTAAAAAAAATATATGCATTTTAACAGCAGTTTGGACCACTCTAGCTAGTAGCTACTTTATAGTCTGTACATAATCCTATACAGTGACGTGATAGTTTTTCTATGCCAGGCTACTTTGTACTAGTAGGTTTAGTACAACAATAATGGTCTTTTGACAGAGAGAGGAGGGAGAGAGATTTTCTAAGGACTCTAGAAACCCATTTTCACTGAGACATATGAGGTGAGAGGTTAAGAGACCCCTTTAACCAGTTTTACCAAAATTCATACCAAAATGACACAAACACAAGTACGAGATCGAGCTGGTCTAAACTGTGTAAAAATCCAGCCATGACTACTCCAAACAGAGTAACTCCTTGCGTTTGTAGGGTCACTCCAGCGGTAACTTCCTGCAACAACTCAAATCTCGCGAGGTGTGAGATTTCAGAGCCAGACTTTCACACTCTGAGTGTTTTGACTTGCCACAACGAACATGTCCAAATTTTTACCCGATTTTGACCAACTGGATCTGGATGAGCCATTTGAATTTGAAGACTGCCCGTATTTATTTGAACACGGAGTACACGGACGTACACGGACGAGGAGAGAGAGGGAGCAGCAACAGGCAGAGGAACATGTCTGAATCCAGCTAAAGGTAAACACAGACGTTCATTTCTCCTTTCTGTTATGTTGGTGGATAATTATACTAACAATCTGAGCCTGTCTGTGTGAAAACAATACACTTTTAGCGGGCGTATTTTGACGTTGTTTGACACTGTCTGAGTGCCCTATTATTTAATATAGCACACGCTCACGGGCTGCAGGCAGGTCAGCCCTAGCTTCGTAAAGGGGAAATGTCAAATATTGAACATCCTATCACTCATAGGGCCCAGGTTGAAAAAAACATTAGTTCCCCTTTAGTGAGCTCACATCATGCATGATTAGCCAGTAGCTTTCAACCCATTGTGTCACAGCTAAAGCTTACTTAGCAAGAATTTAACTTTTTCTTAAACTGTAACTTACAGTGGGCTGCTTGGTCATCACTAAAATAATAATAAAAAAAACTGTCATTCAC
Source organism: Epinephelus lanceolatus (assembly GCF_041903045.1). Lineage (NCBI taxonomy): Eukaryota > Metazoa > Chordata > Actinopteri > Perciformes > Serranidae > Epinephelus > Epinephelus lanceolatus. The sequence goes on along the minus strand of NC_135749.1, from coordinate 36,669,780 downwards.
TCACCTCGTCTGTCAGCTAGCAGTAGCAGTATCTTCCTGTCAACTGAATTCAAGTTTTCCGTGTTCCGCCGATACATCAGATAACTTCCTTTGTGTCATTTCAAAATCAAAGCTGTCCAGTGTGTTAATATGTTTACCATGCTGTTTGGGGCTTCTTCTATTTTTTGCTCTTTGAAATTTTTACTGAGGTCCGGACCTTGGTGACCTCATAGCTGGCTATGGCCATGCTGCTGGGTATGGTCAGTGAGGAATAGGTGGTACCACTTAGTAATAACTGTCATCATCAATAAAGGTAAAATATAGCTCTTTAGTAATATTTAGTGTCAGCTTTAGGAAACAACAACATCGTCCCATTTTTTAAAATATTTTTTAGTAAAACTATATTGAGATTAACCTTTCAAATTTCAAAGCTACCAGCTGGTTAAATAACTGACGGTGTATTTATGAGATATTATATGTCAGAGGCTGCAAATTATAAAATCGTTCTATACTGCATATCCACCAAATTGAATGCTTTCACATTCAAAGTTTCATCTGTGGGTCTGATGCCTTTATAAAGTGAAAGCAGAGAACATTGCTGTTTATTGTATGAAGCTAACACAGCAGATTCTGTGACCCAGCAGCCAGTGGTGCGGTGGTTTGCACCGTTGCCTCACAGCAGCCCTTTTCACAGATGGCACTATAGAGCCGCTACAAAGTTCCTTCTTTAGGCATCCTTTGCATTTTTGCACAAAACCAAACAACAGCAGAATCATTCCTCTCCACTGTGTGATTTTAGACAGCGTGTGACAGGCGTGACACGTAACACAACAGCATCAGCCTCTAGTGTACAACATGTGCATTGGCAGTATAAACAATAACAATGACATAACATCACGCCACAATGATCCCATCCTGGCAGCTGTCCAGTTTATACAGACATCCTTTGGGCGCTGTTTTTGCCTTTGATGCAGGGTTACCACATTTGATTTGTGAAAAACCAGGACATTTGACGTGCAATGCAAGGCGTGATGCAGGGTGTTAAACCATACTTGCAAATATACTTTGTTAACAGCTGTATTGCAAAATTACCTCAGGGAGATGTGCATATAATTTAGAGTGAGACTCAAGGCCATTTTAAGCACTCGTTTATTCACAAAGGTAAACTTTCGTATTTCTGCTACTAATAAAAAAGAAGTATAGGCATATGGCTAATCGTCACTGTGTTCTACTGAATTTTTACCTGTTCACAGACACGGGAGTGGACGTCTAAACATAAAGAAGAGAAAACAGAATAGCATACAAAGAATCCTGTTTTTTTTGGAAGTCTGATATTCTAAATAAGAAGTTTATTTAGTTTATTTATTTTTACAAAAAAACAGACAAATTGTGTCCCAGGAAATATTGAGGGCAGTCGCACCCAAAAAGAGAACAATCCTGGGAAAACCAGAATGTGTGGTAAACCTACTCCAGTGCCTTCCGTAATTGTACCTTTCATACAGCATGACAAAGCTGAATAAAAGCATGAAATTTTCACCTTGAAGAGGTAGTGTTCTGAGTTCAGGCCAACTGTTCCTTCTGTGTGGAGTTTGTGTGTTCTCTCTGTTTCAACATGGGTGCTCTAGCTTCCTACCACAGTCTAAAGACATGATAATCAAACCCAGGTTTCAGATCAGAGGAAGGTTTTCTGATGTGAGAGTGCAGAGACATTTATATACGTGTGTGTGTGTGTGTGTGTGTGTGTGGGCGTGTGACAGCACCTTTGTTTTGACATCTCTGCAAATCCAATCCAAGACCAAGTCCAAGACCGAGGATGAGGGTCACAATGGATACAGCCAAGACACCGATCTGTAACACACAAACACACACAACACAAACACATAGATTACAAGTTCAAAGCTGCCTTTGGCATGATTTTCACAATACTGCGCACTTCTCAAGGTTACTGTTTCTGTTGTGCTCTTATAATCAACAGATGCAAATAATTTTAAAGCTGTTGCAGTGGAACTATGTTTAATTTCAGTCTGTAGCTGATTCGAGCAGTAAAATGGTCTAAATTCTGTCTACAAAATAATTACTGTGATGTTATGCTGCATTCCAGTGATTGAGATCATTTATACTGTAATGATCTAGCACATTTCCTCAAACTCTGGAAATCTGATGTGAAGCTATACAATAGCTTGAATTATTAACATTTATGAAAACACAGTTTGAAGCAATTATAATTTGAGTTTCCAGGACTTGATGATGTTTTTCCCTCAGAGGTTTGACTGGAGAAAAAATAAATAACTTTTTATTCATTATTTCCAACAGCAGAAGCAGATTGGTTTCACATCTGTGTTTGTTTTCAGATGTTTTTCATGAAAACAGTTCAAAAGGCAAAGCATTCATCTGTCTTAAATCTGGTGGGCAGATTGCTCCTTGCACACTTATCTGTTAATAACAATGGGCCTCATTCACTAATATTCTTACTTTGTGCACAAAATAAGTGCATACGCAAAATCACCGTGGGATTCATGACACCTGCGCATCGGCCAATTTTGTTCTCACCATCTTGCGTATGTGTGTGAATCAGAATCATTCTAAATTGACAGGCGCGTGCACGCAATTTGTGATGAGCATACTACCACGCCCCCATTTCTCCATATAAGGAAACCACTTGCCTAGAGTTGATTTATGAATGAAGGAAGCGGTTACGCGAGGAGAGAAGTAGTACATTTCATAGTTTGTTAGAAGCGATGGTGCCGGGTCTTACAGGAATGCCATGGGTCATTGTAAGATTGTGGAGGACACAGCATGCCAGGATGATCTTGCACACCTTCTCAGGGGTATAAAGTAGTTTGCCACCGGCTGTATCCGATCCAAACACATCCAACGGCCCTTAAGCACGCCAAAAGTGCGCTCTACGGCGCGTGTGTGGGTATGTATGTTATTATAGCGCACCTCTTGAGGGGTTTCAGGGTTTGCGTATGGTGTCATCAACCATGTTTTAAGGCCATATGCCCGGTCACCCAAACAATATAACTTTTAACATTAACGGAATAGAGACTTACTAAAAATACTAACTTAAAACAATTGAAATAAAAGACTAGAACAAAAGATGCTCACCAACAAGCCATCCACTTCTCACAGCCCCTGCCTCCAAACGCATTCCCACTGTACTGTTTTGCAAAATAAATGAGTCATGGGTGCCTCCTGGCCAGCGGGCCACAGCCTTAAGGATATGGCAGTCGGCATTACAGATCATCTGCACGCTGATGGAGTGATAGTTTTTGCTGTTCATGTTGTTGTTAATATTTTAATTGTCACAATGATGCTGAACGTGTGTCAATTTCATGGTTATTTAATACATTTGGCCAATACATTAGTAAATTAATGATTTTAAAAAATGTTAATTAAATCTCTTTTTAATGAATGTGGTTTTATAGACTCTGCATGTACCTAAAGGTATGTGTTTGCATTTTCTAAGTCAGTTTGGCCATCCTCATTTGTGCATACGCATGGTCTGAGGCAGTTCTAAATTTGTTCGCAGAGTAAGAACAAATTCGGGTAAGAAAATATTGATGAATCCCGGATGTGTCAAATGATCGTACGCAGTTTAAGCACAGATTTGTGCGTACGCACTGTTTGTGAATGAGGCCCAATGTTCCTGGTCCGAAGACAAAAATGTATGTATTGTCCCAAAAGACTGCAAATGTGCATGATGGGAACAGTTCGGCAGTGCATTCTGGGAAATTAGGCTTAATAGACAATACAAATGTGTCAGCTGTCAGAGATTAACTACCCCATTCATACCAAGGTAGCAATCTCATCAGTCACTCTGGATGTATTAGGTGTATTACTTTTCTGGATCAGCCAAACACAGACATTTGTGTTTGGTTTTTTATTCTATCAACAGTTTCTCAGTTGATTATCCAGAAAATATACTGTAGAACAATATACACATAGCATAGTAGAGTATTTTATCCACATTGCCTACTCCTTCTTTAAAGAGCTCATAATGTCTCAAATGACATATTGAAGATAAACTCAACCAGATATTTTAGTCACTGTATGTGATACACCAGCTGACTGAGTCACCGTGCCTTTGGGATTAATAAAGTGAAATGATAAATGCAACCTGATTTTGCAGTAATATGAGAAATGACCATAATGTCTTCACATCATAGTCAATTTTAAAAGTCGCAGTTTTAAATAAGTGGTTCATGTTTTGCAGCAGTCACAGTTTAGGTTTAGAGGACGATAATAGTTGGTTAAATTTAGGAAAAGATTGTAGTTTCATTGAAAATAACCATGTACAGAACGTAAGTACATTGTGACACAACATAACTACTTCATGAAACACCATGTAACACAACATCGTTAGGTAAAGTACATAAATAAGTAGACTTTAAATAACTTTAGAACATGGCACTCTTAAATACTTGATTCTGATTGGTCACTCAACACAATTCTGCTGTGTTTATTTCTTGAGGTATCACCACTGCTCTGCTGCTCCGTTGCTAGGGACGCCATAGCAACGGACTGAGGAGCATCAAAATCAGTTAACGTTAGTCCACACAGCTCTCCCAAGCTGGCCTGGAGAGCAGGGAGATCATGTCGGTCACTGAGGGCAGCCTTCGCAGCTACTGGGCACCCAGCATCTCCGACCGGGAGAATTGGAGTAAAATCCTCTCCTCTGCTCCAGAAAACGGCCGCAGTTTGTCCGGTGAACGCCTCTCCTCTGTCAATACACTCTGCCAGCAATTTAATAATATTGATGCCAGTTGTAACATTTGAATGTTTTAGTAGTAAGCCATGTTCTAAGCAGGATAATGTATAGTGAGCCGGTGACAGTTGAAAAATAACTCCCGATAGGGTAATGGGGAATAATATTGATGCCAGTTGTAACATTACCCTGTCGGGAGTTATTTTTCAACAGAGAGGCCAAAATGCAGAGCAATAATGTATTAGCGCATGTACGCAGTTTTTTTCAAACACAGATAAACCAACTGAAAATAGGATACAGTCTCCTTTCCCATTGTCAGCAGACCAGACCTGTGTTTTCTGACAAGTCAAGAATGAAGTCATAATATTTTGAGGGAAAGAAGTCCTGCCCTATAGTCTGTTGTGCAATATGTTATTGCTCTGCGTTTTGGTATCCTCCTCAGACAGTCTGACAGATGCTGAGTCCCATTTGGGACTGCTTCTGCGTAAGATAAAGTTCAGGGAAGCGGCTTTGCACAGTTCTTCATCAGAGGTGGAAAACCTAAACTAGATCTTACAAAGAGTAGGAAGAGCCAACTGTGCAGACAGCATCATACAATGCAAAAAAAGCGAGGTACCAGGGCGCACCATTCCATAGTAGGCCTAGAAATTAAAAGCTGCACATGAGCCTCATCTTTAGCAGGAAAATCCTTGTTGAAAAAAAGCTTCAGATAATGATGGTAAAAGCAAGTATAATGATAAAATTGTGAACAGGCACACAAAAACACCCCCCTTTCAAAAATATTGCTCCAAGCACTGACGTTCCCCCAACATTCTCTGAGCGCCCCTTGGGGGACGGTACTACTACCATTGAGAAATGCTATTTTAAAGTAGTGTTACATCACTTACCTAATCAATCTATCTAGATATGCTAAAAGGTACCTGGTGTGTCGCTATGAGACGTAGAGGGAATCTTTGTCTCTTTCTGCCCTTTCAGTTGTCAGTCTGGTTGAACCAATGTTGTATGTTCAATGTACAAAACATACCTTTCATATAAAATAACATTTGTGAAGAGGAGTTTCTACAACCTTAAAACATCAAAGACCACTCGGTACATATTAGGTAGTCCTAGCAAGCTTTTGTGGCAGGATTGTGCAAACTTTTCAACAGCAGTCTAAGTAAAGGTTGAACAACTATATTGAACAAACCACATCTTGGATTCTCCTGAACTTGTATTCACTATATAAAAATGGCCTGTGTTTGTGCATGGTGGCTTCCCCCCTTGCCATCAATCAGAACCAAAGCCAATACTCACAATAATTTTCTTCTTTTTCGGTGACTCCCTCAACCAACTCATGGCCCCGATTACAAATCTCACAGTGCAGAAAGACAGACAGTTAGAGGTGAAACATCCGACTACTTGAGGGAAAGGGGAGATAAAGTTTAACAGCACTGACCTCTGGACCAGGTGTGAGCAATAGATAAGTAACTGATTGCCAGAACCCAGAGACCTCCTCCACCTCACGTTTCTTTGTTTTCAGCTTGTCAAACCACAGATGACGATGCTTTTGACACCTTTTACCTCCAGAAAGCCACCTGATACATGCGAGATGAAAAGGCAGCAAGAGAGGTTAATGATTTACTGAGATATGAAATACACTTACCTAAACAAACTATCACCCTAGAGATCCAAACTTCCAAGGTAAGACAGTCTGATTGCTGTGCAGATGAGTAACAGCTGATAACTTGAAAATATTTATTATTTATGACAGATATCAAAATTAACTGCAACTAATGGACTATTAATGATGCTGAGATAATATGAGATGTCGACTGCCAGTAACTGTGCAGTCGCTGTATCAAAGCGGAGTCATCAGAAACCTTGAGCCTGGAATTATGACAAATAGCCTCACTTGATAACGCTGATGAGATTTTGAATTGTGAAAAATCAGGACCTTTGCACTGAAAGACTTGCTCTGATTGGTAAAGACTGCAATAAAGTGGAGCATTAGGAAGTCAATGCACCCCCATTTAGTGGTTAATATGATATCTAACCAATCAGTAACACACAAATGGCATTACCTACTTAATGTCAAGTTACATACTTGACATATAGTTATGTAGGTTAGGTTAGGTTTAGGCAAGTTATGTTGTGTAGGTTAGGTTTAGGCAAGTAATGTTCCATAGGTTTAGGCAAGTAAGATTACGTTAGGTTTACACAAGTAAGCTTATTTAGCTTAGGTTTAGACCAGTAAAATAAAGTATTTTAGCTTAAGGAAAAAGAAGTTATGAATTATAGGTTTAGACCAGTAAAGTTACGCATTTTAAGTCTGGGCAAGTCAAGTTATGTATTTTAGGGTTAAGACAAGTAAAGTTATGTATTTAAGGTTCAGGCAAGTAAAGTTTCGTAGGTTAGGTTTAGGCAAGTTAAGTCATGTAGGTTAGGTTTTGGCAAGTAAATTTATGTATTTTAGGTTCAGGGAAGTAAAGTCACGTGGGTTAGGTTTCGACAAGTAAAGTTACATAAGTTAGGTTCAAGCATGTAAAGTTGCATAAGTTAGGTTTAGGTAAGTAAAGTTACATAGGTTAGGTTTTGGCAGGGAAAAGTACGTAGGTTTGGTTTTGGCAAGTAAAGTTACGTAGATTAGGTTAAGGCAAGTTGAGTTATCTATTTTAGGTTTAGGCAAGTAAAGTTATGTATTTTAGGTTCAGGCAAATTTAGTTACATAGGTTAGAGTTCAGCAAGTAAAGTTACATAGGTTAGGTTTAGGCAAGTTAAGTTATGTATTTTAGGTTCAGGCAAGTAAAATTACATAGGTTAGATTTAGGCAAGTAAAGCTATGTGTCTTAGGTTAAACAAGTTATGTATTTAGGTATTTTAGGTTCAGGCAAGTGAAGATAAGTAGGTTTCAGACTTGGCAAGTAAAGTTATGTATTTTAGGTTTAGGCACGTAATGCTATGTAGGTTAGGTTTCGGCAAGTTAGGTCACGTAGGTTAGGTTTAGGTAAGTAAAATTATGTAGGTTAGGTTTACGCAAGTAAAATTACGTATTTAGGTTTAGGCAACTTAATTTACATAGGTGACGTTTGGGCAAATAAAGTTACGTAGGTTAGGTTAGGGCAAGTAAAGCTACATAGTTTAAGTTCAGGCATGTAAAGATACGTAGGTTAGGTGTGGGCAAGTAAATTTACATAGGTAAGGTTTTAGGCAAATAAAGTTATGTATTTTAGGTAGGGCTGGGCAATCATACGATCTCAATTCGGGATTGCGATAAAATTTTGATCAATCTCAATTATCAGCATGGGACGTTTTGAATCGATATCATATGGCAAAAGTAAGTGCAACAACAGCATATCAGAGTCTGCCGGCTACCGTATGCCATGCAGGCAGGATACGCCCACTTCTCATTGTAAGCGTGGCTACAGTTGTGACGGGAGGTAAACAGAGAGAGAAGTTGGAAAAAGGAGAAAAAAATGAGTGAAACTGAAGTCGAGGACGGCAAAAATAATGCAGAACGTGAAAGCGACATCACTATATCATCCGGAACTAAAGATATTGTTGAAAAAAAGAGATAACGTGACGTCAGTTGTGTGGAAGTGGTTTGGGTAACGTTACTTCAAAAGTGACGAGGAGCAGATGAAGCCGGTCTGCAAAATATGCTGGCGGTTGGTATGACCAGGTCGGGAAACACCACAAACCTTTTCAATCACCTGAGACGGCACCATCCCAGTGACTACACAGAGAGTCTAACTATGCGGCCTCAAGTTGCCCCGACTCCACACACACAGCCTTGCAAGACCCCTTCATCTGCTGTTAGCGTCACTAGCAGCAGCTTAGCAAAACAACAGTCTATCCAGTCGTGTTTTGCAGCCATTATCCCATATGAGAAGTATTCAATGCGGTAAGTTTATATACAATGTTTCAGTAAGTTAAAGCTTTTATTTGACATTGCTTCTCGTTCTTTGAGTTTACATATGGCTAAAGGGGAAAAAACAACCGTAAATGGACAGCATGATTAGCGTTGCTTTCAAGGTCCCCCCAAAAAACAGGAGAAAAAAAAGGCTGAATATTCGATTTTTTTTTTCACAATCGAATCCCGTGCCATCAAACAAAGCTTCGAAGCTTAGGAATTTTTGGGTCAGCCCTAAATCCCACATGCAAGGGGCTAGCCATAAGGTTGTTGTTTTCAGCAAGTTGGCCTTGAATAGCTGATGTTGAGCTGTAGAGCTGTGTTACTTGTTATGACCCAAGGTGTATTTTAATAAACCTGCCTTTGGTTTAATTTATTCTTTCAAGCTTTATTCCTTCTCATCTTATCTGAGTTCTGTTATATGTTTGTGCTCCATAGATTTAATTGCAAACTACAGCTGTTTAGTAAGTTAAAGATGCGCTGCTAACGACAGCTTGAAGTGGGGATGAAGTCTTAAGGTTTTTTTGGAAGGTCTTAAAAAAGTCTTAAAAAGGTATTGAAATTAACCTCAGGATTCCTGCATATACCCTGTAAAAACATTTTGTTCTCAATATTGGAAAAGCATATTATTTAGTGTTTTATGTTATTAAACTTTTATTGTTATCTCTTGTTTCTTCAAGCTCCATCAGGATGCTCCCCGAACTGGCAAAATCAGCAAAAACTACATATCATGATAAAAATTGAGATCGATCAATGTGAAAAAATATATCGTGATAACATTTTTTGCCATATCTCCCAGCCCTAATTTTTTTTTTTTCAACAAGTGTGTTTATTATTTTTCAGAGAAAATTATCACAACCCTACACAAATAACACAGGTGCAAAACAGAACTATCACAGTAAGGCTCATCTTCAACAAGCTAGATATGACAGGGCAATAGAATGCAATATTTGGCACATTTCAAAATCCAGAAGAGAAAAGCACTACAAATATGAATAAAAATTACAACAGAAAAACATACATACTAAATACGTAGCAATACTCAGTTGCTGATGGTTGACATATAAGAGGAGCATGCCTCCAATGCTTTCCTCCCTTCTAAGAACACCATGAAAGATCTCCACATACTGTCAAAGATGGAGTATTTACCCTTCAATATAAAAGTGAGTTTTTCAAGTGCAAGAGAGTCCGAAAGTCCTGTAAGCCAGACACTAACGCTTGGTTTGGTAGTGGATTTCCAAGATTTGGCTATGGTATGTTTAGCTTGTAACAAACAAAATGTAATCATAGTCTTGTTTGCCTTGCTTAGGTTATGATTTACAGGAAAAATACCAAAGATACACAGTTTGACACATTTTAACAGATTTATCCCTGTGACATGTAAAATCATATCCATCACTTCAATCCAAAAAGCCTGGATCTGTGGGCAGTCCCATAGGCAGTGATATAATGTGCCCTTTTTACCACATTTATAGCACGTGTCAGGATTATTGGGATTGAATTTATTTAGGTGAGTTGGTGTAATGTATACTCTCATTATCCACTTATATTGAAGTAATTTAAAATGAGTGTTAACTGTTTGTGTTTGAGATTTTAAGCAAATCTTCTTCCAGTCCTCAGTTGAGATTTCAGAATTTAAGTCCTCACACCATGCCAATCTTTTATTGTCTGAGGAAACTTGGGATCCATCCATGATTTTTGCATACAGACTTGAAGTCAATCCCCTCTTAGAGTGCTGATTTGTTACTAATTCTTCTATAGAGGTGAGAGTGGGTAAAGATAAAGATTTTTGTGTCTTAAATATATAGTTTCTTATCTGCAAAAATTTAAAAAAATGTTTGGTTGGATGTCATACTTGCGTCTCAGGTCCTCAAACGACATGAGAGTGTTATTGTTGAATAGATCAGCAATTTTACTCAGGCCTTTGTTTGCCCAGATTTTGAAGCCCAAGTCTTGTTTACCAGGTGTAAAATCACTGTTACCTCAGATCGGTGTAAATTGAGATAGTACAGGTATTTCACCTCTATGTTTATGTACCTCGTACCATACCAGAATCGTGTTTTTAACAAAAGGATTACATGTTAATGTCTTTAGTTCTTTTAATTTAGCTGAATATAAATATGAATTGAGTGGTAGAGGGGATGTCATACTTCTTTCCATACTCATCCAAGACCATGGTGTTTCCTGTGAGAACCAATAGGAGGCAGTAGTGAGTTGGGCTGCCCAATAGTACCATTGAAGGTTTGGGAGTTTCAAGCCTCCTCTATCATAGGGGAGATAAAGCAGAGCTAAGCGAAGTCTAGCCCGTCTGTTGTTCCAAATGAAATTACAGAACATGCTTTTCATCTTTGAAAAAAACTGAATAGGAGGACCAAGTGGAATGGAATGAAAGAGGTAAAGAAATTTTGGAATAACAGTCATTTTAAGCATATTGATACACCCTATCATGGAAATTGGTAACATGGACCATCTATTGATAGATTCAGAAACTGACTCTATCACTGGGTTATAGTTTGCCTCTACTAAATCGTCAATTTTAGGGGTAATTCTAATACCAAGATAAGTGAAGCTATCTCTAACTATTTTTAAATGGTGTTTGAACTGGGGGATTTAATCTCTCAGAATGCTTAAGGAAAAGAATAGCAGATTTTGATTCATTAATTTTATAGCCCGAAAACTTACTGAAAGAGCTAATGGTATTAACCAAGTTATGTATTGACTGTTCTAACTGGGATAGAAAAACTACAATATCATCCGCGAATAGGCCTATTTTATTGTCAATCTCATTTATTTTAATGCCTGTAATATTCTGATTACTTCTAATGGCAATAGCCAAGGGATCAACTGCAATCACGAACACAAGAGGTGAAAGGGGACAGCCTTGGTGTGTGCCTCTTGAGAGATTGAAAGGTTTGGATATAATATCATTTGTTAATACTGATGCAACAGAGGAATTATACAAAACTTTAATCCAATTAGAAAAATAATTACCAAAGCCAAAACGTGCGAGTACTTCGTGGAGGTATTGATGCTCAACTTGATCAAACGCTTTTTCTGCATCCAACGAAAGTACTGCTGTATCTGGATATTCTGTCCTCGCATAAATAACATTTAGAACCCTGCGGACACAGTGGAAAGCTTGGCGTCCCTTAACAAACCCATTTTGGTCTGGATCAGAAAGAGAAGGCAGGTATCTTTCAAGCCTACTTGCTAATATTTTAGCAATTATTTTAGCTTCAGAATTAATTAATGAAATTGGTCGGTAGGAATCACACTTTGTTGCTGATTTCCCAAATCAGTATCAAAATTATAAGTGCACTACACAAGGATGGTGGAAGTTTGCCAGAATTAAAGCTTTCTACAAACATATCATATAGTGGTGATATTAGCTTGGTCTTAAAAATTTTATAGATGTCTATAGGTATCCCGTCCTGGCCACGGGCCTATCCCCCTTTCATCTTGTCAATTGCTTCAGAAATTTCAGCTGACGTGATAGGGGAATCTAAATCAGCTTTAGCTTCCTCACTAAGTGAAGGGAGTGTTAACTGGTCGAAATTTTTTTGAAGTGGTTCATCAGTCCCTAAGCATTCTGATGAGTATAAGCCCAGCCCTAATTTTAGGTTTAGACAAATAAAGTTATCAGTAGCGGCCCGTGGTGAAATTGTGGGTGAGTGGAGGTCTCGCTGCCGTGTTTCTCTGGTAGCCTACTTGGTTTTGAACAAAATTCAGCATCATCTGAGTACTGTTCTTTGAAAAACAAAACTTGATTTACACCAGAAAACTTGGATTGACCACTGCCTGGATTGCAACGCTGATTTGGAAGACGGATTAAAAGAAAAACAACAACGCCGGCTGAGCTGGGTCACTGGCTGGCTTGACAGCTGGCATTTAAACCTGACGAAATGGGATCAAAAAAGATTCCCACAGCTGAGGAAGTCAAAGAAATAAAAAGATCGCTCAACTTTCTGACGGAGGAGGTTACGGCAGTTAGACTACAACAGAAAACTATTCTGGACCTGGTAGTCGAAGTCAAGGCTCTGAGACAACAAAACTCAGAGCAGGAGAAAAGGATTAATTTTCTGGAGAACCGGGTGGCCGATTTAGAGCAGTACACAAGAATGAATGATATCATAGTCTCCGGAGTGGAGATAAAACCTCGGAGTTATGCCCGGGCCGTGACGGGGATGAACAACGAGGAGCAAGAATCAGTCTCAGTGGAGCAACAGGTGACAGCGTTCCTTCAGTCTAAGGGGACTGAAGTGGACAATAACAACACAGAAGCTTGTCATCCTCTGCCTCGGAAAAACAAGACTGATAAGCCGGCCATAATAATGAGGTTCGTGAACAGAAAGCATAAAAATGCACTAATAAGACAAGGAAAGAAGCTGAAGGGGTCAGATGTTTATCTCAGTGAGCACCTGACAAAAAGGAACGGGGACATCGCCAGAAGAGCTCGCTTCCTAAGGAAACAGAGGAAGATCCAATCTACTTGGACAGCTAACTGAAAAATCTACATAAAGCTGAACAGATCACCAGAGGAGGCCGAAGTGCTGGTCATCAGAGACATAGATGAATTGGACAAATACAACTGAGACCAAAAGAACAACATACAAGAACAGCACAAGGTAATGAATAACTAAAAAGAGTGACTACACATCACATACAATAATGACTAGCTCTGACAAATATCAGTCAACTCCAGCTGGAGATAATGGAGAGGAACAGCAACAAATATGGGATATGGAATACGAAAAAATGGAATTAAAAACTTTTGAATACCACAAATTACAAGACATGGAGAACGAAATTGATCCTGAAAATAATTTGTACAACAGTCTACATAATCACTGTGAATACTATACTGAAGAGCAGTTTAACATGAATCTAAAAATGGATGAAGTAATATCAATAATTCACTTCAATAGTAGGAGCCTCAATACAAACTTTTCAAAGATACAGTCTTGCCTAAAACAACTGAAAAAGAAATTTACTGCAATAGCTATCTCGGAGACGTGGCTCAATGAGGAGCAAGCTGCAATGGTTGAGATTGAGGGATATGAGATGTTTTATATGAACAGGAACAAGAAAAAAGGTGGTGGAGTAGCTATATACATTGACAGAAGTTATAATAGTAAACTAGTTAGTAAAAAGTCACTTACTATTGACAACCTTATGGAATGTGTCACTGTGGAAATGGAGATGGAGAAATCAAAAAATATAATAAGTTGTGTATATAGAATGCCAGGATCATGTATTGATACATTCAGGGAAAATCTATTGGAGCTGTATACCAACATAAACAATAAGAAAATTTTTTTGTCTGTGGGGACTTCAATATTGATTTGTTTAACCCACTTGAAAATAATCCAACTGCAGAATTCATAAACGCAATGTACAGTATGAGTCTATATCCCTCAATCACAAGACCTACTAGAATTACAACACACAGTGCTACACTGATTGATAACATATTTACCAATGTAATCGACAGAAAAATAGAAAGTGGGCTGCTTATAAACGACATAAGCGACCATCTGCCAGTCTTCACAACTCTCCAGAGCTGTACCAGGACCAATAAAGACAGTAAGACTACCATAACAGTTAGACACAAAACACAAGTGGCAATTAATTCTTTTAGAAATGATCTAATGAATCAAAACTGGAACAAAGTTTATGTGGAAGATGTGGATGAAGCATATGAGTCATTCTTGTCCATAACAACTGCTCTGTATGAAAAAAACTGTCCTCTAGTAAAGAAAGCAGTAAAACAGAAATTTGCTGAAAAACTGTGGCTAACTAAGGGAATACAAAATGCATGTAAGAAGAAAAATCAATTATATAAAGAATTCTTAAAGAAAATAACAATAGAAGCAGAGAACATCTATAAGACCTATAAAAACAAACTGACAAAAATCATGAGAAGCAGCAAAAGGGATTACTGCAGTAAATTACTGGAGGACATCAAGAATGATATCAAACAAACATGGAAGGTTCTGACCGAGATCATCAAAAATAGAACTGGAAAAATAGAATATCCAAATCATTTCCTGGCAGAGAACAATGCACTCATCAGTGACATGAACTTAGTTGCAGATGGATTTAATGATTTTTTTGTTGGTGTTGGTCCTGGTCTGGCTAGAGAGATTGAAAGGAATGATTGTAGAAATGATGTTCAAAGTGATGACTTAATTGTAAATGAATCTATGTTTATAAGGGGAACAGATGAAAATGAAATCATTGAAATTGTGAAATCATTTAAGAGCAAGAAGTCAACAGATTGGAATGGTATTGATATGTCTATGATCAAAAACATCATTGAGTGTGTGGTGAAACCTTTGACACATATCTGTAATCAATCCCTAAAGACTGGTATATTTCCTAAAAAAATGAAAATAGCAAAGGTCATACCTATATACAAGACTGGAAATAGACACAAGCTCTCAAATTACAGACCTGTCTCCTTACTGCCACAATTTTAAAAAATACTCAAAAAACTCTTCTATGGCAGACTGAATGATTTCATCATTAAACATAATGTACTGTGTGATCAGCAATATGGATTTCGAGCTAACAGGACAACTTAATTTGCATTAATGGAATTTGTTGAAGAAATAACAACTGCAATAGAGAAAAAAGAATATGTAATAGGAATATTTCTAGATCTCAAAAAAGCATTCGATACTGTCGACCATAACCTTTTATTAAAGAAAATACAGAGATACGGAGTCAGAGGGGTGGCACTTTCCTGGGTCAGCAGTTACCTGGAGAACAGGTATCAGTATGTGCAAATGAATAATGACTTTAAATCTCAACTTCAGAAGGTCACTTGTGGGGTTCCCCAGGGCTCAGTTTTGGGACCAATGTTATTTATCCTGTACATAAACAGTATAAGCAAGGTTTCCAAATTATTAAAAACTGTTGTTTTTGCTGATGATACAAATCTACTCTGTTGTAGTATGAACTTGGAAGTTCCCAGTTGAGAGGGAACTGAAATCTTTAAAGAGATGGTTTGATTATAATAAATTAACACTGAACCTGAGTAAAACGAAATTTATAATTTTTGGAAATTGATCAACAAACTCCATAAGAAAACTCATGATAAACAATGTTGAAATTGAAAGAGTGTCTGAAAACAAGTTTCTTGGAATATTAATAGATAATAAATTGTGCTGGAAGCCACATATAAACTACATCAAAACCAAAATATCAAAGTCAATTGCAATACTATCCAAAGTCAAAATTTTTTTGAATCAAACATCATTATACACCTTGTACTGCTCCTTTATTCTTCCATACATGAGCTACTGTGTGGAAGATTGGGGAAACACGTACAAAACAAACACAAATCCAATCTATATAACAAACCCACTCTTTATCAAATCAAAAGCTCTAAAATTTAAAGATCTGGTTGACTTCAAAACAGCTCAAATCATGTATAAAGCTAAAAATAAATTATTGCCTAACAGTATCCAAGAGTTGTTTCAAATGAGAGAAAATCAGCACGACCTGAGGGGAACCAGTATATTAAAGAAACAATTAGTGAGAACAAACACGAAATATCACTGTATTACAAATCAGTCAAACAACTCTGGATTGAATTTAGCATTTTTATTGAGCATAAATATTTGCATACTGAAGCAGAGCATGAATAGCTTTAGCATGGCTGAAGCAAGACTGGCATCAGGCTCTATCTCAATTTATTCATTCCCTGAAAATGATCTGCATGACAGACATTACAGGGAATGAATAGCAGACCCCCAAAACTGCAAGACCCCCAACAGCTTGAGATGCAGAGCCTGAAGCTGCCCAATTATGAGAATGGTGGAGCATCTACCATAGAATCAGCCCTGTCAGTCTATTTAAGCCTAAAAGGATAATTAGCAGCAAACCCCCTTCCCAGCAATCCACCAGATACAACCATAATGTGCAGCTGAACATTTATTGAAGCCGGATTACAGGGCATGAGCACTCATGATTTTTTGAGCCTGCAGAATTTCATTTTTGTTGAAGTGAAAATATCTGACGTAAGCAGCCGAAGACCATCGGCCCAGAGACTTAAGGGAGGGTGTGGGCACGAGCAGTGCTGCAGTTGTAGCTGCCCCAATTCGGAGGGAGTGAGCAGTGTACACCGCTGGAGACAGCCCACAACTCAAGCAGAGTTCACGCAGCCTTTCGGAAAACCAAGATCTGGTCATGGGCTTGCTGCCATCAATGGTGAAAAGCGGGTCACCAGGAGCAGGAGCAGGTCGGGTTTTCAGGTAGCTCAGCATGGAGGCGAAAGGACAGAAAGCAGAATTAATTTTTGCAATCACCACAGGCTTTCCTTTATTCATCCCATCTGTCTTAGAATGTTTTAAATAAACAGTGAAATGATCACTCCCCACACCTCATTAAACCATAAAACGCCATTAAAAGAACAGCTTCCACATTTTGTTAACGCCAGGAGTGAACAGCCCAGATCTTAACTTTGAAATCATTCTGTGCACCAAGGAAATAGTGAGAGGTAAGCGTTTATCATTGTCTGGAGGTCGCTCTTTTTTGAGGCCGTTGAGAAGCAGGCGAATGCTGGGATGCGTTAACAGGCCACAGACTGAAGGATCTTGACAACGAAGATGAAACTGAATGCCGGCTATCATGGCTTTAATGGAGAGAGGCTGCAACTTACGGGACTCAAAAGAGTGGACAATAAATGCGCAAACGAAGGGAATATTGACTGGCAAGGGTGGGCAAGCAAAGCAAGCACAGAATGAAGAGAAAAACCACCAAGCAGAATCATAAGTTTTTAATGTGTTCTTTGATAGACCTTTCCTCATATATTTGGCAGCAGAATATAGCAGACAGGGCAGAGGGCCTTCGCATCCTAATCTAGAATGACTTGAGAGATTAGAGGGCAGGGCAGGCCACTGGGCTTGGCATTTGGACACAGGGTTTTGAATTTCTGAAATTTAAAACGAGAGAGAGCATCAGCTACACTGTTGTCATGACCAGGAATATAGACAGCGTGCATTAAAAAATTACCTGTCACGCATGTCCAGGTGAGGCGTCTGAGAAAACGATTAATTGTGGGCGTCTTAGAGCGCCCTTTGTTAATCATGTTAACAGGAGCTTCATTATCACACAAGACTACAATCTGTTTCTGAGACCATTTGCTGTCCCACAATAAGGAAGCCACAACAATTGGGTACAGTTCAAATAATGCCATTGATTTGCAGTCTAAAGGTAAACTGAGCATTTCCTCAGGCCAAGCTGCAGAAAACCATTCCCCCTTGAAGAACCCCCCGAAACCGACAGAAGGAGCGGCATCTGTGAAGAACTCAATCAAAGCGGAAGTTTCTGATGCGTTATTATAAAAAAAGAAATGCCGTTCCACTGATCTAAAAAGAAGGACCAAAACCGAAAGTCAGACAGGCACCCTTGATCTAATATTATCATATACTGAAGATTTTTAACTGTTTTTGACAGGTCAAGCAATCGGGACACAAATGCATGCTCTTGAGGGATAATTCTCATAGCAAAATTAAGATGGCCCAACAGAGAGAGAAGATCCCTTTTTGAAACTGAAGCAGCTGAGGAGAACGATTTTAAAATATCCCTAATGCGACACAATTTCTCTTCAGGGAGAGCGGCTTGCATTAGTACACTGTCTAACATGATACCTAAAAACTCGATGCGCGTACTGGGACCAACAGTTTTTTCTTCGGATAGGGGCACTCCGAGAGAAGAAAAAACATTTCTGACAATTGATATGCAACGAGCTGGGGGCGAAGACGGAAAATCGACCACTAGGAAATCGTCTAGGAGATGCAGGACAAATGGTAATTTATAGATATTATACAAAATCCAGCATAAAGCCTCTGATAGTGTGTCAGATATGCGAGGGCTGCTTCGGCATCCAAAGGTTAATTTAACTGCGAAATAAAAGTTGGAGCGCCACTTGACGCCAAAAAGATGCCACTGGGAGGGATGGAGCGGCATCATTTTAAAAGCATCAGTAATGTCAGCTTTCCCTAGCCAAGCACCTTGCCCTGCAGATTTAATCATTTGAATCGCGTTGTCAACCGTAGCATAGAACAGACAAAGTGGAGCGAGAGGAATAAGGCTATTAATACTCGGAACAGGACCATTATGAGGAGCGGACAAATCTATGATCAGACGTTTTTTCCCTGAGTATTTGCGAGTAGCTACACCTATGGGGCTGACCCTGAACGGACTAAAAGGAGGTTTGGAAAATGGACCTATCATGAACCCTTTCTTAATCTCCTTCTCGAGCAGCTTATCTACAACCTTAGGCTCCTTAAACGCTGATTGCAGATTTTTACATACATGAGAAGTCTTAGGAAGCCAACAAAGGCCGGCTAAAAACCCCTGAACAAGTCCAGTTATTAGATAATTGACAAAAGATCTGATAGGATGATTTCTGAGAGCCTTAGAGAGAGCCGGGACATTCACAGGCGTGGAGGGATGAGCTTGAGCAGAATTTATTTCTCTGATTTTGCAGGACGCACCCGTCTTGGGCACACAGATCTTGGGTGGCTGTCCGCGCACCAGCTGCAAATATGCAAATATTTATAGTTGCAGTAAGTACAGACATTTTTGTTAAAATTGATACATATAGGAGTATTATTACCAGGTAAATAAGGCACCTGAGTTTTGCATGCGGCAGGACCCGTAGCTTGGAGCCGAGGAGTATTGGCCTGAAACGCAGTCTTAGGACAAAGAGTGGGGCCATGGCTAAATGATCCGCAGATAGAGCATGATAAGGCTTGATGTCCGGTGAAGTGTCTGCTTATTAAAGCTAGATCTACAACTGACCAGTCTATCTGTTGATTAAATTTCTGGATGTACATAGCGGATTTAGATGAAAAACTCTTGTGGTAGGCTACTCATAGAAAAGAGTCCCTCCGTATGACATAGCCAAATCAGAGATAATAGCAAGGTACGTGTCCAGCTCTTGTCTGCGTTCAGGAAAGACTTCACAAATAGAATCTCTAAAGACACCAAAAGCCACATTGAACTCGGCTAGTGTCAGTGATTTTGACAGTCTGGGGTCATTATTCTTTAAAAAGATAGAGAAGTCGCCGCAGTCCACCATCCATTTATCTGATGTGTCAGAAGCACAAATCAGAATCTTGACCAGATTGACGTCCTGCCCTAATAAAACAAGCAAGCATAGAGCAATCAGATTAAAAAGCGAACATGGCAATAAAAAAAAGAAAATCAAGATTGGGCTGTATACCTGCGATAATCTGGTTCCTGAGAGCATCAGGAATAGCCCCAGCTGGGGACAGGAATGGCACACCCGTAGTTGGCGCAGGAACTGCAGTTCCCAGAGTCCTCCGGGGCAAGGACAGGGGCTCGGCCAATGACGTCGAGGGTTCCCCGCCTGTAGGGAAAGCGGAAGTGGAGCTTGCTGCGGTGGATTCAAGCACAACGAGACGATTATCCATGCTGATTAAGGAGGATTTAATATCGGACAGAGCCGACAACAGTTCATCATTTGGCTGAACAAACGCCTGAGTGGAAGACAATTTCCCCTTCTTTCGGGGAGTGTAAGTGCACTTTGCCGCGCGTTTTTTGGCAGAGGCTTTCCCCTTCTTGCTTTTCGTGGCAGGTGTAGTGTAATGTACTGATTTACTGAAGACATATACTGTACCTTTTAGCTGACCTTTAAAAGATATGTGTTGAAGCAATATAATCTGTGCAACTGACAAATTACACACTGGTTTAATATTTCATGTATTCTTATGACACACACACACACACTCATTGAGCACTTAAGCATTGTGGTGGAGAAGTACCTAGGACTCACTGTGAATCATTTCTAAAAATAGCATGAGGATGGGTTCAGAAAACACTAGTGGAAAATTAGGGGAATTACAGCTTGTCCTGAGAATGACCCTAGTAAGAGGAGGCGGTCTTAGATCTAGGAAAAACATTACTCAGCAGAAATATGACACCATTATGGTGGAGAAAAAGTGACTCAGCAGAGGTGGGATATGTTACGATCAGAGCCAAGTGAGAAGGATTAAGGGAAGGAGATGACTCAGCAGAAATTCTACGATAAAAGAGCGAGCGCAAACAAAGAAATTCCAGCCTTGCTCCGGAGCTTGGCTCATTTGGGTTGTGATGTGTTTGTTGCCTGCGAGCACATTAAACTCAGTTGCATCTGATTCTACGTGTCTCCAGTGATTTTTTTTGACCTCTGAGTATTTGAGTTTTTGATATCTAATGGAAGATAAAGAAAGTCCGTTTGAGAGGAAAAGAGCGAGGTCGCGAGCTAACTGGCCCGGCTCGGGACCTTGACTTTTTTGCTTCTACATTATTTGGCGAGCCAGCCACGAGGACGAGGAGGTCGGATCCTGAGATCGGGGGGCGCTTGGCTGCACATCAGACGTACAGGTGGCCACCAGATAAGGTAAGCAGAGCCTTTTTTCTGCCTAAACCGGGTGCGTCTGAGGTGCAGTTGGGAGCCGCCCAGGTCGGAGGTATTTGACAAATTCCTCTCCTAAAGAACCTAAAATGTGAGGTAAAAATTACTAACTAATAACACAACATTGGAACATAGCTGATATATTGCTGGAGACAACTGAATCTAGTGCAACACAGTGTGTGTGTGTGTGTGTGTAAGTTAGAGAGATAAACATGGAGAGTGAATGTGGGAGGGAGTGAGTGAGTGTGTGTATGTGTGTGTGGAATGTGGGGGAGTGAGCTAGAGAAACCAAGCAGGCAAAAGAAAGAGTGAACGTGTGTGTGCTGAATGTATGGTAACAAATGTAGTGAGGAATGTAGTAAGAGTAAAGTATTTAAAGTATTAAGAGTATTTAAAGTATTTAAAGAGACAAAAGTGCACAATAAGAGAAGAAAAAGTGTCAGAGATACTCAAAAGCATATCCGTGGTTACCGCTATTGACTTGACAAACGCATCCTTTAAATCTGTGAAGGCAGGGGCGTTGAGCCAACCAATAGGCTGCTCGGGCAGAATGCAAAAATAAGAGAGTCAGAGGTACTCAAAAGCGAATCCGTGGATACCGCTAGCGACTTGCCACGCACACCTTTAAGCCTGTAGGGGCAGGTGTGTGTGAGTCAACCGTTGGGACAGCTTAGACGGAGAGCTTAGGGAATAGAGATTAAGAAAAGGCCTAAAGTAAAAAAGCTTCTGTGGATACCGCTGTTTTGAAGAAAGTGACCCCCCGGCCAAGAAGGAGGGGAGTCACCGTAGACAGAACAGGTCTGACACGGGCAGAATGCTTAAAACGTTGCAACCAAAGAGATAAAGGAAAAGAGAAAAAAGACAAAAAACAAGTCAAAACAGTTAACAGATCGATCAAAGTGTAAAAATTGTAAAAACCTAACTGTAAGCTATAAAGTTGCTGTACATACATTGTAGTATATTTAGAAGTAAGTTGTAGTAAACACAGTATAATCTATTTAGAGTAATGCACGAAGCGTTGTATAAAGTGTTGTAAATACAGTAAAGTGTTAAATAAAATGTAACTGTAAAAAGACTGACAAATCATTGGGAGACTGACTAAACAGAGAGCACAAAAGGAGGGGGTGAGGCATGCAGCCAGCATAGAGTGAGGAGCACAGCCAATAGAAGTGGGCTTATACAAAAAACAAAGCTTTGTTAAAATTTGATAGTTTGGTTCAGACCTCTATTGGGTTAAAGGTCATTACAAAGAAAAAAGACATTTTGGGGCCTGAATGTTTTATCATAATCTGGTATTTGTGTGTTTGTTTTATGTGATTTGTTTCAAAGTTTTGTTACATGAGGTAGTTATTAACAGTGTCTCAGTGAAACAAAACCAGACAAGGGTAACCTAACGGTGTCAACAAATTGTCTGGGGACTGGAAACCTAACGGTGCCAACAAAAAGTCCACATGTTTCACTGATTGAACCAGTTGCTCGGGTGAACTCCATACAAACTGGTTGGCTGTTAAGGGGAGAATAAAAAAGAAATATCTGTTATTTTAATTTAATTTTATAGATAAATAAAATAAGTGATAAGTATAGTCTCATAAATGAATAGAATAAGCAATAAAATTATAAATAAATTATAAATGATAAGTAGCTTTAGTTTATATGTATAGTTTTATAATAAATACAATAAGTAATAAAATAAAGAAAAAGAAGTTGAGATCAAGCTGTTAAGAGTTGGATGGAAGAGGGTGACAGCAGTAGTAATGAAATTTGGGCTGAAGAATATTGCATGACTGATGGTTCAGTGGACACTAGAGGCATAAAAAACACATTTCGGGTTGGAAAGAAGCTACATAGACAGCGAAGGGGGTGAGCAGATAGAGAGAATCAAACTAAGCTGTTAAATAAATCAAGTACACAGGCTCGCTGCTGCAACATTGGGAGATCAAATTAGGCTGACTTCACTGGTACAACATTGTGGACCAGAGATAACACAAATAGGGAGAGTAATAAGGCAAACACATACATTTCACCAGTGACAGGTTAAGAGGTGAGGTTATACATAACTCACAGAACACCTGAAATAGATGGAAGAGGGAAATGAAGGGAGAGTGAGAATAAGACGCAAGAACCAGGTCAGTATGATGCAGAAGAGGAAGCAGACGACGAGGGAGATCAGATATGGTCAGACACAGACTCAAGGGAAGAATACGAGGAGAGAGCAGTGAAGCTTACAGGATTAATGAAGTCATATACAGTGCCATCAGAAAAAGGCAGAGAAGGACAGTACAGAGTCAGCACGGGTTCAGCTGTTAAAACTCCAATTGGAAGATGCACGACGTAAAACCAACGATGCAAAAAAAAAAAGCAGAGAAAAAATCAACCAATCAGATGGTTCGGCAGCTTCCGCCCTTCCCCATACACACTCCAGATCTATTTCCAACCCCAGAGTGGGTTGATCCTCGCCCTCCCCATTGGAGTGGCTCGAGAAGAGGTACAGGAGGATTCAGAGGCAGGGGTGGGGGTCGTGGCGACCCAAGAGGGGGTCAGGGCGGTAGAGGGTGTTTTATTTGTGGAGCCACCTTGAATCTCCCTGTGTCTAAACACCAAATATCATCCTCAGCAGTTGAACTAACTGGGTTCTCGGGACAACCACAAAATCTGCCGCTCACCAAACCACTCACTACCACCATACTCCAGGCTGAACAGACATTTTCACGCAGATATGTTTCTTCTTTGTCATGCCCTGTGAATCTATTGGGGAGAGATGTGCTGCTCAAGTGTGGAGCTTCCATACTCTGCACCCGGATGGGCTGATAGTGACCTTCCCAAATGGCTACACTGTGAACTGCTCGTTAACAACTGTGCATTCCTCCTCGCAAATGTTGTTATCAGCGGATACCTCCCCCATGGCTGAAGGACATTGAGCTGATATCTACTGGGGCCTTCTCGAGCCAGAAACCATGGAGACGCCTGGCATTGGCACTCTCTATCAGTCTTGGCGTCCCTGGGTTCAGTCATTAAATCCCTACACGCCTTCTCCCGATCCCCTTCATGTAACTCTTTATTATGACAGGAATGGCAACGAGTTGTATCAACAGGCATTTTATAATGAGATAGAAGGGAAAATGTGGGAGATAACATCCACCTGCATACTGGTGGGAAATGGGGGAGTGGCTGCAGCTGTTGAACTGACCTCAGAGCAATTGCAGTGGTATGAGGCGGCGGAGGAAGCCTCCCCTCACATATCTTTGGCAGTACATCAAACATCAAGACAAAGACTTGGGCCCTATGTGTAAAAAACATTATTCACAGATGGATGTTGTTTTAGACATCCAACAGAGGGACTGAAAGCAGCATATGCAGTGGTAAGACAGACAGAGACAGGGTTTGAGGAAGTGATTACAGAAAGTGTAACAGGAAAAGAATCATCTCAATTGGCTGAACTCCAAGCAATGATTGCAGCATTAGAATGAGGAAGGGAAAAGAGTGAACATCTACACAGACTCTGCCTATGTCGTAGGAGCGATCCATGTGGAAATGACACAGTGGATCAGATCTGGCTTTTTAACAGCAGCAAAGACCCCCATTAAGCATGAGAAGGACATGAGGAGACTACGGGAGGCTCTGATGAAGCCGGCACAGGTAGCAGTGATTAAGTGCAAGGGTCACGACAAAGCAGGGACAGTTGTCTCCAGAGGGAATGACGCAGCAGATGTGGCAGCCAAAAGAAAGGCAGGATACAGTCAGCAGTATGTAATGCTACAAACAGAGAGAACAGTGCATGACCTCCTGCCGCCCTGTGATGTAAATATGTTAATAGCAGAACAGCAGAAAGCCTCTCCAGAGGAGCTCACAGTATGGAGAGAAAGAGGAGCAGTAAAGACAGAGAGTATGTGGGGGTCTCCAGACGGGAGACCTGCACTGCCCCCAGGGCTGAGGAGATCAGTCCTTCAAGAAGCTCATGGTGTGACTCACTGTCGGAAAACGCAAATGGCGCGATATCTCACTCATTGGTGGCACCCGTTTTTGCCAGCGGTGATTGAGAATCGCATCCAAGAATGTAAGATATATACAGAATACAATGTTAGACCCGCGGTGAAACCACATCAGGGGAGATTTCCCCTCCCCAAACTCCCAGGTCAAGAGGTCATTAATGACTATACAGACATGCTGGAGAGAGTGGGAGGATACAGGTGTCTTCTGGTGGCAGTGGATGCATACACTGGTTGGCCAGAAGCCATACCTGCCAAATCAGAGGATGCAAAGACAGTAATCAAATTTCTGATCAATCAATACATTCCCACGCATGGGTTTCCCGAAAGAATCAGATCCGACAATGGAACCCATTCCAAAAACAGAGATCTACAAGAAGTAGAGAGAGCATTGGGACTAAAACACACATTTGGCACAGTCTACCACCCTCAATCACAGGGAGCTGTAGAAAGAGCAAATGGTATTTTAAAAACCAAAATAGCAAAAATAGTAGTAGATAGTGGAAATAAGCTTAATTGGGTGGATGCTTTACCGCTTGCACTAATGTCTATGCGTTCACAAGCCAGCCGAGTCACGCATCTAACACCGCATGAAATGCTTACGAGCTGGCTCATGCCGCTACCATACTTAAGAGGTCCCCATGAGGGACCGTCCCTGGAACAATTACAAGGCGAAATGTTTGACTATTTACGAAGTCTAACCCGTATCCATAGGGCTATCTCCCAGCAGGTGAAAGGCACCACAGAGGACAGAAGGGTCAAATCCCAGAAGACCTTCAACGCATACTTCCTGGAGAGTGGGTGTACGTCAAGGTGTTCAAAAAGAAGTGGGACCAGCCACGCAGAGAAGGTCCATACAAGGTCATATTAGCTACACCAACTGCCTTGAAAGTTGAAGGTAAGGACGTTTGGTTCCATCTTAACCACTGCTGCAGAGCTAACAACCCAGAGAGGGTGTCGACAGAGAGCACCTCAGAGGAAAACACCCCTTCCTCAGTCGCCACCTGGTAGCCACAGGGCTGAGGATGAGGGCCCAAGCGCAGAGAGAACAGAGAGAGGAGAGAGAGCAGAGACAGAAAGAGAGCAGGGAGAAGAAAGCAGCAGCTCAGAAACAGGTGAAGATGGTAACCTGACTCAAGTTTACATATGTAGACAGAGACCAACAAGTACAACATTCCAATTGAAACACTAAAAACCTCATCAATTCTTGATTGGTTAGAAAAGTTCTCTGTTGGAAAAATCTTACAGACTATAGGAGTAATATTTGGACTCGGCGTCCTTCCCCTAGTACAGATCCTGATAAGAAGGGCCATGAGAACGGCCACGGGACAATTTATTATGCTGATACAACAGCAGGAAAAGCTCCCCGAGAAAGGCGAATTGTGGAAACTAGATAAACCATGGGTAAGATCCTATGCATCCAAAAGATTGAACAACGATTTATATGAAACCATGATTGACAATACGGACGTATGTGAGAATATGGCTGACAATATAAACTTATATGAGCCAGTGAAGGGGAACCTGGAAGGGGAATACGAGGTTGTATAGAGGGAGAGCCGATTCAGGGTAAGAAATAACCAAATAATTGGCAATAGATTCAGGAAAAACCTTGCTGTTACCAAATCCATACTAACAATCAACTGATTAACATATATAGGTTATCTATACCACAGGGCAATTAGGAGGAAAAGGAGGGAAGTGAATTGAACTAAACAATGTCCTTTCTAACACACAGATTGGTGCAGAGCATGGCCAGCATGTGGAGATCCCTGTATCCAAAGCAGCAGAATCCAGGGTTGGCCTACCAAGAGCGCCCAGCCATGTCAGAGGACCAGCCCCCATTTGAGCCCAGGCTAGGGATGACCTACAGCGGCAACTGGTCAACCACCACGTGCTGCAGCAGAAGATTGAGATGCTGAGGGGATCAGGTGGCGTCCTACTGGCGCCTGCGGATGACTGGTACATCCACCTATGTGCCCGACGGACAGTAACTTGGCAGCATTAACAGCAAAGATAACTATGTACCTTGCTTACTGTACTCTGTATATGTGAAGTTATCATGTATTCACTGAAGAAAATACCAGTAACGACTGTAGTCACAACCACTGTATAAGAATGTCATTATGATTAATCATGCAACAAGAAAAACAAAGACATTATTAGGCTAGCTCTTATACTCTATATATATACGAATTATTCGAGGTGATAATCATGAATTGTGTGTGATACCTACGGATGACAAAATGTGTGACAGATACTGCTGATAATCAATGAAGTATGACTTATGTGCAGCTCTACTGATGTTGATCACTGGAAAATGATTCGTGTGTGATAATAGCCAATCTAAATCTTAATGGTATGGGACTATAAAGTCCCAAAGGGGGGATATATATATTTTCTCCCCCTTGCTGTGATTTAAGATATTATATGGGACTATGGAGCCCCAAAGGGGGGAATGTAGTGTAATGTACTGATTTACTGAAGACATATACTGTACCTTTTAGCTGACCTTTAAAAGATATGTGTTGAAGCAATATAATCTGTGCAACTGACAAATTACACACTGGTTTAATATTTCATGTATTCTTATGACACACACACACACACACACACACACTCATTGAGCACTTAAGCATTGTGGTGGAGAAGTACCTAGGACTCACTGTGAATCATTTCTAAAAATAGCATGAGGATGGGTTCAGAAAACACTAGTGGAAAATTAGGGGAATTACAGCTTGTTCTGAGAATGAGCCTAGTAAGAGGAGGCGGTCTTAGATCTAGGAAAAACATTACTCAGCAGAAATATGACACCATTATGGTGGAGAAAAAGTGACTCAGCAGAGGTGGGATATGTTACGATCAGAGCCAAGTGAGAAGGATTAAGGGAAAGAGATGACTCAGCAGAAATTCTACGATAAAAGAGCGAGCGCAAACAAAGAAATTCCAGCCTTGCTCCGGAGCTTGGCTCATTTGGATTGTGATGTGTTTGTTGCCTGCGAGCACATTAAACTCAGTTGCATCTGATTCTACGTGTCTCCAGTGATTTTTTTTGACCTCTGAGTATTTGAGTTTTTGATATCTAATGGAAGATAAAGAAAGTCCGTTTGAGAGGAAAAGAGCGAGGTCGCGAGCTAACTGGCCCAGCTCGGGACCTTGACTTTTTTGCTTCTACACGGGGCCCTCTGGCTCCGGATCTTCGATCGCACCGGGAACGTGCTCTACAAGAAACTCGAACAGTTCCTCATGACTGAGGCCACATGGAGCAGAGACGCCGCCGTTTTGTTGTTGTTGTTGTTATTTGTTTTTGTTTTCTTTGGTTTGTCTTTATGACTTGCTGAATGGCTGACCTTTACTTTACGCAACTTGATTATTCATGTCTTTCATTTTTTATTTCTTTATTATTATATTTTTATTTGTTTTGTTTTTTTCTAACCAAAGCTTGTGTGTTTCTTTTAAACATGTCCAAATAAACATTATGCTATTCTATTATTCTATTCTAAAAATTGGGTGGGAGGACTAACGCATTAGGCCTATGGCCTATACTGATCAGTAGTTCAGCTGCAGTAACAGTAACATCACACCAAGATACAGTACCAGGGGTCCGTTTCACAAAGCAGGTTTAGTGAAAACTCAGAGTCTGTTAACCCGGTAATGAGGGAAACTCTGAGTTTTCCGTTTCAAAAAGGGAGGTAACTCAAACCAGAGAAAGAGGGGTAACTCTGGCCTGTTTCAGAGAGAGAGGTAACTTAAGCTCTCGGTCAGTTACCGTAGTAACAGACTCTATGAACCTAACCTGGTCAGGACCAGGTTTTCTCAATGAACCAAGGAACCTCGAGTTTCTCTCAGTCTCCGCCCTCTTTCAGAGCCACACACTCCATTTGATTTCCTCATTCATTCAGTCAGCAGGCAAGTTTTGGCTTAGCCTAGTTCTTCCGTCTGTCATTTCAAAAAAAATCAGAGTCAGTATATTAGAGGTCCATTAGGCACAGTAGGTGGCGACTTTTTTCACTAACATGGCATGTCCTTTAGATAACGATCCCGTGGATGAAGGTGCAGAATTACTGCGCAGAGAATTAAATATTCGTCGGGAGATGGTTATCAGACTGCGCATAGATGTTCTAGCATTTCCAGACAATTATCTTTTTGAGCTGTACCGTTTCACGTCACAGTCCATCATCTATATACACAACCTAATCCGTCCTTACATTTGCAGCATTACCAATCGTAGTCATGCTCTCACATCCCAGCAGATATTGTGTGTTGCGCTGCGTTTCTTTGCAAATGGAAGTTTTTTGTACAATGTCGGAGATGCTGAGCACTTGAGTAAGGCAACTATATGCAGGGCGGTGTAGCTCTGTTGAAAGCCTATTTGTTAATGAGTCTATGTCAATGTGACGTGTGTTGCAAACGGTCTGGATTAGTGCAGAGATTGTTTAGTTGTGTGCAAGAATCTGTTTGTGAACAGTATTAGCAAACAAAACACTTAGCTTTGGCGAAGCCAACTAATCAATGACCTAACTGCAATCTATCACAACAGCAATTCAATGAACAGCATCAAATCACATACAACAAGTCAAACACTCTTGCTTAGCCTGTAAAGCTGTGATAAGCTATGCCTAGTTGTTACATTACCGATCCTTGAATGGATGGGGGAAAGAGTCACTTGGTGGTGTACTGCTTTGTTAGCCGGCAGAAGAAGGCTGGAAAGGTGTGATTTCAGCTGCAGTCTTTGTTGTGTCCTTTGTTCCAAAGGTTCTGATCCGAGAAAGCCAGTCGCTCGGGGTCCTTGCAGAGTTAGACGCTGGGTGCTAACTCACTTAGTTCCTTGTTGCTGGAAAGCTAGTTGCAAAACCTTGTGTTCGCAACAGAGTCTGTGATCAGTTGCCCTCCCTTTTGTGGTTTGGGCTATGGAGCAGGGGTTTGGGCCTCTGCTGTCCCTGGCCCAGCCGGAAGAGGTGTGCAGCTGCTACAGCAGCTGGAGCAAGAAGAGCAAGTTCTGTGGAAGGGAGCAGATCTTGTACAGATGCCTGTGACATCACAGAGTCACATGTCACTGTAAAAGGTCTTGTCCAATCAAGTTTTGGGACCTGAGTCTCACTGAGGTGTGAGGTGAGATCTCCTGTGGAGATGGGTGTCGCATAGCCCTCTTTGTTTGAAGACAAAGAGCGTGCAGAGGAAAAAGCCTTTAAATTGTCCCGTGATGATTTTACCAAATGATAAATCATCTGTGGTCCTGTGAATCCCAACAGGTTTATGCAAGTAAAGTTACATAGGTTAGGTTTAGGCAAGTGAAGTTATGTATTTTAGGTTTAGGCAAGTAAAGTTACATAAGTTAGGTTTAGCCAAGTACACTTATGCAGGTTAGGTTTAGGTAAGTAAAGTTACATACGTTAGGTTCAGGAAAAAAACGTTAAGTCAAAAGACAAGACGTGATTGGTTTGTTTCGATTTACACCCACCCCAACAGGCCTACGTTGTAAACACAGCCAGCATGGTGAGGAGGGGGTTTTTCAACTTGCGTTGTGTGTGTCTGTGTAGCAGCCTGAATGAATACTCCATGAAGTATCGGATGACATGGTTTCATCAATGTTATCAGCTTTTTAGTACACATTCCTACACACTGTGACTTTAAGCAAAACAGGTTATTGTACCATATGTGGTAGTGATGTAAAGTGGTGAGAATAATCCTCAGGGGTGTTATGGTTTTGCCCAGCTGTTATGAGGACAATATGTGGAAGCTCCAGGCAATTCAAAGTAATATACATACATAAGATGGGACAACACTGATTGGCCTTTGAAAGTTGTTGGTTAGAGGAACATCTGACCCCAACAGGCTTCTGACCAAAGGGTTGCCACTTCCATTCTTGGATTGTCCCTCAGGCCCTTGCACCTTACCCCTAACTGCTTGGTGGCTAACAGATGTGGTTGTTCTTGGCAGCGTCCAGGTGTTAATGGGTGTAAAACTGAGTGTGAGCAGGGCCTTCCCAGAAAAGAGTTCTCACCTGTTACTGTCAGTGTTACTTCCCTGTGACTGTCTCTGATCTTAGTCATAGGATACTTAGCTTAGATATTTAAGCATTGCCTCTTCACTTCTGTCATAGTACACACAAACCACACGACTGTAATACTTTGTCATTTCCTAGGTCCCTTAATGCTGCTTCACGCTTGAGAGCATGACATTCAAATGTTTACTATCAGGTGGTATATGGGAATAAAACTTGTCCATATATAGAGCAGAAAAGGTAGCTTTACATGCAGAGACATAATTTTACAACCACCTCTTCAAGAAGGTCTTGATTTGGTTGTTTTGGTGCGCACCTGAGTGCAATTGCTGTGTTCACACCTGTCCAAACGAACCGCACTTGGGCAAACAAACTTGGGTTCGATTGAACCAAACCAAACAGGGCAGGTGTGAAAGCACCCTAACAGAGTTTGCTGAGTTCAACTGGGAGCAAAGGAGAAAACCATATAAACGTCCTTGAATGAGGCCCAATGTTTTGTTCCAGTGTAGGAATGACATGGTGTGTCATGTTTATATGGCAGCGGGGTATAAATTAATGTCATAAAACAAAGAAACAACTGGAGCCAGAAATGTGTCAGGTGAAAAATAGGAAGATGTTCTGGGAAATGACTCATTTCTTGCCTCCAAATGACACAGTTCTCTTCAATTACCTTATGTGTTTTCTTCATTTTGAGAGTATACATCTCTATTTAGCCTGTCATTCATAAACCAACAAGTTGTTGTAGTAGTTTTTATCATCTTGAACCAGTCTAGCCATTCTTCTCTGACCTCTGGCATCAACAAAGCATTTTGGCCCAGAGAACTGCCGCTCACTGAAACCTAGAGATGGTTGTGTGTGAAAATCCCAGTGGATCAGCAGTTTCTGAAATATTCAGACCAGCCGGTCTGGCAACAACAACCACGGCACGTTAAAAGTCACTCAAGTCATCTTTCTTCCCATTCTAATGCTCGGTTTGAACAGGAGGTCGTCTTGACCATGTCTATATGCCTAAATGCATTGAGTTGCTGCCACATGACTGGCTGACTAGCTATTTGCGTTAACGAGCAGTTGGTGTACCCAGTGAGTGTGTGTGTACATATATATATTTTTTTTTATTTATTTATTTATTTATCTCAGTAATTTTCCTGTAATCAGCCAAATCTCACAGCAGCTGTAATTTGGTTGGTGTAGATGCTGAGCTAAATGAAGAACAAGTCAGTTCCAGTCAAGTTTTCCGATTCTCCACAACTTTTATTTGAAAGACTACAGGAATAAACATGGTCTCGTCTACATTCTAGCAAGCTCTTTAGTCATTTTATTGATTATTTTCTCTGTTCTACTAATTACCTTGATAGCTAGCTATGTTAACTCATCAGTGTAACATCACTAAAGTAAATAGCAAACATGAAAAAATACAGGTTCTGACTGCTTTTATCTGTGTAGAGTTAAGCTTGTGAATGCAGGAATAAAGAGATGAGGATACTGTGATAACAAACTGAAAATGACACCAGTGTTGTTGGAATACTGATACTGAGTTTAAAAAAAACAACCTTTAGTTGTACAGCCTTGTTGTTAGATTAGTAGTTTTATTTGTCTTAATGCATGTTGCAAAGACACTGAGAGCCAACAATTCTGCAGGGCACAGCTGGATGTGAAATATTAATTTGACTGTCCAATATAACACCCTTTATACTACTTTATTGTATAGTTCTGTGTTTGACCTACCAGACTTACTGCAGTTGGGCATGTTACACAGATTTAAACAGCAAAAGATGATGGAAATTTTAGGAATGCTAACCATCAATTTGGATTTATAATAATTAATTTAAATAGCGGAATCAGATTTGTCACCTCCTTGAATATAAACCATTGCATCAGTGATCTATTTCTATCGTATTAAAGTAAACAGGGACAGACCTCTTACACTGGATTAAAACTGTAACACTAGGTGCTGTTATTATTATGATGCTATATAATAAATATGACAAATTGCAAAAAAATATACACCTAGATGATCAGCTGAGACAGAAGGAGGGAGATGAGATGAGAGGGAGGAGGACAACAGAGAGAAAATTGCTGCAGTTGGTGTGTGTGTGTTTTATGCAACCCACATGCCAGAATAAATACTACCACTGCATGTTTCTGCAACCATGGTTATCTAATGTTTGTACATTATTATGCGGCAGACATGTTGAAACTTTTTCGCGGTGGTTTAAGCTCAGTTCAAAACAAAGATTAACGACAAGACGTGTTGAAACTTCTTGCAGTGCTCTCATCTGTGATGTAATAAAAATCTGTCAGTTTACACCAATGAGACAGACGAGATGGCGTATCACGTCCATAGCAATGACTCTCTGTACTTCTGCTTTAACTTCCAGCTTTTCAGAATGAGGATCATGATAGTGAGATAATGGCTACAGTTGCATTTCTAGTAGGGATGAAACAGTTAAAACATTAAACAACCTGAGCTTCAGATAGACCATATTCATAGTAAACAGCACTTATTATCAGTCAATGAGTTTGTGTGTGACATATGCACATACAGCGAGCAGTAGCAACCCACCATCCAACACTGGGGGTGTAACGATCCATCAATCTGGACTGATATATCGATTAAATGATCAATGATCCAATGTCATAGATGCAAAGTGAAAACATTGATCCATTGTCATCTTTAAGATCTGCTTTTATTTTGAAAGTCTGTGTCACCGTCAAACAGCGGCAGGCAGACGACAAGCAGCCAGACAACAAGCAGCCGAGACAAAGACTATGAGGATAACACTTACTTACTCGGAAATAGACAGACAGCGCACATGCTGTATGTAAACAATGCCACTATGAGATAAAACGCAACGTAACGTTACCAGCCTGGACGGCCATCTCACTCTGCTAACTTCTTACTACAACAACATTAACTGCTCTGTGTCAACAATGTTAGGCTGAAAAAACGTGCATGCAGGCTGAAATTCAACCGAGCTGTTCTGTCAGGAGATACAGAGACTTAAACCAATGGTAAGTAAGAGAAATAATAACGTTTCATGTAATTTGTTAAGCTATGAGTAGAGGAAGAAGTCCGCTAGCTGCTAGTCTAATTTATGCAGTGTAAACATGCTAAAGCTAATAATGAGTGATTAGCAAAAAACAATTTTTCTGTCTATGAATCTTTACAGTTATTACTGGGCTGAATGGTGCTGTTGTTAATCCATGTTTTATGGCTTTTGGAAAAAGTTTGCCTTCAGGGATTTAAGACAGATAGACCTGAAGTTTCAGGAAACAGATGACGGTTAAAATGAAAAGATTTCTTCCAGAAAGATCTTTCTGGCAGAAAGCCCTGAAGGTTAACTTACCCCATGCACTGTTTTATGTGTTAGTGGAGTCAGATTAAAGTAAACTTTACTGCACTCAAACAGTTACAGTTATTTACAATATTTATGTGTTGTTTGTGGCCAAAAGCAAAAAAGAAATGGGTGGCAGCTTCTTCTGTAACAGACTGTGTTAAATGGGCATGTAATATAGTCGCATATCGATCGCAGCAAAAATCATAGCGTTTTACAAAGAATCAATATAATATCAAATCGTGATGAAACTTGTGATTTACACCCCGATCCGACACCATGAGGACAGAGACTGACAGCCGTGCCAGCAGCTGTGGGGATGTAAATGGGACTGTCTGCCACAGCAAGCAAAGCCATTGCCTGCTGACAGGTTGACTTGACCAAATGAATTCTCTACAAGCTGAGTGGCTGTTGAAACAGGTATGTCTCACGTTCTAAATCAAGCTGCTGGCGGCTTGACAAGCTAAGTCACAGGTGACACCATCAGATGGCCTGAGATAGTTCACACCACTGCAACTTCTCTCTGCAACGTTCTAAAACGGTTTTGTCTTGTCACGAATCTTTGGTCTGAACTGGGCCTGATGTTTGGTTAGGTTTAGGTCCAAAAACTTTTAGTTATGATTTGGTTAAGATCATGTTTTGGCTTAAAATTCTTGCTTTTCGTGGCCAATTTCTTGCTAAATAACCAGTTTTATTGTTTGTTGGTCTCAAACAGTGGTCTGCTGCTGTCTTTCCAATGTGACATCCCCTCCACCTCCTGCTGACAAAGTCACCTCATATGCTTCGTCACTTTGGAAATGTTTATATGATAAGAAACATATATGTAAGATATTCCTGCTCTGCAGAAACGTACAATGCCAACATTTTCTTCTGGAGACTGGGCTGGTTTTATGTTCATGTGTGCACCGGGGTTAGAAATATACTGCTGTTTCTTTTCGTTTTGTATTTTAACCGTCACTTACGTCCTTTTCAGGGAAAAAGCTATTGAACTTGTATGATCGCAAATAAACCTTCCATTTGCACCATTTACTTTTGATTTGTTGCTGCTGGAAACTGTCAGCAGGCCACAAGAACAGAAGGGAGCTGTTACCCATGTTTGTGATATTGATGCAGTGGTTTGTTTTTACATAAAACACAATGATCATTGAGCATCTGTGGTTACCCATATGAAATGTAATGTGTTTGTGTGAGACCAGTTTTAGTAATCATGAGATAATAATTGTCAACGAGGTGAACCACATGGAAGGCTTGATTTATTTATTTTTCGTACATGTTTAATGGCACAAACTTTAGGATCTGTTGAAGGGCTCTGAATATGTTCTGACCCTGGTGTACACGTCGAGTCCTGTTTGTTTGCATGAGCATCTGATACATGTTTATATGTATACTGCCTGTTGTTTTAAAGAAAGAGTCTGACATTTTGGGTGAAACAAACAAGATGTAACGTGTTAATTAGTGAGCTTCAGAGGAGCTGGTTGCCAGATTTTGGTAGCTTTGGACAGAGCCTGGCTAGATGTTTCCCCCTGTTTCCAGCCTTTATGCTAAGCTAGGCTAACCTGCTGCTGACAGTGGTGACAGTCTATAACTCTCAGCCAGAAAGAGAACAAGTGTATTTCCCAAAATGTTAAACTATTCCTTGACAGAACCATACCCACATTTTTGCAAACCAAGCTGTAGACTTTCACATTTTTAAATGTATTTTTGTAACATTTATGGTAGGCATTGGCTCCTTCTTATTTCCATACTGTATGAAGACGTTATCAAAGTTAAAGTTTAAGTGCAGTTTGCTGAGAGAAGTCGTCCTTTATGAGTAAGAAAAGACACAATACATTTTGTTTTAAAATCTACAGCACTCAATGGATAGGCAGAAGAAATATAAAGTATGCATTGTTTGTAGTTATGGAGCTAAAACCCCAATATGGTCCTTTATGTGTGCATAAGAATGTACTGTATTAGCTCTATTTATGAAATGTGTAGTGGCAGCTGTCAAGAAAGTCCCCCATCCTGCATCATTCCTGTGCTAGCTTATTTCTTCTCAGATTTTTTTGTATAGTATTGAATATTCCTGTTGTAATCTTCCAGACTTTAACTTTCCAAACCATTCTTTTAATCTTCTCAATTTTCAAAAATGTGTTTCCTTTTCTGAGCACTTCTTGGGCAGTTCCTCAGGAGTGGAACGATGATGCGCCAGTTGTCCAGCGAGCATGCAGTGAAAATGCAGGACTTCTACAAAGGGCTACATCCTGTATATGTGTGTCTGTTTCTCTGGGTGTCTAGTCATCACCCTCGAAGGTTTGCAGGTAGGTTTTTAGGCTGAGGGTGCTGGTGTAGGTGAGGTTGGTAGATCGGTAGAGGTCCAGGCCCGTCAGGATCTCCACATCTCGGACTCTGGCTGTATGGTGCTTCAGCAGTTCTTCAACCCACTGTGACTCATCCTCTACACTCTGCAGAGACACAAACACAAAGTGGTTATTCACTGTCAAAACAGTCCTCATCTTTTCCATTTAAAGCTCATGTTTCATTTCGTCTTTTCAGTTTTCTAGATTCCAGTCCAGGTCACCATTCCTCAAAAGGAGATTGTCTTGTTTATGTGTGATTGTGTGCAAATGTTATGAACTGCATCCTCCTACTCTGCACCATGAGCATGGAACAATCTTCAAAAAGATCTAAAATTAGAAACACTTGTATCCATTGATGAATTAGGACATCAGAAAGAATGTGATGATAGAGACGTGCTTGTTTTTCATGAGAGGCCACTATGTTTGAATAGTTGTTTTATTGTGTATTTTGTATTTTATGTTGTATTTGTTGCATCTTCAATATGTTTTTATTGGCTGCTACCTTGGCCAGGTTCCTCTTTTAAAAGAGATTTTCAATCTCAATGGGACTTCCTAGTTAAATAAAATTTAAATAAAATAAATAAACAGCTGAAATCAAAATTTACACAGAGGTATCATTTTGTTTCTGCTGTTCTACGAAATCATTTAACAAAACATTGCTGCAAAAGAGCATATGCAACCTACCATTTAAAAATAAAGGATTCAGAAATAAATAAAACGTGAAATAGAAGAAGCATCAAATTCTCACATTGGATTTTTGCATCTTTGCTTGATCAATGACTTTCGATTCATGGGTTTTAAGTTCAAATTAATGCTGATTGATTTCTTTGTCCATCAGCACCACAGTCTGTGAAACTGCACATCCTCTTTGCTGTATTTCTCACACACAGTGGTGGAGCAGGCACAAGTTTTGATATGCAAACGTATGCATATGCACTCAGCTCCAAAGTGATTGAGATTTATAAACAGAAACATGCATTTGTCCAGCTTTATAAAGCTGATAAAAAATAATGCATGGGCACATTTCTGTCTGTGCATAAACACAGTTTTTGCCATGAATCTTCACAGAGTTTTATGCATCTGGCCCTGGCTGTTCCTCCCAGACTCTTCTACCTGCCGTTGCTTGTCTGAGATAAAAGATTCCTATGATAGGTAGGGCTACTGGTTTGACAAAGAAAAAATCTT
Source organism: Epinephelus lanceolatus (assembly GCF_041903045.1). Taxonomy (NCBI): domain Eukaryota; kingdom Metazoa; phylum Chordata; class Actinopteri; order Perciformes; family Serranidae; genus Epinephelus; species Epinephelus lanceolatus. Next base: position 36,631,925 of record NC_135749.1, on the reverse strand, counting down.
ATACACACCCCTGCAGATTTGACAGTGATTAGAGAAGTGTGATTGTGATATACAGGTAACTGAAGGTCTGTTTATCTGCACACTGCATGATTGCATATTACATATGGCTCACACACTGTTTACCCTTCCAAAATTGTATGCAACTATCATCAGGCTGTGGCTGTGGCTGTGGCTCTGGCTGAACAAGTACATGGATGTGTTCCTTCATACCAGACTCGATGCATTTTTTTTTCTTTGCCCTTACTCCTCAGAAAGCCTGAGTCCAGGCACACAAAGGCAAAGCTAATCTCCATACAATGATATACATTTATAAACCACTCAAGGTTTTTCCTGCACAGAGAATTACAAGGCAGCTGTCTACATTAAATTTCACCCTGCTTCAGGCTCTTAAGAACACTGTAGGGTGTGTTGCACTTGGTGAATTTCTGTTATTTGTCAGTGCAATCGCAGCATATCACCAATGTGGTAATGCTGTATCATCATCAGCACAGTGCGCAGGGAAAGACGCTGCCAAAACTACAGCAAAGCCCAGTGTACCACAGTGTGTCCGCTGGTAACCACCACCACAACAACAACAACAACAACAACAACAACAACAACGACAAAAACTACAAAAAATTACCAAAGAAAACAAAACTCTTTTCTGTGCCATTTGATGACAGTTTAATATCACCAGAGTCTAAATATACTGTACCTCTTTTTGGCCATGGTTAAAAGAAGACAAAAGCTTGTTGGTGCAAAGATCCTGTCTGTCTCTGGGATAATTTGTCATAATCAAAACAACACTTTTTATTACTCAAATAATCCTTACTTGTAGTTTCCGCTTCTCTACCTTTACTGCTCTTTTATTTCCTTCAAATATGGGGGAAAATGGGTGACAGAGGAAAGAAAATACTGGTCATCTCCTTTATTTTTCCATCTTTTATTAGATTCTTTCATCCATCAAAAGTGGAAACTATTGGCAATTGAAAAAAGTTGCATACGTGCTGCATTTGGTCTGCGCAGATCTCATGACTTTCAAACTAAGGTTTATTGTTATTGGGCTGCATTGCTGTGTGTCCCTTGAAAATGGTTTGATTATCACAGATTGCCTACTTCAGTTGTCTCCATACTTCTGAAGAAACCCTCAATCAAACTGTTTATTCATTCTTATTATCTGCGGCATCAGTACTCAGAGCTTTTCTAAATATTTATTTGATCTGATGATTAGCTCGGGGATCAATTTTCGGTTCTGAGAACCCAATTAAACCAAATACTGAGGAACTACAAAATGTTCTGGAGTAAGCAGTAAACCATCTGGTAGCCTGTAACTTTCATGGTTGTTGCCACTGCCATTACACTCAGCTGTCACATAAAGTTTGTAAAAATATACAATGTCAAAGCATAGTTCCGGCAATATTCTATATTTTTCTTTATGTCAACAATCTCATGCAAAGAGCCAAACAACAGTGAATGTATCTACTAACAAGTGTGTGTATCTACAGCATGGTATATCTTCTTCCTCTGTGCTATTGAGCTCCATTGTTGTTAATAACACATCAGTGAGCCACACTGTGTCACTGGGTGACATGTTCCTTCATTACCATAAACACACACTGTGGTTTATTTTGACTTAGTCCCACACACACTGTCCTGCAGTAAATACTCACTAAATCAACATATGTGGATTAATCCAACACTAAAAATAGTCCCCAATAAATGCACTATTTCCCCTTTTTTTAATAAAAACTACAATTGCAGCCACTTCACATTTCCGTTTGGCCCGTGGTAGAGCCCTGACCGATCCGTGACAGGTCCCTGTCGTCACCTGGCCAGGCTCGTAGCTCTAATGAGATCCCCTGCGATGACGTAGAGAATACAGAGCCGACTGGTAACTCCCCCAAGTTTAATTTGTAGAAACCAGTTGCAATGGTCTGTCTATCCACCAGGAGGAACAGTGAGTGTGGAAGCTGAAGCGGTTTACTGCGTGTAATCGGAGAGAACTTCACACAGAGCAATTAATGATTATCAGGCTACCATATCATAGGTCATAAATATTGTGCTTCAGCGTTTTGTTATTCAAAAGAATTGCATGGAAATTAAACTGATATGGCTGGGAACCAAGCGATAGTACAGCAAGACCAAAACTGTGTTTGAATCATTAGTCTTGGCGGCTGAGTTTATCTGCAGTGGTAATGATAATAATGTCATATAGTAATAAATATAGTAATATAGTATATGTTCCCTTAAGACAGATGAATTATGTCCACCTTCACAAGCAACTGCCACAACACAATGGGGGGCTGGCTCTGTGCCAGATTTCTTCCAGAAAAATGACTTAGAAACTATAAGGATTTCTTCATATTTTAAAATTCACAGTTAGTATCTCAAAAATGACTTTGCCTCTTAAAATAGTGAGACTTTTTCAAAATGACATTAGTAACTGTTTTCAGATATTAAGTCATAATTTTGAGTTATTTCCAGAGTCTCTCCTTATTCTGTGAGATTTAGGCTACTCAATATTTTGAGATGGGACCTGATGCAGGACGTGATTTTAAAAAAGAATATCTAAAAGAAAATGTTTATTGTAAATTATGAATTTGTCACAGGCAGCTTTAAAGGAGTTATATGTAAGAAATCTAAAGCAAATAGTTGTAAAATCCTCCTAATATGTCACAGAGACTAAGGAATAATGTTCATATAACATACTGATCTCACCGACAACAATAGTACAGCCAGAATATTTGCATTTAAAAAAACATTTTACAGTCCGCAAATCATGTTTATGTTTTGAATTTGTGTTTTGGCCTGTTGTGCCACCCACCGCCGTCTACCAGTCACACAGTCAGTAGAGTCTCAGCATCAGTTACAGTTACGACTGAGCTACAGCAGCACGGCTAGCAGCTTTAGCAGTGTCCCGGTACATAGCATTAGCAGCCGGCTCCTCCTCAGCTGTATCCCAGCAGCAGCGTTAGCAGCAGAGAAGCCAGACTTGCTCAAATGGTCTGCTGGAAAACTGCCGCTGTCCAGCAACCTCGAATCTGTAGGGGGGGGGCAGACACGACTCACGGCAGTATTTTGAATTTGAGTGCAGTAACCGTTTTGGCCACATTCTTACATACAGTGCCTTTAACAAAGTTGATAAAGTTTCCCGTAACCTAATAACTCAAGGAGCACACGTGAAATAAAGTGGTGCTGTTTATCTTTGAAAGTGAGGTAGCCCCCCACACATCATTAACATTACCATGAACCTTTTTGTTCTTACTGAGTGTGTGAATGTGCGATCTGAAAAGCTTTCCAGCCCCCACACTGTCACACACATCATCACATTGAGTGAACTGTAGGACTTTTGATGCAAACATTCAACAACACATCGTCACTGTCGATGTCTGAACAACCACATAAAAGTGACATTTTCCAAGTCTTCACATTATAAACTAAAAAAATGATTTTGTCTCTTAATTAATGTTATTTTAAAATTTAAGTTCGTTAAATAACTAGTTCTGAAGTAAAGTTATTTTCAGAACGTTTCTCATTATTCTGAGAGACTAAGATCAGATAGGGGCAGAGCATGTGAGCGGAGCTGGAGCGGAGCGGGAGGATTTTGTGTTGAGCAAGGAGCAGCTATTTTTTTTAAAAGGTGGAGCGGAGCCTTATCTCTCGCCCCTGTTTTGCTCTGGTTTCTCATGCCCCACCCAGAATGCATCTTTGCATCTGCACACACCCAAACTATTTTCTTTCAAAACTATGGAGTTTACCGTGTACTTCAAAAAAAGAAACTGAGAAGAGAAGCAGCGGTACCTTGGAGAACGGTCCCTAACTGCAGGGAGAGGCGAGAGGGCTTCCCTGGAGGTTGGCTGCTTAACCTGGTCCGTCTCCTCCACACTTTGACTTATTTCCACCCTGCTGACATGTTTTATTTGTGATAAGAAGATTACAGGTTAGGGTAGTACGACGCAGATTTTTTTGGAGCGGAGTGGTGAGCGAGTGGAGCGGGATAAAATTTATGATGGAGTGGAGCGGAGCGGAGCAAAGAATGCGCAGAACCAAGCGGAGCGGACGAGTGGCGCAAAGTGACAGGTCTGCGAGCGAGGAGTGGAAATTTTCACCCGCTCCGCTCCACTCACATGCTCTGCCTAGGGGAGACCTGGGCCAACTGTAACAAAATCTTAGGTTTTCCTTAATAACTAATGTGCTCATAACACTGATGCTGCAGCAGATAAAGGTGGTCATTTTAATAACTTATTACACAGCTCTATTAAATGCTGTATTCTGATTGGTCAGTCAGAATACAGCAGTCAGCATTCAGAGGTCTGATATCCATGGTTACCATGGTCACCAGTCACCTTCAAAAGGCTAATACCTATGCACGGATTTTTTTTGTTTATTTTACTGCAGCTTTCAATACAACTCCCTTCAGGGGAATAGAACCTATTCCCAGTATTCACCGGCTTATTATACATTATCCCTTACTTAAATACTGCTGGGTGGCTTACTGTAACCTGTAATAATATAACCTAGCAACAAATTTAGATTATTGTACAAAAGTGCTGTGACCAATAGGCCAAACATTGGCAGGCTTCTGGAAGGCTTTCGGAAGGCCTGGGAAATTTGAAGTGGCTGCATCTGTAATTCTACACTTATGATTGGTTAAAAAACTTAAGAAAGTGCATGAGAGAGAGAGAGAGAGAGAGAGAGAGAGAGAGAGAGAGAGAGAGAGACAGAGACAGAGAGAGAGAGAGAAAGACAGAGACAGAGAGAGAGAGAGAGAGAGAGAGACTAGGTACAAAGGTCACTTCCCAAGCCTTTTGGACTCAGTTCTTGGTTTGGAACCACCAACTCACATGGTCTACTTGGATGCCATCTTTGAACAAAGAAACCTTCTTGCATTGGACGTCTGATCTGGTTTTTCTTCAGAGTGCTCTGAACTTTCTTTGATTTTATTGGAAGCAAGTTTTACTGAATTCTGACCAACACCACAGACTATTTTTTTGTTCGAGGGCAACAAATAAATCCACAACATGTGCTCTCTCCATCTTTGGCATCTTAGTGCTCTCTCCGCTTCGTGTCGGGGTTCTATTCCCCTGAAGGGAGTTATTTTCCCAGTATATACCGGCTCATTATACATTATCCCTTACTTAATTACTGCTGGGTGGCTTATTGTAACCTGTAATAATATAACCTAGCAACAAATTTAGATTATTGTACAAAAGTGCTGTGACTAATAGGCCAAACATTGGCAAGCTTCTGGAAGGCTTTCGGAAGGCCTGGGAAATTTGAAGTGGCTGCATCTGTAATTCTACACTTATGATTGGTTAAAAAACTTTAGAAAGTGAGCAAGAGAGACAGAGAAGGAAAGAGAGAGAGAGAGAGAGAGAGAGAGAGAGAGAGAGAGAGAGACTAGGTACAAAGGTCACTTCCCAAGCCTTTTGGGCTCAGTTCTTGGTTTGGAACCACCAACTCACATGGTCTACTTGGATGCCATCTTTGAACAAAGAAACCTTCTTGCATTGGACGTCTGATCTGGTTTTTCCTCAGAGTGCTCTGAACTTTCTTTGATTTTATTGGAAGCAAGTTTTACTGAATTCTGACCAACACCACAGACTATTTTTTTGTTCGAGGGCAACAAATAAATCCACAACATGTGCTCTCTCCATCTTAGGCTTTCCACATAGGCGCACAGAAGGGGGGAGAGGTGTGCTCTCTCCGCCTTATGCTTTCCACTTAGGCAAGTGGAAGAGGCTTTCTGTGTAGGCCCGAGGAAAGGCAGAGGGGCCCCAGAACAGAGCCATACTGCCAAATATAATACTGCAAATGGAAATATATTCCTGACTGAACTTGTATTTTACTGCACGAGTTGTATGAGAATTTGTAAATGTTCGTTTTGATATACTGTAGTTTTGTCGTTAAATATGGTCCCCAATCAATTAATAAATCAATGTGCTCACAGTTTTCCATGGAGGTATGCAAGGAAAATAAAGTTTTCTTCACAAATTACTACAGGGTCTAAGGAACTAAATAATTTACGCCCCATAGCTTTAACCTCTGTACTGGCTAAGTGCATGGAGAGAGTTGTTTGTAACCATCTCACCTCATCAGTAGCACAACAACTGGACCCATTACAGTTCGCTTATAAAGCCCGCAGAGGGACTGAGGATGTCACGCTCTCCATGGTTACCATGGTCACCAGTCACCTTCAAAAGGCTAATACCTATGCAAGGATTTTATTTGTTGATTTTACTGCAGCTTTCAATACAATGCAAGTTAATGTACTTCTGTAATGGCTCCTGGACCTTGGGGTAAACGGGGGCCTTGTACACTGGGTCAAAGACTTTATAACTGACCGCCCACAAAAAGTATGTGTCAAAAAGATGCTCTCTGATGAGATTGTTCTTAACAGCTGCATTTTGCCTCCATTACTCTTTTCTGTGTACATTAATGAAATGACACTAGGCCTCCATAACAGCATGTTTAGGCTAATTAAATATGGCGATGACATGGCTTTAGTAGCACTTTTCTAACATAAATGATGATGTCTCTGATTACTTCGCACAGGTCTCTAAGTTCCAACAGTGGTGTGTGTCGGACTCATTGCTAATTAATATTGGCAAGGCAAAGGAGCTGATTTTAAATCATGCAGACCCACTCCCTCTGATGCTGTGCAATCAGACTGTGGAAACTGTCAACTGTTTTAAGTATTTGGGAACACTCATAGATGACAAACTGAGTTTTACTGATAATACTGACTTCATCTATAAAAAGGCTAGTCAGAGAATGTATGTTATGTAAGTCTTGCTGGCAAGTTTGTGTTTTTATGTAATCGGGTGAGACCAAAGAAGAAGAAGTTTTTCTATTCTATTCTATTCTACATTCAAGGTAAAACAACATGACTAATTGATTTAAAAATGGTGATTTTGTGGATGAAGCATTCTTTTAATATAAATTTTAATCACTACAGCCTGTTAGGACATCAAGTCCACAGTTTCCCTGACAGGAAAAGGCGCTTTGTTACCTAGGTGCGTGTTGTGCATAGACATAATTGCTTCAAATGTACCAGAAACACTGATATGTGCAGCACAACCTCCTTCATCTCTCTCTGAGTCTGTCTTTTATTCTCTCTCTGTCTCCCTCCCTCTCTCTGTCGATGTAGAGCCAAGTGTGTTGCAATGCCATATTCTCCAGCTTAAACTGGCTTCATCACTTCCAGCATCCCCCTTCAAAACAACCTGTGTACTCCTAGTAAACATGAGAAGGGTCAACAAGGGAATAATGAGCAGAAAAAAGAATTTAAAGAGTTCCTGGAAATTCCCACTTAGATATCCTCAAATGAGGTTGAGTTCAAATAAAAGCAAATTTCTTCACTGTCCATGATTTCCTAAAAAACTACTGTAGTTTGTCATCTGCCAGCAGTGGTTTGTTACATCAGTTAACTGTGGGTTCTACAAACAATGACTTATTCATTTAGTGGCACTTTAACCACATCATTTATATCTTATTCATCTGCTACACATCATCACTTCCTTGAACTGAAACAGCAGATAAAGTAATGCAGTATTCTGACTGTGTGCAGTGTTCCTCACTGTGACTGAGGATCCTGTATGATTTTAGCGTTGACCACTATCATTAACCATGGTAGGGCCTACCTACTACGCAGTGCAGCTGTTTTTCATATATTTACTAAAATAGAAATGGAAAATGCACACTTTAAAAGTTCTCAACAGAATAAGACAAAGAGTGCAGTCCATAAAGTGTAATTTTGTCAAAAAGTAGCTGTAGTAGAACATGGTGGCATCATTCATTTCTGCAAACCATGAATACGATAGATTTTTATGTTTCATATGCATCATATCAAGTTTCCAAAGTGACGTAGTGTATGAGCTGACTTTGTCATCTGGAGGTGGAGGGTATGACACCTAGACGAGATGTTTGCCAAGCTGCAGACCATTATCTGAGACCAACAACCTTTAGAGATTTAGCGAATCATCGCTGTGCTTCCAACAGCTTTTTAGCCACCAAACTTGGGTGTTTTTTAACGTCCAGTTGCTGTTTTTTCAGCAGGGATGAAGCAGTTGTTTTTTTACTGAAACATCACTGCGCTTCCAGTGGGGACTGTGCCACTAAAACTGGGTATTTGACCCAAAACATAATCTTATCCTAATCATACCTAAGTGGTTTTTTATGTTTTTATTCAGGAGCAGCAGTAGAGAAATGATGGAAAGTCAGAAGGACAGCTCCCCAGCTGGACTTCACTCAGGGATGTTTCAGTTTATGAAACACAAAAGCTACTCTATGGGCTTGATTTTCCTCAGGAAGCTTGCTCAATCAGCCTCTTTGGATGCAAAATCTGATACAACTGATGACGTAAGGATGTCCTCAGACAGGTGTACACATGTGCAATCAGATCCTTCCCTCTAGCCGTTGAACACATTCATTTCACATACACAATAAAAATGACCTTAGTCATGCAGCTGAAGGCACTGCTCCACCCACTATCAACTTTTGGACTGATTTTCCAGGATGATAAGGTTGATCTTCAGACAGTTAAGAGGAGTGAAGTGAGAGCAACAAAGCATTTCACATACAGGTACCAGGTAACTCCCACTACACTGAAACCTTTCATCAAGGAATTCTACAAGGAGAACACAGAGTACTTAAACAAACAAAAAACAGTAACTACCAGCTGTTATGCTACACTGCTCTGTGCTCACAGTTTGGCTTATTTTGGAATGGTTACAAAAAGCCAGTGTTTAGTGTTGGTAAGAATGCAAACTGTGATGCCAAATTCAGACAGCACATCAGGCCTTCCTTAATGCTCTGTGTTGCTATAACATTGTTGCACTAACTCTGGCTTCAGCTAACATCTGTACAACTGGTACAGGTGAGTGAGCAGCTCGGAAGATCAGTGGTTCAATCCCTGGCTCCTCCAGGCTGCATGTCAAAGCATCCTTGAGCAAGATACTGAATCCCAAATTGCTCCCGATGACTGTTCCATCAGTGTGTGAATGTGTTAAAAACTGAGTAACAGGTGGCACCTTGTAGTGTAGCCTCTGCCACCAGTGTGTAAATGTCTGGTAATGGGTGAATGAGTCTCATGGTGTAAAAAGCACTTTGAGTGGTTGAAAGACTAGAAAGGTGTTCAACAAGTGTCCAGTTATCATTTACTATTACCATTTTATTTGTCCCACCATCAGGACTGCATTACCATGAGTGGCACTATTAGCTAGTTTCCACCCCACCCAGCTGAAGTGCAGTGCAGAGAGGCCAAGGCTACCATTAGCTCACCAGTGAAAGCTGGAGAATGGGCAATGGACACTATGTTTCTGCATGATGGCAGATAAGGCGGCTATCCAGCTGTCTGTCAGCAAAGTCAACAGAAAATAAAAGAAAAGGCAAGACGGCATGAAACATTAAAATTTTACCACCTCTAAATGGATAGTGTCTTGAGATGAGGCTAAAGGTCACTGAGACAATGGACTGCCGGACAGAAAAGACAGGCCTCTTGTAATTTATGTCACTTTGCATCTTTTTCTAAATAATTAACTGGTTAGTTACTGGTTAACAGTTGTCTATCAAAAGCAAAATTAACTGAAACTAACATCCCTGTACCTAATCTTATTGTAGAACATCCAATAGTTGTTGAGCTATTTCAAGAAAACTCTAAATTATTAACCTACTGGTCGCATTAGATGGAAAGTCAGAGGATCACCAAACTTAATAGGATTCATTATCTGGAAGCCATAAATGTGTGTACAACATTTTATGGTAATCCATCCAATATTAGTCATAACATTTCAATCTGGACCAAAGCGGTAGACCGACCAACTGAGTGTCTGTCACCTGAAGCTGAAATCTGAATTGCTGTGTGCTCAAACAATTGCCGGATAAAATGATTAATGCTAACCTGGGGCCAACTTTGTCAAAATAATGAAAATTCAAACAGTCGCAGCTCTTTTACCAGACAGGAAGGAGAACGGGGGACTTTCCATCTGACTGCAGCCACTGGCATTAATATGTTACACTGAAATGACTTTAGTTCCATTGAAAAAAGACAATATGTTCTTTGAGAAGACAAAACAAGAGAGGTACAAACAAGGACAGTGAGTTCTCCCCTGGCCAAAAGTAAATCAGCAGGTTAGCTCTGAACTCAAACTGGCCTTACTAGATTATGACTACATATGTTTGTCCATGACCTTTTTCTTCCATGACTAAGACAAGTTGAGACGGAATTAACATCATCAAAAAACCCCACTTTGGCACTTTTATGATATCTCATATTTTTCTGAGTCATTTCCTGATCATGTTCATTAGCAACACTGTTCGCCAAATATTTTCTGACAAATTACTTAATTTTGTGCTTAAAGTTAAAAATAAATAAGGTTGTGCTAAAATGAGAAGATGTTGTATGACTACAATAGAATCTGCAGGTCATACGTCATCATCCAAGATCGCACAGGCACTCTGTCATGCCCCTTCTTCTTGAGTGGCAAAACCAATAAGTCAATTTAATTATGACAACTAGTTGAAACTTAAACTAGTCAGCTCATTTTGTATTTTGCTTAAATTGAAGACCAATTAGATGCAAACTGTTCGAGGAGCAGAAATACAATGTGTCCTTTTACTGGTCACACTTGCAGCACACATACATCGTATGGTTGTGTGAGTCACAGAAAAACAAGACATGAGCTTTTGTTTAGGGATTGTGTGGGATTGTTTCTTGAGTTTTCGGACGCTGCACAGCACTGTGAAAATTAAGCTTGTTTACCAAGTTTGTGTGAAATATGATTTAGATAACATCTACTGACCACACTAGACTATTTAAAGGGAAACTTTGATTTTCAACCTGCTCTGTGTCATCACAGCGAACAGTATTTGACTTCCCTCATGCTGCCAGCGCCCAGAGCTCCCAGCTTGTTTCTGGAAAAATTTGCTGGTTGATGGGCAGGGAAGGAAGCCCAGCAGCTGGCTTGCAATCTGCAGTACAAAATGAGCACACTTGTGACCTGGAGTCACTTACTTAGCTTAAAGTTAACAATGACAACAACGGGGCTTTGGTTTGTACAGCTCTCATTGTTTTATAATAGTTTTAGAGAGACCACTGGACCTGAGGCCACTTGTTAAATCGTGTTAGTTCAAATAAATACAATAACTAGTACGTGCTCCATGTCTAAATGTACGCCCTAAATCGATCCCATCAGACCAAGAGATCAAACACTCTCTTCAAAGCTGCAGGCTTAATCATTTTACCTGTGTTTAAATCAGATATGATAAGGCAAAATTCTATGTGAAAAAAGTTTGACAAAAATGGTTTTGGTCTGACAAGTCTTACTTAAATGTTGACTAAAACAAAAGTAACAGGGATATTTCACAAAATTAAGATTAAATAAAAATATAAAAAGGCAACAGTGATTCATTTTTGTCCAAACATTCCCAGCCTAGGATTAAAATGTCACATAGACAATTTAGGGTCAAAAGATAACCAGGAAAAAAGCCATTGCAACAGGGCTGTTTGCTTCCCTAACCAGTCAAGTTGCAGTTACAATTTATATCTGTCCAGACTCATACACAGCTTTGACAGTTAACAATGTTTCTAATGCAACTGTTGCTGCAAAGAAGCTACAAATTCTAAAACAAGGATGCTTCAAACACACTGTGCAGCACAGTAGATGTTTACAATCAGCATTTTCAAAGTGGACACTCAAGATAGTGTCACCAAGTCAGTATTTGACCAAATGTCTTCGCTTCTGTTTCTGAGTTATGGCGTTCAATAATGGCCAGAAAATTGTTTTTTCAGAACATTATGATGTCACAGTGAAATTGACCTCACCTAGATATCATGTTCACAAGAATGAGACCAACGCAAGGTCACAGCAACCTTTGACCACCAAATTCTAATCATGTTGTTGAGTCCAAGTGGACGTTTGTGCCACATTTGAAGAAATTCCTTCAAGACATTCAATATTATTGAATATATTTTTAGATATATGTATGTATATCATATATAATCACCGAATTTAGGATGCCCTCTAAATTAAGAATGAACACATCTGTGCACCTCATCTGATCAACATGAAAAAACCTGTTTATTTTATTTTAGTTTTGTTTTGTTTTAACTATATTTACTTCTTCCAGCTGTAAACTGTACTTCATAATTTCCCCATTCAGGATGACAATGTCATAAATAATTGTGAAAATTTTATGAGCCAGGAAATTTGAACAAATATTTTACTGTAATTTGGAATATTCATTTCCTCTACAATGGAAAAGAAAATTTCCAGGGCATGCATGTTTTGTTTTTGTTCTGTTTGGTAACAACCTTTTTATCAGTTGAAATGTCTTATGTCAGAGCCTCAAACAAAAGTTCAGGGTGATATTTCAAATTGTTTTTCCAGAACCTGCAATTTGACACCCACACACAGTAACTGTCTTCACCTCTGCACGCCACCATGTAAGGGAAAAACATTCCAGGTTAAAAACAGTTCGCAGCTGGTGTAGTAATCTTTACAAGCAGACTGACAGACATGGAGGGCTGATTGTCGGGTTCCGTTTTAGCTGCAGGGTTTGAGTTGGCCTGTGTACTGAAGAATATGTCAAGCTGTTCTGGAAGTACAGTCAAAGAAGGGGTATAATATAACCCCTTAATTAAAGTGCAGTCTTAAACAACTGATATGAAACAATTACATGTGGTTTAGAAAAAGCAGCTGCCTTTTATGTTACTTGATCTTGCGGACATCCTGCAACTAAAGCAAAACAGGATAATCTGCTCAAAATACAATAATACATGAATAAGTACTTGGAAAAATAATTTTCCAAATTGTTTTAGGTCATGAAACATGACAATGGCAATGCCATCTAGAGAAACTATGTCATCAGATAAAGAGTCTCTGAGTTGTTTGGGGCCAAGAACATTAACTTCAGTTTTGTCTCCATGTTGGGTTTCAGACGCTTTAATCAATCGCATTCTTACTTTCCATGTCCAGATACGACATAAAGGGTGTCATTGTTCAACTCTGGGTTTTTTTCTATCCAGCCACGAGCATGTTCATGTAGAAGAGGCAGGTGTGTCAATTACGAGCAACATCATCAGAACCATGAATGAAGGAGGCTGCTTCATATGGTATGAGATGAAATGGTATGTGACTGCCAAACGGTACAATGTCACTGGCTTTGGATGTAAAGATCGTATAGAAGATGCCGAGCTCTTATAAATGGAAATGTAGAAATATTAGGCTCGTTGGAGATGAACTGCGCCTCGCCTGAAAAGTAGACGAGAGCAGGCGGCCGCAGCGGGGGGCGGTGACAAAAAGCCGCAGTGAAGTCGGACAGTTTCCCGACAGTTTCCAGGAGCCTTCAGTCCGTGCAGGAAGTCACAGACACACTTACATCCTGTCTGGAATGATGTCAATTCATTAAAAAAGTGATCAGACCCATATATCAGTTTGTTTTCAGTCTCCAGTTGTTTTAATTATGATAGATTGATTTATTAAAATGCTTTACAGGTGATCTGTAGTTTATGTTCATGGTTTATCCTCCATTTGACATGAATTCTCCTGTAAATCAGCATCATATCAGTTTGACCTGTCCCCTCAACTACACAGGCTGAATAAACTGTGTTTGACTACAAGGTTCATATTTTATACAAGACAACAACTTTCATTAAACATCAGACAGATACAGTCAGAGCTTCACATCTGATGTTATTTTAAGAATCCTCACATCCCACTGACCACAAGTCTGTGTAACATTAAATACTTCAATAATTAAAAGAGTCCAATATTAATATACAGTAGACTCTAGTTTATGATGAATGTATTTAGTCTCTGACAACTAAACTTTTTCTGTTCACAGAATAAACCTTCAAATCAAACAAATACAATCTTAATCTCCAAAATTCAACAAAAATGAATAGTTTATTTAAAATGTCATATTCTTGAGTCGACATCTAAACCAATCAGCTGTTAGATCAGGTGAGAGCCAGGCGGTGCAGTCGGTGGAGAGCAACTGCAGCGCCTGGCTCTAAAAACTGCGGCCGCCTTGCTCTCGCGGTTTTATTGGCGTCCACTTTTGTAATAAGTCAGAGCAAGTCGGGATGAAGTTGGACACAAAACTAACCGGCATGCATTGTGCGCCGATCGCCGGTGATCGAATCTGTGCAGGCCTGGCTCATCTCGAACTAACCTACTGAAAATGCTATCCAAAAAGTCACTGCAAGCCGAGTCTTAAATTAGGTGTAGGTATCACTAGTTATGCAGTATTTGGGTCTATATGACCCGAAGGCCATAAGGGGGCGCTATAAAAATATGGTTTTCTTCCATGTAATTGCTTGAAAATGACATGTGGTGTATAACTATTCTATTTTTCAAATAAAATTGATGATTACTACTATTGCATTATGGGTATTTCACTAAATTTTGCAACACTCCTGGTATTCGCGGGTCTATATGACCCGACCACCACTAGGTGGCGCTATTGGATTAAAAAAAAAAAACACTATTGTGCTTTCTAGCACAATCAACGCATCCCAACCCACGCTCTCACTTGTCCACACACACCTAGTCCAACACACACCTCCATGCCCCCCCCCCACACACAAACACACAGACACAGAGACACAGACACACGCACACACAGTTTCTCACACCTTCAAAGCTACAGTTGAAAACTTCATTTAATAACAATCCGATGTGCCTCTCTGATGTGCTTCAAACACACACAACACACACACATGAATTTAGCATGAACTTATCACATCTTTGATGTCCCAAGCACACACACTTTCTCACACCTTCAAAGCTGCAGGTTCATAAACATGTACTTATCACATCTTTCATGTGCCATTCCCTACATGGGTCAAGACAAAAACAATCACTCACACAGAGCTCATTAGTACAGCTTTCTTGGAGCACTTCACCTTTTTGTTCTGAGACAGCAACATGAAGAGACACTTCAGTGCTCATTTTCTGAGCTCATTTTCAGCCCTCTTGAGGAGAGAGAGGAGAAAGTGGAAATGGAGGAAGAGGTGTCAGAGGAAGAGGATAACACAAAAATGATCCTGATTATGCTTCCACTGGCCAGGAAGAATCCTCCGATGAGGAAGAAGAACCGGCTGAAAGGGAAAATCATTTTCAGTCCAAGGATGGTATGCTGTGGTCTTCCATCCCTCCCACTGAAGTAGTGTTGCACGGTATACTGGTACCAACGGTAGACCGCGGTACTAAAACACTGCGGTCCATATGACACCATATTGTTGGAGTACCATAGTACTACAGTGCCTCACGGTACCACTACTGTGGGATAAGTTCAAAATCCAATTGCAAGAGGGTGAGTGTCCATGCGCCGTTCAATAACAGCGCGCGCTGGCCACCTGGCACTCAATATGCTGCTACAGTGATTTGTTTTCCACAGAGCTCTACGGGAGAGCTTTTTACTCGCATTTGCGACTAAAAATAGTTTTGTGTGAGCAAAAGAAATCATTCAGGAGCACGCTGTGCAAGTACAGATTTCAACCAGCAGCAGAAACTAAAGGCGAATCCTGCCGGTTATGGGTTGAACAGAGGTCACAGACAGGAATTCGGCGGAGCACTATGGCCACCACAAGATAAAGCGGTTTACCAGTGACCGAGTGTCCAATATTTTCCTCTTTGTTGGCGTCATGACTGCCCAGAAGTACCTGAACAGCCGAGCCGTGGCGGCACACAGGTATGTGGCGTGTCAGAGGAGAAACGAGCCGTTCACATTTCTCTCTTTGTGGCAGGTAACGGCCCATAAACCTCACTGCAATCAAGAGACTGTTCTTAACTTGTCAGAGGAGGAGGAGGGTGGCTGGTTGATTTTTGGTTGATTTTTATTTTATTTAGTTATTTTATTTTGGTCCCCCCATGTTAATCACTTATTGATGCTGTTTTTGAAGTATGAATAAGTCAATAAGTAATTTATTCCATTGAAATATCATTGATGTATTATAGAAAAGTGATTTATCTTTTTATAAATAACAAAAGGCACATCTGCCTCATTTTTGCTGTGGTATCGTGATACTACTCAGAACCATGATACTTTCACTGGTATCGTACTGTGGGTCCCAATTTTGGTACCGTGACAACACTACTGACAGGCGCCGCATATTGGGAGCTGACAAAGAGAGGAACCCCCAGGGTCCCACCAGATATGCTGTGTCACGTGTAGGAGGGATACAGGCAGCCTTTGAACTGTTTCTGCCTGAAACAATTACCAGGTTAGTGCTGGACATGAGTAACAAGGAGGGCAGACGTGTCTACGGCACAAAGTGGAGCAACATGGACCTCACAGATCTGAGGGGATATCTGGGCCTGTTGATTCTTGCCGGGGTGTACAGGTCCAACAAAGAGGCTGTGGAAAGTTTGTAGCATGCTGAGTATGGGAGGGCAATTTTTTGTGCCACCATGCCACTAAAGATGTTTCAAGTCATCTCCAGAGTCCTTCGCTTTGATGACCGGGAAACGAGACCAGCACGCCGTGCTGGAGACAAACTGGCTACCATTCGTGACCTGTGAGACCAGTGGGTGTGCTTGCTGCCCATGATGTACAATCCAGGCAAAGATGTGACAGTGGACGGGCGTCTGGTCCCCTTCAGAGGCTGCTGTCCATTCAAGCAATACATGCCGAGCAAGCCGGGAAAATACGGCATCAAAATCTGGGCAGCATGTGATGCAAAGACTAACTACACATACAACATGCAGGTTTACACCGGCAAACCCATTGATGGACGGCTGGAGAGAAATCAGGGCATGCATGTGGTGCTCCAGATGACAGAGGGCCTCCGGGGACACACCATCACGTGTGATAATTTCTTTACTTTGTATGCCCTTGGCCAGGAGCTGCTGAAGAAAAAGCTCACCATGGTGGGAACAGTGAGATGCAACAAGCCAGAGCTTCCCCCTGCTTTGCTGGCAACAAGAGAGCGTGCTCACTTCTCCCCACTGTTTGCACTGACAGACACATGTGCTCTTGTGTCCTACTGCCCGAAAAAACAGAAAAGCTGTCACCCTGATGAGCACGTTCCACAGAGACGCTGCTGGAATTGGGGGAAGTACTACAAGAGGAGGCTGTTCCTTGAGGAGCTTGGGCGAGAACTGGTCGTACCACTAATAAACCAACGGCAGGTTCCTCCCCGCACGCCAGCCTCTGCCAGCTTGGTTGCAGAAATCCAGCAGGGTGCCTCAACTTCTGCAGCAGCCCCCCACCCCCCTCCCCCCCAGCTGCTTCTCTCAACCCATCACCCAGGAGGAGGTGCAGTTTCTGCAAGACTGACACCAAAGTCAGCATCAGGTGCCACAAATGTAATATGTACATTTGTAAAATCCACAGCGTTGTGTCCTGCCACTCATGCAAATAAGGCCACACATACCTCTCCCTCTCTCCCTCTCTTTCTCTCTCTCTCTCTCTCTCTCTCTCACTCTCACACACACATACACACACACACTTACAGTTCTGTTTTTGTTCTGTTCTGAGTTGAGAGTTGAAGTTTGAAGTTGAGAGATTTTTGGCAATAAATGTTTTTGTAAATAAATTGTGTTTGGATCTGAAACTGAAACTTTGCTCTCTGTTATTTGTGAATAAAATTGCATCAGTCAATTTTGACCTGAGAATATTCTGGCTAATACTTGACATATAGCAGTCTCTGATAATCCAAAATAATTAATGATTTCTGTTTATTTTACTCAAAAACAAGGTATAATTTCATGTAAATGAGGTCTATTGACCATCAATTAAGTGTGTGGTATTTGTGGTAATGAGTTGGATTGAAGTTGGCTAAAAATGTGTAACAGAATTGGCTGGCTTACTTTATACTTTATAACCAGTCAAACGAAACCAGGTCAATATGACTTGCGATGACCACAGGTGTTAGTATTGGCTGTCATTCAAAAATTTGAAATGGTTTAAAAACATATTTTTCACAAAACTTTGACATATACCACTTTGTAAAAACCCATCACTTTATATTCAAACTCAGAATTCATAATTCAGAATTCAGAATCACTGACTATTACTGATTATTTTTACTCAAAAAATAGGTCAAATGAGGTCTATGATGTCATATATTCCAAAAATAAGTGTAAATTTTGTTTTAATAAGCTGGAGTGAAGTTGACTAACAAGGTGAAACACAGAATTTGGTAATAATTTTATGCTACATGCTTTATATCAGTCAAACAAACTTGGGTCTATATGACCCGCAAAGACCAAAAGTGTTAGTATTGGCTGCCATTCAAATATTTGAAATGGTTTCCAAAAAAAATTTTCACAAAACTTTGACATATACCACTCTGTAAAAATTCATCAATTTATATTCAAACTCAGAATTCATAATTCATAATTACTGATTATTTTTACTGAAAAATCAGGTATACATTTATGCAAATGAGGTCTATGACATCATATATTCCAAAAATAAGTGTAAAATTTGTTTTAATAAGTTGGAGTGAAGTTGACTAACAAGGTGAAACACAGAATTTGGTGATAATTTTATGCCACATGCTTTATATCAGTCAAACAAACTCGGGTCAATATGACCCACAAAGTCCAAACGAAGACAGGATGAGGGCTTGACTGTAAGTGACATTAGTATGAAGTATTTTTTGCTTTTTACAATGATGACAATGAATATGTCACATAAAACACTTTAACGTAATGCCAAACTGTTTCTGTGAAGGTTGCAAAAGTAGCCCAGTTAATGACTGATGAGGTCAATCTGACCCAATTATTGCATTTCATTTTCTAACAAGATAGATAGCCTTTCTTGATAGATAGCCTTTATTGTCCCATGGGGAAATTTGTTTTCACAATCTGTCACATTTGGATACACAAAACACCGCCAACAAACACCATGCACAAACACCACCAAACACTGAACAACATATGAATACACACACAATGTACAAACACCACCAGACATTGAACAACCGACACATAGAACACACTCAGGAGGGCTGGGTCCATACAAGTTATTGGTGGAGGTTATTGAGTGCAGAGATGGCAGACGGGACAAAGCTTGTGTTGAAGAGTGCCCGTCTCCACCTCAGGGTCCTGTATCTGTGGGTGAAGTGTGGGGTGAGAGGGTGATCCGAGTCATTAGTTATTGTTCATGTGAGATGTGTAACAGCTCGGTGGTTGAGCTCTGTGAATGCAGTATTTTCCTGTTTCCCCAGTTCTCATCACACAGGTGTCTTATTATTTTGAGTTGCAGTGATGAATCAGAGTGTAAAACTAGCAACACCATCACTGCAGACTTAAATAAACTTTGCATTAGTTAAAATCCACATAAAATCGTGTTTAGTGTTGTAAATGATTTCTTTGTTTGTTAGAAGGTCTGTTTAAAAACAGTGGAAATAGAGCCCTGAAACAGTTAAATGATCTACTATTACTACTGACGTCAAACAATGTAGACTTTTTTTTTTTTTTAAATGAGACTCCGGACTTTTGTCCATGTCAGGATACTTTTTTCTTTAGTGATCTGACTGGTCAGAGGTTAGGGTGTTGACAGGCTGTGATCGGATACTCTGAAAATAACCTGCTCTGGAGGTTCAATATGGATGATATTTCATGCTTTTTTAATCATCTGTGGGAAATTTTCTGCCATTTCTTCCTCTGTCACTTCTGCTTTCCCAGACTGGAAAAGGTTACATTTCCAGACATCTGACAATGTCTCATGCATTTTAAACTCATTATTACACCAGCTGTGTAAAAGTTCAAAGCCAAAGCACTTAATCAGGAGTAGGCTATTCCTGATAAAGTGTTGCAAGAAAATGACGTGCAGCTACACCGTAGCCAAATGTTGCTGAGTTCGATTTTATGTCATATCTAAGATGGATGAATGACTACATTTTTATTTTAGAGTGTGACACGCAGCTCACACCATGACTAAACTCAAGTGGGTGGACAGTTAAAACAAAGTGTAAGGTGTAACTGAAAGAGTTCAGATGTTTGATGCATAACAGCCTTTGCATGTTGACTGTTTTGTGGTTAAAGTTGCAAATTAAACTTGATCCGTCTTTAAAGTGCAAAATCCTTCTATGAGCATCAAACTGTAACTTTTATCATAATGTGTTTTTTGCCAGGTATATTTAAGTATTTTTTTTTGCTGCTGGCAGGGGCCTCACAGACTGATAGAACAGACAATGTTCTTCCATTAACATTCTTTGACATCTCGGTTAATCCTTTAAGCTACGCACTGCGGGCAACCTGGCAGGAAATAAACCGTTTGATCTACAAGACCTTTAAATGAATCTGACTGCTTCCCAGACCCTGCAACACATTCGCTTCCCAGACGCGACTTAAATATACAAGCAGCTTCCAGCTCAGAGGAAGACTACAGAATATTTCCCCATGGTGTTTCATTGTCAAGAGACCAATTGTTGTTGTCAGCATTGTTGAGGTAAATATCAGTAGTTCAGCTTGTTTAGGGATGAATGTGACAGAAAAGGACAAAGACCTTAAACTGCCTGGATAAATGTGACCTCTGCTCTCCGGTGACTTTTTCACTTCACCTTTCAGTTGTGGCCTTTGGAACAACTACAACCCCAATTCCAAAAAAAGTTGGGACGCTGTATGAAACAAAAACAGTATGCAATATTTTGCAGATCCTTTCTGACCCATATTCAACTGAATACAATCCAAAGACAAGATATTAAATGATCAAACTGATAAACTTTATTTTTAAATATGCACTCATTCTTAATTTGATGCCTGCAACATGAGTTCCAAATAAGTTGAGGCAGGGGCATGTTTATCACTGTAGTCCCGTTGCCACAAGACAAAAAATCCACTAACACCCGCTAAACATCTAGTTTTCATGTTTCATAGGAAAGTTTAAAATCAACATTCAGTCTCAGGACAAAGGACTCAGCAGTAGTCACAGTATATATATCCGATCCAGCTTCGAATGACTCAGATCGGCAGTGATAGACTGCGATACACACATATGCTGCACACATGGACACTAGAGTTGCCACTCGTCCTGTTTTTCCCAGAATTGTTCTCTTTTTTCATCAGCTGTCCCGGGGTTACACCGAAACCTGTGACCGTCGGAATCTGTGACCGCTGTAGAGCCATCACAATATGTGACCTCTGTGTTTCTATCTCTGTGATGATCCCAAATACAAATATATGTGTCCATATTAATGTGAGAGGATGACAGAAGGATTGAAAACAGTTATTTTGAGGTTTAAACTCATTATTTTGCAGATTCAGTGAGGTCACATATTCTGATGGCTGTGCATCTAGCTCTTTACAGTTGAACTTTGAAATGAAAATACATCTGTCCAAATATTGAGGCAATAACAGAGCACCTGTGTCGATGTTTACTCATTTATTAAACAGTGCATACATTATCACACAAAACGTTGTTATAATAAAAGTAATTTACAACATCTACCTTAAGGCTATCTACTTTCCATTGCCATTGTTGATGGCCACACACAAGCAAACAATGTGCAACATCGCCCCCTGCGGTCACAGATTCCGACGGTCACAGATTTCGGTGCAACACCGGGAAAAAAAAAATCTCTCCCGGGACACAATTTGTCCCGTTTTTTGGGGAAAATGCAGCAGCAGCAGGCCAAGGAGTTCATCCAGAACGACGCATAGTGCGTCCAAATTCACACCTGTTCTTCTCTATGGTTTTTCTCCGCGACCGTGCTTCATAGCGAGAAGCCACGCATATCACGTGAAACAGCGGAATCGTAGCTTTCCGAATGTTTTCACAGCGGAAAAAAAATGATAAAGTTACACTAAAATGATGTATAACAGAGCTTTCATACAGCTTTGCACACACATTACTCTTGGATGGATTACTCGTGAATGCAGGGTTGCACAGAAATGCCACGCATATCACATAAAAGCGCAGGAGCAGCGCTTTCCAATGATACCACACACATCATTGTGCTGTCATCCCATCACGCTATAAATACAGATCAATTGTCTACTAAATAAAATCCTGACGAATTTCTTTACAATCCATTATACAGATCTCGTTATCAGTCACTTCATATAGTGAGGAATATCGTATCTTACCACGTCTTAGGCTTGTGTGTGTTTCTCCCTGTCTATCCACATTTGTAGTCCGGCTTTCAAGATGCAAATATCTCCATATTGTCCAGTTGACACTCCATCAAACTTTGTATGACAAGACCAGCCACTTCACCTTTGCGCACCCAGACAACTGCAGCCTAATTATGCATGCTGACAGGGCCATAGTCACCATATACATTGAGGGGGACACGTGTCCCCCCTAATGCCCAATTTTTTTTTTTTACTGCAATCAAAGCGGCAAATATTATCTTGGAGGACATCATTGCACTTGGTTGACTATTTTTCTGTTATCTTAGATGTAAATATTGCATGTTTCTTTCAGATAAAACACATTTTTGACTTGTGAATGAGTCAATGGAATTTCTTGCAATAACGAAAAAATACTGGCAAACATGTCTGCCTGGCACAAACCACATGTTTTGGACAGCTGTGAAGTGACAGAATGTCCCACCATCATGGTTCTTATATTGCCAGATTCCAGAGAGTCTCCCCTCTTCATATACGGTAGAATATGTCAACTTCCAACTTGCTATGGTGAGATACATGTAAAAATGTAAGAATTTAGTAACACAGATTTGTTTTTTTCATTGATATAAAAAATAATATAAAATACGGGCACATACAAGAACATGGAATGATGGCAAATCTGGTCTCCTATGTCCGAATTTCATGTTCATTGGTCAGTCTGAACTGGTAATAATTGCCGAGCCCTCCGCCTCAAACATTTGGTCGAGTGTCCCTTTTTTCCACAAATCCAAGGTGGCAACCCTAATGGACACACTAATTTTAGCCCCTTTGCCAGTGTGATACACAGCCACAAAATACCATCCATCTCCTCCTCAGCAGCACTGGAACAATCTTAAAATTTAGTCTGCACATATTTTGAGAGAGAAACTGAATAAGTAACATATAAAAAAGAATTTAACACAATAACATTTTCACTGGTCTCCACACTGCCTTCTAAGGCTTTCTATCCTGTATTCCAGCACATGATGTTGAACTTGAAACACAAATAAAAACAAAAACAAAACAAAACAGAAAGGCACACTCGTCTACTGCAGAGCAGTATATACAGCTCTTATATACTGCCAATGGGAAATGAGTCTATTGCCAGAGTTGGGTATAACGCGTTACAAAGTAACAAAGTAACAAAGTAACGCATTCGGGTACTTTGATTACTTTTTGCAGTAACGAGTAACCTAACGCGTTAGTTTGCTGTTTGAGTAATGAAATACTTGAGTACATTTTCTACAAGACATCAGTTACTTCCGTTACTTTTAGAACGCTGGTCCTTCAGCTCCGAAACAGCAATGACTGTCTTTTGGTTCTAATAACGGAGATAACGTTAAACCTATCAGTCCGAAAGAAGTCATGAAGCTTGTGGCTCGCTACGTGGTCGGGGAAATGCTGCCGTTGTCTACGGTGGAGTCTAAATAGGTGGAGTAGGACTTGCTGACAGACAGGTCAGACTCAGGACTTGCATTATGCCTGGTACACACACAACTTTTCTGCCCGTTCTGAAAGTCACTATGTCACATTACACGATTGTGGAATCATAAAATTGTGCCGTGACTTGGCCAACAGACATGACACACTACACAATGGTACTCACCAATTATCCCCGGTCGTCTTTCATGCCGTGTGTGATGTCATCGGGTTATTCTTGTCCTATTTTTATTACTTTCACTATTATTTGAGTCACTGTGTCTGTTCATGTGCCAGCCGACATGTTGTTGTAGTCACCTAAAAGCGTCAGCAGGTGGCAGGAGCTACATTTGAAGTACCGTACATAAACATTCATTCTACTGTATCCGCCACAACAAGTTCTTACAAATGTTTCACAATAAAAGGTTATAAGGAGCTTTTAATTTGAAAGTGGGAAGTGTTGAGTTTGAAATGATGGCGTGATATGTTAACTTTATATAGACAACGGAGTGGATAAAAAGTAAATATATAAAAACACAGAGGGATTAATAAATAACGGACCATCTATAATGTAGTCTGTTTCAAATGAAGCTGGGAGCCTCTGCAGTTGTGGTGAGTAAAAGCCCCGCCGCTATTTGTTAATGTTATTACTTTATGTCCGTCTACATTATGAGGATGTAACATTGTTTGCTAGCTTGATGCTAATGACAGTACTCACTGGGTTGACAAAGTGCCTGAAATATTAAAAACGCTGGGGTGTTGTTGTCATACAGTTGACTACAGCAGCAGGTCGTTCTGTGTTTCTACTGGTCAAAGTGACGGCTGTGATGGGAGAATTGGATCTCAGTGAAGGGCAAGTGGTCCATAACTTTAATTTTGGAGACAAAAAAATGTAGGCTTAGCGCCCTGTGGTCCATTGCCCAATAGGAAATGTAGAATACTCAAAAGGTACTTTAAAAGTGCTTGAGTTACTTTACTCATTTCAATGCAGTAAAGTAACTGGTTACTTTAAAAAAAAAAGTAATTTGATTACTTTTAAAGTAACCCTCTGTCTATCGCCTATTTTTAATGGGCTCTATCGTGTTTTTTAAAAACCTGCATACACATGCTATTTTTGGTGGAAAAGGGATGTGTGTTGGTTCCAAACACAAAAGTCTTTCCCATTCTTGATATACAACTGCAGTTGCTCAACAGTCTCGGCCCTCGTTGTAGTTTGTGCTTCATAATGCACCACACATGTTCAATGTGCGAGAGGTGTGGACTGTGGACTGTACCTACACTGTTTACTGTGAAGCCAGGCTATTGGAACACCTGCAGAATATGCCGCATTGTCTTGCTGAAATAAGCAGCAGGGACGTCCCTGAAAAAAAAAAACATTGTCTGGATGGCAGCATATGTTGCTCCAAATCCTGTGTGTACCTTTCAGCATTCATGGTGCCCTCACAGATGTGCCATGGGCACTAACACTCCCCCATACCATCACAGGTGCTGGCTTTGAAATTTGAGCTAGTAAAAATCTGGATGGCCCTATTCCTCTTTAGCCCAGAGGACACAATGTCCATGATGGACTCTTTTCCACTTTGTGTCAGTCCATCTCAGAAGAGCTTGGGCTCAGAGAAGTCAGTGGTGTTTCTGGATGTTGTTGATATATGGCTTTCACATGGGCGAGTCTTTGCACTTGCATTTGTAGATGCAGCAACAAACTGTGTCTACTGACAATGGTTTTCCAAAGTGTTCCTGAGCCCATGTAGTAATATCCCTGATACAAATATATTGGTTTTTAATGCAGTGCCATCTGAAGGATCAAAGGTTACAATTAGTCAGTGTTTGTTTTCAGCTTTGTCCCTTGATTTCCTAGGATTCTCTCAATCTTTTGATGATATTATGGATTGTAGATGGTAAAATATATAAATTCTTTGCAGTTGTGTGCTGAAAAACATCCTTAAACTGTTGAACTGTTTGCCCACACAGTTTTTCATAAAGTGATAATCCTTGTCTGTCCTTGCTTGTGAACAGCTGAGCCTCTGGAGGATGCCCCTTTCATACCCAATCATGACACTGTTATCTGACTGTGAGGTCTATGTATTCCAGATAGAAAATATTATCACCGTGAGTCATGCTTGAAGTCCTGTGTTTACACAGTACATGCCCCAACCTGCTGCAGCCCTGATGTTTTGTCAGCAGTGAGGAGATTCTCCCTGTTGTGTGTCTACAACAGGAGAAGGGGAAACTCCTGGGAATATATTGGAGACAGCTGGTGTCCCAGATACCATACTATGCCTAGCTGTACAAGAGAAACCTTAAACATTCAGCTAAAAATGCAAGAAATCTTGTTGTGAATTGTAAATCCTGCCTCTGTCTCTATTTTGAAGGGCTAGTTTGACAGTTTTGGGATAATGCTTATTCACTTTCATACAGAGCATGAGATGAAAAAAATGAATGCCACTGTCATTCAAGTGAAAGTTGACAGAAATGACATTACACCACTGATAAACTGTATTGTAAAAATACTGTCAGTTATCACTCACACGAGACAGCATTGCTACTTCACGCCTACCAGCACACTGAACAAAACAGAGATCAATGCGTCAGTTTTTTCTCAAACCAAAACGTGGACGTGATTGAACTCTGTATAAAAAATCTAAAAATGGCAGAATTCTTTTTGTATCATATTTGTCAAATTTCTTTTTGTCACTACTTCACAGGTCTACATGCTAAGACCAGGATAAGTGTGTTAAAGGGACACCTTGCTGACTTTCAAACAGCTCTGTGTCACCATTGTGTGGGAAATGTCTTCAGATGAAAGATTTTTAGGCAGACTCCATGCCGGAGCTTCCCAACCATCTGCCAGACAAACTCTGTCGGATAATACTAGGGTCCATGTCATTGGTTCGACAGCCCATTGGTTCGACATCCCATTAGTCTGTCTGTCCGCGGTGCTGAACGGCTCACAGCGGGCGTATGGTGCGCTGCGACCAGCTTGAGGCGGAGCAGGCTCACGGCTTATGTGTTTGCCACTTTCTTTTTCATTTTAACCCACACCATGATCTTTTCCTGACCCTAACCAAGTGGTTTTTGTGCCTAAACCTAACCAGACCTTAACCACAGGGCGTCATGATGATTTCGGAACGGACTTCGGAACAATGAGTTTAATATGGTCGGAACAATGGGATGTTGAACCAATGGGCTGTCGAACCAATGGGCAGTTCCCTAATACTAAAGGTATCATTGATGATGCAAAGTGACACATTAGGTCTGTCTGCATTTAACCCATGATGTCACGAATAAAATTGAAATGTTCTTTGTCACATAAATGATCTTAACCCTCTCTCTCTGCTGGAGGCTGCTTTACTTGTGCTTGCAAAGAGAATGATCAGTTGGCTGGTGCTTTAACCAGCCAATTGATCATTCTCTTTGTAAATTCTTTCATAAATAAGTCAGATTATTGTCTGATATGATTCAGGGAAGATGAAAGGACAAAAAAATGGCTGGTTTCAGAGTCAGACTGATACTCCAAATTATTATTTTTTTTCCCGGGATGTACTGGGATAGATGAGGAAAAAGTCCCCTCCTTAGCCCTCGA
This sequence comes from Epinephelus lanceolatus, assembly GCF_041903045.1. Taxonomy (NCBI): domain Eukaryota; kingdom Metazoa; phylum Chordata; class Actinopteri; order Perciformes; family Serranidae; genus Epinephelus; species Epinephelus lanceolatus. Next base: position 36,604,877 of record NC_135749.1, on the reverse strand, counting down.
CACCTGCAGCTTCAATAACCCTCCAAGAAAGAGAACAAAAGGGCAGAAAATGAAAGCTATCCCAGCCTTAACAGAGGAACCGCTGAGTGAGCTACCAAAAACAGAAACCACCTTTAATATGCTGTAGTCTCTACTGCGTAAAAGTGAAAGTGCAATCAGCTATTTTGAGGTTTGGTAAAGTAATAAGTGCCTTTCCAGAGTCCCTAGTAAAGTGAAATTACAGAGCTTGGCCTGTAAAACTATTTCCTGTTTCATGATCTTCTAAGTCATTTTTGGCTTGCGGTTTATTTTCCAGTAAGGATGATCTTGGTAATTCGTAGATGAAAGAAGTTTACATGTCTGCATCAAAACTGACTGTATTTACCTCAGTAGTTCTGACTTCACATTAGGGTTGCTAACCATCCCGTTAAGGATGGATTCATACTGCAATTAAAATCTAAAGTAGTAGTAAAATCAGTATTGAACTGATAAAGGATACATTTTGTTCAGTATTATTGAGAATCAATTCAATGCTTATCCATGGGAGAGAAATATTTCAGGTTAGACTATTAAGACAGGGCGATCTGTATGGGATAGAAGAAAACTTCCTATCTGTCATCATCCTGTCACAGAGCATACTACAGATGGTCTCTGTTTTTACTTGCCCACTCATTGGTCCTACTTTCATTTTCTGCACAATTGTGGGTTATTGTTGCTGCAGGTGTAGGGGACTTTTTTCTCATACATCCTAGCACATCCCAAAACCAAAAGTAATTTTGGGTATCAGTCTGACTCTGAACCCAGCCCCCTTGTTATCCCCTCATCTTCCCCTCATCCTTAAAGCTGCAGCCTCCAACAGAGAGAGAAGGGCTAAGATCATTTATGTCACGAAGAAGACATCTATTTAACGTCATACGACCATACAGCTGTTGATTGATTTTGTTATTCATCTTATTGCAAACGTAATTGTTTTCATGAACTGAGCAACATGTTTATTTTAAAGTTTGTGTGGCTCTGTGGTCCTAACTTTGCCTAAATTTATGGTCTATAAATAAGCCTGGCTAAGGGATGGTAGGTCAGTTTTTTTTTGTTTTGTCTTTTTTGTAAACCAGGCAGAAACATGTGAACACACACCACATAAAGAGGGGTACTTAATCATACAGTAAACAACAATGATGGAACTGTCCTGCCCTGCCAGGTGAACTTAGTAGTTTCTATGTATTTATCCAGTATTGCCTCCATCTTTCACCATCCATCCAACTATGACCATGAACAGCATAACAACAGTTAACACTGGTTTCTGTCAACCATGATGACATTGCCAAACTGTAACCAAGCTGCGACTAATGTTTTTACTTGCCTGAACTTGCCGTAACTGCTGCAGATTTTTTAATGGATTATATAATGGATGGATTAATTGCCAAGGCAATATCCTACAAATAAAGGCAGCATCTGAAAACACTCCTATGGTTTGATTGGGAGAGCAGTGATAAACATATCTTGTTGTTTAGGTTGGAGGACAGGTAAATCTTTTAATCATTAAGGGATACTTTGCCAATTTGTAACCAGCTTTGTGTCATAATGATGTGGGTAGTAAAATGAACTACAGTAAACTTCCCACTATCATCCAAGCACCCAGATCTCCCTGCTCATTTGCAGGGAAAATGTGGCATATTTTCGCTGGCTCTGGGCTGTTGCTCAAACCCATTCTCTCTTCAAAGTTGTCAAATACTGATGCTTGGTCAGTGATTTCCATATCAGACACCAACAAAAAAGTCAAGTATCCGTTTATAATGCTAATGGTGCTGAAAAGCACCACTGGACTTTCACCCGGGAGCCCAGTGTTAGGTACTCGTATGAATGTTGAGCCAAACCATGATGTATTTTTCTATACCTAACCTAAAGATGTTTTACAGACAAGTTTATTTTGAAAAAGAGTATATGCATCTAACGAGCACAAACTGTACATGTCCTGTGAAAATAGAAGTGTAATATGACATGGTGTCCCAGAACGTCAACAACAAATGCACCCAGAATACCTAGTGCATATATGTAGACATCAAGGTCCACTGAACAAGCATTAATATGTGACGAGAGAGAGAAAATAGGAGGGAATATGTTGGTTGCTCAAACTACAGATTGCATTTCCGCATTTTTGTATGCCTGGTGCCATAAGTATAGAAGGAGATCGAGAGATAGAGACCTCCCATTACATCACACACCAGTGAGGGTGTTTTTTTGGTCCCGTGTGGTGCAGTACATTCTAATAGTTGAAGGTTTGTCTATGTCTTGAGCAAAAGCAATGCCACCATCCTTTCCCTCTGTTTTCTCTGGTCATATAGCACCAATTTCAAAAGTTTTCTTTCTGCTGCCTCTTGCCCAGTTTTGTGAAAAGACCATCTATGCATCTATCTAGTAAAATACTTCTTAAAGACACTAATTCTGGCCTTAGCATATAGATCTGTAAAGTGATGACAAAAAGAATTCCCCCAAATCTGATACAAAGACTTTATAAATCTAGGGCTGTAACCGACTTAGAATTATGTCAGTTTACCTTGAACGGGGTTTAGTGGGACATTCAGTATGACAGTGTCATTAAAGGAGCAATAAGCGAAATTCATCATTTCTAGATTGAAGGAATTAAAAAATCACTATGTGAAGAACTAGAAGTGTAATTTCATCTGGAGTATAGCATGAGATCATACACCCTCTCTCTGTGTTGATCTCCAGCCCATTGTTTACAAGCCGGTCAGGCTGCGCGTTCATGTACGTTCATGTGAATTCCCCCCCCCAAAATTAAATGGCAGAGAGCAGAACGTCCACCTGAAGACGACCAGGATCTGACATTACCTCTAAAGAAACAACGGTTGTTGGCGAAGAAGTTGTCAGATAAAGAAAGGGACAGGACTTGGATTAACATTGGCCTTGCATTTCCAAGGTGGAGAGCACTGCAAGAGCTAAAGGGGCTACAATCTGACTCGGAGCTAGCTCTTCTTCTCCTGGACAGGTACAACATAAAGTCAAATGTCTGTTTTAATTAGTGTTACAGTAACGTTAAGCACGTGGGGTGGCAGTAGCTCAGTCCATAGGGACTTGGGTTGGGAACCGGAGGGTCGCCTGTTCAAGTCCCCATCCGGACCAAAATATGGCGCGTGGACTGGTGACTGGAGAGGTGCCAGTTCACCTCCTGGGCACTGCTGAGGTGCCCCTGAGCAAGGCACCGAACCCCCCAACCGCTCGGAGTGCCTGTCATGGGCAGCCCACTCTGACATCTCTCCACTTAGTGCATGTATAGGTCCAGTTTGTGCATGTGTGTGTTTTCGGACCTGTGTGTAATTGGCAACAGAGTGAAAAATTGAATTTCCCCTCAGGGATTAATAAAGTATATAAAATTAAATTAAATTAAAAAATGTCGCTATGACAATTAAATTAAATTTAATGTTACAATCGTAGCATGGGTTAATGTCCGGAGCTTGAGTTATTAGCGGCTCGGTCCCAGCAATGGGTCAGGTGTTACGGTTGTGTTAGGTGAGTAGCCCGGCAGCCCAGCTAACATTTGCAATTAGCATTGTAAAATGTAGCCCGGTGGGGAGCCTGGCGGCTGTGTTTAGCTATTCCCCTGCCTACTTCAATGATGATGGTCCCTGTAATAAATGCAATATATTTGCTGAAATGGAGGTGAGGCTCAGTGACTAGAAGAGCTGGTAGAAGCGCTCCATAGCTGCAAGCTACTCCAGTAGCCGTAGTAGCTCTAGTGCTAACTCTGGGAGCTAACACTTAACATTCCTCTCTTCTCACGGGCTCATGGAGAAGAGTTGGAACGTTAGCATGGCAGCCGACTAGTGCTAACGCTAACGTCCCCACACTTCTCGGCTCCGACTCACTGAGCCTGGCGGAGAAGCGTGGGGACGTTAGCACTAATGGGCTGCCATGCTAACATTTCAACTCTTCTCCGTGAGACCGTGAGCCCGTGATGGGGGGTGGGGGGGTGGGGGGAGAAGCAGAGTAGAGGGAGGAGTGGCTCATGACACACTTTGTTTTGCTCTAGCGGTGAAATGATTTCGCTGATTGCTCCTTTAAGTAATAAAGTAAACAAGCTAACTGAGCTAACAATGGATCGGAAATGTGCAACAATATTTTTGCTGACATGAGATATCAAACAACAGCCAGAGACTGTATCGTATTGTTGCTGTGAGCTGTAAATTCACCACGTCAAAGCAGAAGGCAGAAGAGAACGTTATCTTGGAGACTAACTCCTCCAGAAATGCACTGCACACTGACTGCCAAAAAAAAGGCTGCTCGACTTGATGCAGTCTCAGTTGACTGAGGGGTCTCTGACTGATGATTTGAATATCTGACTTTCAGGGTGCAGCCCCAGATAAATCTGCCTTACATACCATCCTCTCAGCTCACTAAGTAATTTTCCATTCACTGTTGGGAATAGAATGATGTTATGTGTTTTACTATAAGTTGTGTTTCACTATATAAGTTTTAGATGTGTGAACAATGAGAATACTGAGATGATTTCAGCTGATCTGAATGTGTTTGCTTTGCAGAAGTGGAGAAGTACAGGAGAGGAAGAGACATGAAGTCTGAGGAGCACATACCGCAATGCTTAGATAATTAGTTTCATATATGGTAAAAAGAATAGAAAGTGATATACAGATAGTAAGGTACAGCACGTGTAGGGAGTTGTGTTGTTCTCTTGTCTTTCAAAACAGGAACCACGCCCCCACCGCCAGCGGGAAGGAGTCAGATTAACACGAGGCAGGGGCGTGGTGTGGTGAAGGAGGAAGTGGAACTGCCAATGAGAAGAGGACAACGCCTTGCGTGCACAATGACACTCTGTTACGCTCAAATATACTGGGTCAGGGAAAGGACAGGAGGTCAGACTTCGTGAACTGACACACCTTTGTTGTTCGTCAGGGACGTGAAGTTGAGACCCAGAGCTCTGTAATTTTATTACTTTACTGCTTAATAAACTACATTAACTGAGACCGAATATCTTCTCCTATTGCTTCATTAAAGAACACGCAGGACTGAGCTCACACATAGCACATTAGAGAGTAGGATGAGACTCTTAGTCCAACATCACCCTGCCTTGCAACCACACCCACCTATCAGCCTATTTCCTTCCCATATGTTTCCCGCTCCTGTCTGCCATATTCACCTCATCAGGCCAACTCTCACCTGTGGACCTCTTGACCACGCCCTAAGTAAGCCCCTCTCTTTCACCTCTGCCTACCAGTTGACTGAACTGTTCAGGTCTGAGGACTCAGGTCCTTGTTCTCGGTCCTGCTTCCGGGTTCGGCCAAATCTGTCAGTCTCTGGGTTCGGCCAGGCCCTGGCCCCTGAACACAGACGCTGACAGACCTGTGTGTGGGCTCTGAGCCTGGAGAACAAACTGTTAATTGTGTTACTTCATCTGGCCAAATGCCTTCTTTGCCTGTGTTTAATTAAAGGTCATTACCAACTGTCACTAACTTCTGGAGTGCTGCATTTGGGTTCAAATCACACTTGTTACACTGCCAGGCTTTGCCTTTTAGTGGAGTCATGCAGAGTTTAATCTCTGCCAGGATTTGGTTTGAGAAAAAATGGATGCATTCACCTCCATATTGTTGAGGTCACAGAAACTTGAACATCTGTAAATATCTGTACAAGACAGAAAGAAGAGGCTTGACTCATTTAGAAGAGTCTCTTAGTCTTCTATAATTACTACCACAACTCATACTCTGAGGCCTGAGATTCTTTACAACTGATAGCTCCAACACTCATACTTATAAGGGAGCGTGTTGTGGCTTTGTTTTTACTGTTATTTCATGCACATGACAGCTTAATGGGTGTTCTTAAAAACATCAGAGAAATATGTACTTAAAAGGCTTTATAAACACAGGGTCTGTGAAATACAGAGAAGATATTATTATTAGAAGTATTATGTTTCACAAATGTCTGTTCTGACTCATCTATAACAGTATGACCACCTTCGTACTATTGCACTGAATAAACATCTGATGTATCCTCTCTCCAAGGTCTAATAATTTCATAGCCTCATGGCCTCTCACAATTAGACATTTCTCAGAATTGTTTTTAGAATCTCAAACGGGTGAAAGCCTGACTTATCAGGCACGTCCCACTTTCTCTCTCTGGCAAAGTAATACTAAGAATAAGACCGGGAAAGCGAAGGGAAGGGACTTCCCCTTTATGCTGTCATAAAGGCCAAAACTTTATGATTAAACCAGACAACATGAAGAAAAACCTTTCCTTGAGGAGTTTCCCCAGGAGACCAGTGTTCGGAATTGTGTGAACTGTGAGAGAAAAAGTCCGTATTTACCATGTTTTTCTTTTCCTAAACCTAAGCTATGTAACTTAAGGTTAAGTATGTAATGCATTCATGGGGCGCTAATTTGTAGGGTATTGTACATGTACGTGCTTTGTAAGAAATCATCTGAATTTATTTCAATACGATTAAATCAATTCCTTGGATAACAATGTGATATTTGCTGTTATCCCAAAGTCATGATATCAATTCCATTGAAATCAGGGGCCTGCAATCAATTTGAGACGAATGCTTATACTCTTGTAAAACTTCCATAGTTAACAGCCCAATCCATCTCACATCTGCATCTAAAAAAAAGTAAAGAAGCAGCTCTTTAAGTTTTTAAAATATATCTGTAGTTTTAAGTAAAAAGAAATGTCAGGAATTTCAAGATGCTGCTATTAGAAAAGGACATCAGCACAAACAGGAAAAAAATTTGTGCTGAGAAAAAACGGTTATGTATGGGTAGATTTTATACTGTAAACAATGACTAAAAATAAATTACTCAACAGAGCACAAGTATGGTGGCTGTTTAGGTTCAAATAAGTCATCTATTTACACTGTAAAGCCTTGTCTGTTGGCTATGTTCTCCCTTAATAGAGCTACAGCTTTAAGTATACTGTGTACATATTTGCAGCATGTGTCTGAACATGCACAGTATATTTGTCAGCATGTAGCAGCTCACGAAAGCAGGGATTCTTCAACACTAATTTTACTTCCTGTAAAAAGCAAAGGAAGTCTCTATTTTTCCTCTCAGAGCCAAATTAATGTCTGTTCAAAATCAAGAAAGCTTCCAGTTTAAATCCCAAAACACCTCTGAATCATGCAGTGAACTAAAGAGTCCAAGAAATGTGGAAAAAAGGGTAGTGTGCTGAGTGTAATTGTTCTCAACTGATCAGCACACTGGAGAATAACGTGAGATGGTGCATGTCAGACTTCGGGCTCTAGTTTCCCGGCGCAGCGGGCAACCCCCGCACAGAGCTAGTTTCGAGCAGCGCAACCCGAGGCGCGCTCAGTTTGGTAGTTTGGCAGACCGAGGTGCGCTGAGATGGGTGTGGCAGCGCAGCAGGGGGAGGTGTCGACAGATCCAGCTTGGCGCAGTGACAGTTTCGTGCCAAAAGGCGTCGCCGAAGGTGCGCTAAAAGCTCGCCAGCTGAAACCAGGTCTACTGTCAGCACAGGTGGAGTGCAGCCGCCAAAGTTTGGCTGACCGGCGGACAGTGCGCACACGTCACCAAAACCTCACAGGCAGGTTTCCAGAATATCAGGCACATTAACAATGCAATAAATACCCACAAAAAAACACTATTCAATGCAACTATCTGCAATCAGCACATAAATGTATCTCTATATCGACTGTCCCGTCACATCTGATGTCAGATCAAAGGGGATTGGCACCGTTTGGCACGTTTGGCACGCGTAGTGGAAACCCAACCTGATTTGATTAACACAGCTGCAAACTAATGAGTTCACATCCCTCTCAGCCAACCACAAACAGCCACAGCATCAGATAGGGAGTATATATTCAGCATCTGTCATCTTAGAAAAGTCAAAAGAAAAGAAACAGAGTGAGACTGCGAGAGAGAAAGAGAGAGCGCGCGCACGAGAGAAACGCAACATTGATTTACAATTGTGGTGACCTCCTCCCAGGCTACCTTTGCATCATCAGCCCGTGGAGGTCTGCTCGCAGTTCCATATATTCAGACACTGCGAGCTTGGACCTCCCGGACCAAAACATCAGTTTCCTCCTGGGAGAAGTTTGGCGAATTGAGTAAACTCTCATTACGCCTTCGCACGGCACATTTAAGGGTGAGGAGAGGGGCTCATTTAATTGGTGTGATGTGTGTAAAACCCACTCCACGCCTTCTCTCCTCCCTCTTTCCGCAGCGCAGGTAGGGGGGACGGAGGTGGGAAAGAGGAGTAGCTGCGCCAGGCGCACGGTGTGCCAAACTTGCAAAATCCGCCTGGCCACAACCAGTTGGCGAAACGCAGGTGCGCTTGACCTCCGCCTCGCCCGGTCTGCGAAACTAGAGGCCTTCATGTTCATTGTTGAGGTCTAAGTTTAATCAGATTTCTATGAGCCACTGTTGGAGAGAATTTCCTACAGTTGTTCAGCTGTGCAGATCCATTTTTTCTTCTGTGTTTAACTGTTGGCACTGTGATGTTTGACACATTTAGGAAACCTACTATGACTCATAGCTGATGTTACCTTCTATGATCAACAATGTTGCTTTGCACAAGCTTAGCAGTATGTGTCAGTCTAGCTGCTGTCCAAATATTTATGGAAGCACACAGTCACTATGTCCACATCACACAGTACACATACCTACATGATGAATGGGATCAAGGAAAAGTCCCACAAATCATTAAAAAAGGCTGTTTGCTGGTCCTTGAAAAGTCCTTTTACAAATGACAGGCCTTCACAGTCTCCCTCGACTCAGAAGTTTGGTCTGATTTTGCTGCGGCTTGTCTTTATCAGTGCTTATCAAAATGATATAACAGTTCCTGAGGCTGACTTAAAGCTCTAGTGTGTAGGATTTAGGGGGGGTATATTTGCAGAAATGTAATGTAATATAATAATTATGTTTTCTTAAGTATATAATCACCTGAAAACACAAATAATTTTGTTATTATTACCTTAGGATGAGCCGAAAACACTGTTGTTGTTTTTTTTAGGTGAAATTGCTTTATTTAGCATTTTACTGGTTTGAATTACCGGGTCTGTTTGTTTTGGAGAGGAAGAGACCTCTGCAGATAGAACCACAGCAAAAACACACCTCAAAGATTTTCAGATGGGTTTAAACATCTGAACTGTGCTGTACAAACAGTGAAAATGAGCTAGATCGCTTACGGAAATAAGGAACTCCGGACGGCACTTGTAGTGTAATGTTTACTTAAGTGTTTATACTGTACCTTTAAGTTGACCTTTAAAGATACGTGTTGAAGCAATGTACTCTGTGCACTGAGAAGTCACACACTGGTTTATTATTTATGTATTCTTATGACACACACACTCACTGAGCACTTAAGTATTGTGGTGGAGAATTACCTAGGCATCATTTCTAAAAATAGCATGAGGATGGGCTCAGAAACACTGGTGGAAAGTTCGGGGAATTACAGCTTGTCCTGATATGACCCTGGTAAGAGGAGGCAGTCTTAGATTGTCCAGGAAAACATTACGAGTACAAGTAAAGAGACGGGGTTTAGGATGAAAGGAGAAAAAGTGAAGACTCAGCAGAAATATGACACCGTTATGGTAGTAGGATGAAAGGAAAAAAAGTGGAAACTCAGCAGAAATGTGACATTGTTACGATCAGAGCCAAGTGGGAAGGATTAAGAAAGACACGACTCAGCAGAAAATCTTCACAATAAAAACGAGTGCACAAACAAAGAAATTTCAGTCTTGCTCTGGAGCTTGACTCATTGAGTTGTGATGTGTTTGTTGCCTGCGAGCACATTAAACTCATTTGCATCTGATTCTACGTGTCTCCAGTGATTTTTTACCTCTGAGTATTTTGAGTTTTTGATATCTAATAGAAAACAACGAAAGTCTGTTTGAGAAGAAAGGAATGAGGTCGCAAGCTTTCTGGCCCAGCTCCAGACCATTTTAAATTTATGCTTCGACATTTCTGTCAGAAGACTCCACTCGCAAATATCCGCATGGGACGAGCTCGAAATGTGAAGCGCTGTCAATCACAAAGGGGTTCAGCCTTTTAGACAATTCCTCCAATCGTCATTCATACACCAAGCGTCCTTTCCTGCCTGCTGCTCCATTAGGTCCCAGGGAAGCTGACGCCAGGGCCACACCGCCCGCGGAAGCGCCGCGAATAGCCTTGAAGCGCCGGGAAGTGAAGCCAGTTTCCTTTCCAACCGATTGTGTCATCCACACCAGAATTTCGGTGCGCTGCACTTCGCAGGCAGTGTGGCCCTGGCGTGAGCCTCCCTGGAAGTGACGATTTTGTTGCATTTATCCAATGACCGCTTTGCTGCATGAAAAAAACCTGCTCAGTGCTGTCTCATAGGAATGCTTGGAGGCTCTGCGTCCACCGTGCTGACACGAGAATGTATGACAGGGAGATTGCGTTTGAAAACTGGTGATAAACAGCTGACGTTGGAACATCATAGTCATGATCTTAAACACATCCTAGCGCACGTTTAAAGGAGCAATAAGCGAAATTCATCATTTCTAGATTGAAGGAATTAAAAAATTGCTATGTGAAGAACTAGAGGTGTAATTTCATCTGGAGTATAGCATGACCTCACACACCCTCTCTCTGTGTTGATCTCCAGCCCCCTGTTTACAAGCCGGTCCGGCTGCGCGTTCATGTACGTTCATGTGAATCCCCAACCTTCCGGAGCTTGAGTTATTAGCGGCTCGGTCCCAGCAATGGTTCAGGCGTTACGGTTGTGTTAGGTTAGTAAATTAGCCCGGCAGCCCAGCTAACATTTTCAATTAGCATTGTAAAATGTAGCCTCGCGGGCAGCCTGGCGAGCCAGGCGTGCAGCTGGAGACTGAACTCACATTGCAAGCCTCACTGGTATCTGGTCGGTGTGGTACAAGAAATGAAAAGACCCTGAGAGCCCCGTCACACTCCTCCGCTGTCTGGTTCAGCTCCTGGCAGCTTGTCACTACTGTGTAGTAGTGGGTGGGGACGGGCGGGGTGTCGGCTGTGAACCTGGACAAAGGACCGGGGTCAGAGTTATTTATTACAGCAGCTGGGTATTTTAGGTTATTTTAGTTTTGTTTGATGATTTGTCTGATTGATTATAGAAAGAAATGTACATTACTTCATATCATAAAAATTTGCTCAACTCAGCTGCTAATCTGCGACCATTATCCAACATAACTAACAACACACTAAAACATTTTACCTTACAAAGTAACAATAAGAGGAAAAAACGAAGTGCATCACAATGCTTCCGAGCTCAAGGCAGCTCGGAGTAGAGCCGCTGCTCCTCCGTGTCAAAGGGGTCAGTTGAAGTGGTTCGGGCATCTGATCAGGATGCCTCCTTGTGCCTCCTGTTAGAGGTGTTCCGGGCACGTCCCACTGGTAGGAGGCCCCGGGGCAGACCCAGAACACACTGAAGGGATTACATATCTCATCTGGCCTGGGAACGCCTTGGGTTCCCCAGGAGGAGCTGGTAAGCATTGCTGGGGAGAGGGACATCTAGGGTGCTTTGTTTGGCCTGCTGCCCCGCAACCTGGCCCCAGATGTGCACATGAAAATGGATGGTTGGACGGATCACAATACTTTGTCTTCAAACAATACAAAGAGGCTGTATGTCATATCATAAACAAATTGGGGTGGGAATTGATATTAAAAAGGTAAAGCAGTGTGTTACAGAAGTGTAATGCATTCACTTCAGAAAATAACACTTATCTACCTGTTTTTTGTGAATGAATAAGATTATTATCCTGTTAATAAAAAAATGTTGTTCCATGAAAACTTTTCTTTCATTAATTCAGAAAAACAGAGCAGATTTATAAAACTTTTTTTTTTTACATTAAAACAAGATATACAGTACAGGCCAAAAGTTTGGACAAACCTTCTCATTCAATGCTTTTTCTTTATTTTCATGACTATTTACATTGTAGATTCTCACTGAAGGCATCAAAACTATGAATGAACACATGTGGAGTTATGTACTTAACAAAAAAAGGTGAAATAACTGAAAACATGTTTTATATTCTAGTTTCTTCAAAATAGCCACCCTTTGCTCTGATTACTGCTTTGCACACTCTTGGCATTCTCTCCATGAGCTTCAAGAGGTAGTCACCTGAAATGGTTTCCACTTCACAGGTGTGCCTTATCAGGGTTAATTAGTGGAATTTCTTGCTTTATCAATGGGGTTGGGACCATCAGTTGTGTTGTGCAGAAGTCAGGTTAATACACAGCCGACAGCCCTATTGGACAACTGTTAAAATTCATATTATGGCAAGAACCAATCAGCTAACTAAAGAAAAACCAGTGGCCATCATTACTTTAAGAAATGAAGGTCAGTCAGTCCGGAAAACTTTAAATGTGTCCCCAAGTGGAGTCGCAAAAACCATCAAGCGCTACAACGAAACTGGCACACATGAGGACCGACCCAGGAAAGGAAGACCAAGAGTCACCTCTGCTTCTGAGGATAAGTTCATCCGAGTCACCAGCCTCAGAAATCGCAAGTTAACAGCAGCTCAGATCAGAGACCAGATGAATGCCACACAGAGTTCTAGCAGCAGACCCATCTCTAGAACAACTGTTAAGAGGAGACTGCGCCAATCAGGCCTTCATGGTCAAATAGCTGCTAGGAAACCACTGCTAAGGAGAGGCAACAAGCAGAAGAGATTTGTTTGGCCAAGAAACACAAGGAATGGACATTAGACCAGTGGAAATCTGTGCTTTGGTCTGATGAGTCCAAATTTGAGATCTTTGGTTCCAACCGCCGTGTCTTTGTGAGACGCAGAAAAGGTGAACGGATGGATTCCACATGCCTGGTTCCCACTGTGAAGCATGGAGGAGGAGGTGTGATGGTGTGGGGGTGTTTTGCTGGTGACACTGTTGGGGATTTATTCAAAATTGAAGGCACACTGAACCAGCATGGCTACCACAGCATCCTGCAGCGACATGCCATCCCATCCGGTTTGCGTTTAGTTGGACGATCATTTATTTTTCAACAGGACAATGACCCCAAACACACCTCCAGGCTGTGTAAGGGCTATTTGACCAAGAAGGAGAGTGATGGAGTGCTGCGGCAGATGACCTGGCCTCCACAGTCACCGGACCTGAACCCAATCCAGATGGTTTGGGGTGAGCTGGACCGCAGAGTGAAGGCAAAGGGGCCAACAAGTGCTAAACACCTCTGGGAACTCCTTCAAGACTGTTGGAAAACCATTTCAGGTGACTACCTCTTGAAGCTCATGGAGAGAATGCCAAGAGTGTGCAAAGCAGTAATCAGAGCAAAGGGTGGCTATTTTGAAGAAACTAGAATATAAAACATGTTTTCAGTTATTTCACCTTTTTTTGTTAAGTACATAACTCCACATGTGTTCATTCATAGTTTTGATGCCTTCAGTGAGAATCTACCATGTAAATAGTCATGAAAATAAAGAAAACGCATTGAATGAGAAGGTGTGTCCAAACTTTTGGCCTGTACTGTATTTCATGGTATTATGGTATTTTTCTTGTTATTACTAGATATCAAAATATTCTGTTTTCACAATTAAGACAACATATAACTTTCCATCCATTCATTATCTTTTTCTTATCATGGGCCGGGTCACACAGGCAGTAGGCTTAGCAAGGTCTGCTGAGCATCCCTCTCCCCAGCATCATTTTTCAACTCCTCCTGTGGGATCCTGAGGCGCTCCCAGGCCAGATGAGATATGTAGTCCCACCAACATGTACTGGGTCTAGTTGGATGTGCCTGCAAAACCTCTAACAGGAGGTGCCCAGGGGGCAACCTGATCAGATGCTTCCATAAGCAGACTTTCTGAAAAATATTTTTTCCTGACCAATTTTTTTCCAAGATCAAAAATGAGCTTCAAGCTACACTTTACCTTCAATTCATCAGATCACAGAGTAACATACTTTGTGTTGTAGCTTCTAAACAGTGTATTTGTGATGTTTTTTTTTATTTGGTATATGTATTATATTATAAGGACTGTCAGTATGTGTGTTCTGCCAGTTGTCAGTGACAGTCTTACTCTTTTATCATCTCTGTGGTGTCTCGGAGGCCATCGTAGTTGTAGTCAAAAATGGGTCCAGTGAGAACATTGATGCCATTGTTTTCCTCTGCATAACGCCTCAGCAGCGTCCCCTGCAGGTAACTCCACATCCCTGCAGACACAAAGACAAGACAGACAGGTAAGATAACACCAGACAAAGCAAATACTGACCTTTTGATAAATATTAAGAATAAGTCAGACAGTGTCATCAGTCTCTGATGTGTGGAAGGTTCATTCCTAAACTCCATTTACTGGATCACTGGATCAGGAAACCTGCACGTTAATGCAGTTGTAAATGTTTTTGAAGGTTTTTTTGAAACTGGGAAAATAGAACAATCTCTTTGGGGAAAAAATGAATACATGTCCATTAGTTTCATAACATTTAAATTTGTGTTATATGCGGACAATACCACTACTAGCTGCTTTTGACTGAGATCACAACAGAAATGAATAAACTGAAAAGATGGTTTGACAAAAACAAACTGTCGCTAAATTTGACTTAGACTAAAATGATATTATTTGGAAATTGAAAAATCAACAAACTGGTGCAAATTAAGATAGGCAATGTTTATATAGAAAAAGTGTGTGAAAATAATTTTGTGGAAGTGATACTGGATCACAAAATCAGAAAGAAACCTCAAATAAGTCACATTCAAAGAAAGCTGGCACTGAGCTTTGTAGCTATGGAAAAATCAAGACACATACTGGAGCATAACTCACTATATATCATCTACTGCTCATTCATTTTACCACATCTTAATCACTGTGTGGAGGTCTGGGATAACACCTACAAAAGCAGTTTATATACATTACACATATTACAAAAAAAGCCATCAGGATTGTACATAACGGTGGATATAGGGAGCACACTGTTTTCAAAGTCACATGCATTGAAATTCGAGGACTTGGTTAAATTCAAAACAGTACAAATAATGTACAAAGCAACAAATAAAATACTTCCAGGCAATACTCCAAATGTTTTGTGACAGAGGGGAGGGATATAATTCAAGAGGAAAATAAAAAAACAAAAAAAAAAAACAAAAACAAAAATATTGTCATCGTACAACCTTGATAAGTGTGTATTGCAGTGTGTGGGGTGGATCTGTGGAATGGGTTAGATGAGGAGTTAAAGGGAAAGATTAAAAGGGAAGGTACTATAGAGCACTTTAACAAGATGCACAGACACAGTATATGGGGGCTATGTGAGGTATGCAGATGAAGATGGGTGCTGCTGATCTGGGCTTAGTTGAGATGGGTCTGCATATCTAATATCTAAGACTGTTGTTTATCTATCCATAATAATGGTTGTAAATAAGTTTGGGATAGTTGTTGGCAATTTCCTTTTTAAATGAGACATGAATACTGAGAAGGGGGTAGGATTATATTAGTGTACACTTCTTCCTACTCCTTTTTGAGCATGTCTGTTGATGTTTTGTTTGTTTTGTTTTTATTTTGCTCAAAATAAAGTCATTCATACATTTATTATATTTATTCTTATAGGTAGAATACATTAATTTATGAACATCATGTAAGTGCCTGTGAAAAGTTGCAGAAGGCTGCGCACCATAAAACTTTGTTGGCCCTTAGAGAAAAATCCTTCAACTACAATGAAAACATGTTAAAATGCAGGGTTTTTAGGTTTTTACACCACAGCAGTGATAAGCAGAGTTTACTATCCAAAATTGTTCCAACTTAACATATCTCAGTGCCTTAAAGAAAAATCTTTGAAGCTTTGATATTTTAATTTGCAGGTTGATATTTACGTACTAATTTGTAGCTCATTAAAAAAACAATCTCATGGGGTAAATATCAAAAACTGCTTCCTCTCCAAAGGAGTCCCCAGACAGAACATTTCCTTTTATGTAACTGAATAACTTGCCTTTGAAAGCTCTGCATAATTTCTGCACATCAGTATTCAAGCAATCCATTAAATGCAATTCTTTAAGTAATTTCACTAATTGCTTTATAAGTACACTCTGTCTTTGAAGCCAGAAAACAGCTGCAGGAAGAAAAGGAGAAGGGCGTAAATAAACTATCTGAGGAAATGACCACGTCAAATTTTAATCGAGAAGTTAAACATCATTTAATGGACTAGATGATAAAAATGTGTTTATAATGCTTATGACACAACAGTTAGAATTATTTTAGTGCCTTAAAAAGGGGGTTTTGGTCACCTCTGGCAGCCACTTTTACAATCTGATCTGGAAACTTAAGTTTATTCTGTATTCTGTGAGATTATACTCTGTGTTCAACTGTCAACCTGCTGTTTTCTTCTTAATCCTGATGAAGCCGATCCATTTCCCAGCCTCAATAAAGAGAACTGATAAATTCCCCAGACACACACTCCGTTCACAGGGCTGACAACAATGATGAATTATGTGTATCTGCATGAGACAGCGATTCAGAGAGAGTGTGTGTTCTGTCCTGATAAGTCCTCTCTTTCTGCAGAAACAATGGGTATCAGGCCGTCCTTGCTCAGACCTGACATCACCACATTTCTGTCTCTTTGTCTTATGTGATACAACTGGACAGCACTGATATACAGGAAGAGAGAAGGGACATATAAATCTGGTAATCACAGACAGCTGAATGAGGCAAGAATGACTATAAATACATGAAAAAACCCTGCAGAAAATGAGACTTTGAATTTGTAGCTTGTAGCTGTTACAGACACACTCCAAGATTTTGCTACAATGAAAATTTCATCGAGCTTCTTGCTTAAATCCACTCACAGACTTATTTTTCTGTAGATTTTATTGCATTTCCGTATATTTCTGTTGTTTTGTCCACTTGCTTGTAATCTCTGAAGGTAAGAATGCCATGCTGATCAGTAACAGGCTTTGAAAACTCTGGATTATGGTCCCAAAGTTGTGTTTTGGACGATGAGTTTCTACTGTATTGGACCTCCAAAAAGACAATCCTGTCACTTAACAGTTATTACAACAAGTAAAAGGGTAATCAATGTTGTCAAGGATCACCCCTGACCTTTAGGAAAGCTACATGAAAAAGCTGGACCACATGAAACACGCACATTTTATTTTCTTTACAATTTCAAGGGTAACTTTGTTATTTTTCCCATGTTTTTGTGTCTAAGTGACTAATAGAGACAACTGTTTTTGAAATTGGTCCAGTTGAGTGAGAGGGCTACAGATGGCAGTGGCTTAACAGACTGCAATGCAACAACTCAGGGCATGTTTGCATGGTCAATATACATCCACTAAAGGTGTTTGTTTTTGTCACTGACAGGCTCCGTTTGTCATTCGAAGTGTCTGACAACATTATGGAAAGGACCCCTACGGACATAGACCTTTTTGTTAAGGAGTAAGATCCTTTTGGTTTTACCCAAAACAGCCCCAAAAGCAACATTAACAAACTCACCAGGCTTCATTTAAATGAACAATAATTTTAGTGTGTATAGAGTCGCACAACGTGATTTTGCCAAAGAGGACATGCTCCTGGATCAACATCGCATGTCGCATTCCTGACATCATCACTGTGCTAATTCACTCACCCTGCAGTAGCTTATAAGTTTTATATTCAGTGTTACTGAGGATTTTGTTCAATTCTATTAACTTCAATTTGGAAAACTAGCTTAGCTCAAAAGAAACACAACGCAATTTTGAAAGAAGCACAGGAGTAGTGCACTGATGATGTCAGAGGATTGTGATTGGTTGATTACAACGTTGGTCCTGGAATGAGATGTGGGATGTTGATCTAGGAGCATGTCCTATTTGGCAAAATCACATTGTGTGTATAGAGTCAGTACATTTTCACATCTAAGTGAGTGAATTAAGGGTTTATTCCAACCAAATCAGAGTTAGTGATTATTATTGTTTCTGTCAACTTTGAATGCAGTGTGTTTTACCAAGTTAAAATTATCATTTATTTAAATGGAGTCTGGTGGGTTTGGTGATATTTGGTGATTTCAGGCTGTTTCTGGTGAACCAAAATGGATTTTAATTTTTTTTTATTAGATATGTTTTTTGGCCATTTTGCCTTCAATGGACAGGACAGGTAAGTGTGAGGGAGGGGGGGAGAGGGGGGATGACATGCAGCAAAGGGCCATAGGCTGGATTCCAACCCGGGCCGCTGTGGCAACAGCCTTGTACATGGGGCGCCTGCTCTACCACTAAGCCACTGATGCCCCGGACTTTACTATTTAACAAAAAGTTTTTTTCTCTGCAAACTGACCCCATCCTAGGCAAAACAAGCACTTTTAGTGGATGTAAATTAATGGTGCAAACATGCCCCAACTTGCATCCCGTTTCACAGCTGCTGGCTGCAGCTCTCTGGACCAGTTTTAAAAATTGTTGTTCCTTTGAGCCACTTAGATACAAAACAGGGGAAAAACTGGGTCCGCGTTAATGAAAAATACAGACTCTACTTTTTAAGGTGTAAAGAAAGTAAAACGTGCACATTTCACATTTTTCATCTTGTTGTTATGTTGCTTTTAAGGAGGTCAGAGGTGATCCTCCACAACACTGAATGACTCATGCTTTACATTTACATACACAAGGGAACCTGACATATCGTCTGTCCTTTCTTGTCATTACCTTGCTCCTTTGTTTTATCTGGTATTCACATTGTTTGGTACTTCTTGTACTTTTCTTCACTTAATGATTCCAGTATTAGCCACTGAAATACCCCAGTTTACCTCGTTTCCCACTCTGGATCATTAAAATTAACTTGGATTGTTGAATGTGAATGAAGTGACTCACTCTTGAAGGCTGGGTACATGGGCACGATGTTGGTGATAAGCGAAGCATCATATCTGGACTCTGGAGACGATGCCAGCTCTGTCAACAAAAACACAAAACACGTACTAATGTGTTTATCCTCTGCTGCCTCTCCATGTCAAAACAAGATCATATCAAAAATCATCACCTTAGAAACATCACAGGAATGTTCATTAGATAATGTATGAATCACTGAGGAAAAATGTAAAGAGGTTCACATCAGGTTATAACCTGTAAATCTTAGTTTTGCTGCTTTAGGCTCAGTTTGTCCTGACTGCTAGTGAGCAAAATAACTTTTTTTAAATACAAAGAAATCTTCAGCTTAGTGGGTTCAAAATGTGAGTAGAACAAATTGCATCACATTTTTGAATAACTACCTGTTATTATATATCATAACCCCAAAAAGAGTAATTGTTGCCTTGGTAAACAATAAATAATATTTGCTGTACAGCCTGATATCATTAGTAAGAAGAGTATAAGGGCCATGTATGAGGAAAAAAATTAGAGGAGAAAGTTTTTTATTTATTTTGCATTTCAAAAATAAAGTCAATATGCTGAAATTAAAGGTCAAGTGTGGAATATTTAGGGGGATTTAGTGACATGTAACCGTAAGGATTGCAGACTGCAACCAGCTGAAACTTCTCCCAGTTAGAATTCTTTTTGTGTTCCTTATTAAGGAGGTTTTTGCCAGGAGCTGAGTTATCCAAAACAAACAGATGCAGGGATTTAAGCTGGTAAAAACACTGAATAAAGCAGTTTCACTTAAAAAAAAATCTGTGTTTTCCACCACTGCTTATCACGGAGGGGCTGCCAACTACAGTGGCAGACACAAAAATGCAAATGACCCTATGTGGAGCTAGTGCTTGGTTTGTCCATTCTGGGCTACTGTTGAAATATGGTGGGGCAATAGAACAATTTCCATCAACAAGGACCGTCTCTCTATGCAGATATAAGGGGCTCATTCTAAGGTAAGGAGAACACATCACTGGAATACTTGTGCTGACTCCCGTAAGATTATCCAAACAGTGTTAACACTCCTCTCCTTCAGCTTTACCTGGAGGGAAGAGGAAGCCGTAGGTGAGGTGGCTGTTCTGGCTGTAGGTGGTGCAGCTCTGACTGTGATCAGCTGACACTCTGGA